>NC_030681.2:79589549-79903924 GCF_000004195.4 Xenopus tropicalis | reverse complement strand
GAAAAGGACAGATTATCATATGGGTGGTGAGATACAGTATAGGGGGAAATAACTTTCTAGGAAAAGAGAAAATGGCATAATGGGAAGGAGATAAAATGCAAGATCTACTGATATAGCTCTAGGGATATCCAAGTGAAAAAGAGAGCAGGGAAGTACTCACTCAAAAGACACATCCTAAATACTATAGAACATTAAGTAGAACTCATTACCAAACCTAACCTCAAATTGCCATGGTTCTTCATTTCACTGAAACAAAGCATTCTCCATTTAATTTGTTTTTATTAAAATAACAGACAGAATACATTTTCATTACAGGCTTTGTTTATTTAGTTGTGTTAAGGATAGGTGTACCTAGTACCTTAATATAGAATCATGTCATGAGGTCATGGCAATGTGACAAGTTCTTTTTCTAAGAAAAGAAACCATACCTGCTATTATTGTGTTATAGCTCACGAGCAGTTCCATTATGTCTCTAAATGAATGTGCCTTTCCTTTTCTCTCATCCTCTGACTCCCCCATCAGATAACATCACTGGAAGAACAATCTGTAAATAAAGAGCTATCTTGGCAGCCCCTCTGACCAATACAATGAAATGGAACGAGAATGGAGAAATGATTTTGAAAAGGATTATTTAGTGAACAGGTCTGGCACTGGATTTACGCAATCATCATACAAGGGGACAATTATTCTTCTGTGTTTACAATCAGATGCCTTTTTTGTAATTAAACTTTTGATCTGTGGCATATTATGTACTTCAAATAAAGCATCTGTTGAAGAGTTTTCTGAATCTAATCTGTAATGCAGCTTGCAAACATTGGGCTTAATGTACGGGAGAAAGATGATAAAGCTGACATTAAGTAAATGTTATCAAACTGAAAAAGAGCAATTTGTTAGGGGACTCAAACAAATGCAGGTTGGTGTTGAAACGTAAGACAGAGGCTGTCAATGTGATTTTACAGTTTCTTCCACTAAAGGTGACCATACGCCGCCTGATTTTAGCTGCCAAATCGGTTCCTTCAGACTGATTTGGGAGCTTATGTGCCCGTATATGGGCCTAAAATTGGCCAGATTTTCCTGTTGGATTGAGGACCACACCGGCTTAGCTCGTTGATTCAGTCCTTGGTCACAGGGCCCATATAACCGCTGTTTTAATTTGATTGTTTGGCCCTAGAGCCAAATGAGGGGATCTTACTGTGTATGGCCACCTTAAAAGTTGAAGGATTAGGCTTTATAGCAGGCAATAAAAAGATCACCATTCACTTTTATGGAGGGCAGTTATGATACTGATTTGAGTGCACTTGGTAGAATATATTTTTAAGGTGTCGTGACATATTTTAAGAAGGAAAGTCATTTTGGCATTTTACTGCCAATAGATTAGCCACATTAGTGCAAGCTAGAATGCTATATATATTCTGCAGAAAGCTTTACCATACCTAAGTAAACAGCCCTAGAAGCTCCGATAGCAGCTGTCGTTTTAGCTTGGTCTCCGTAGCTTCCTGCTGCAGCTCTAGTCTTTGGTAACACACATTCTGCTGGGAGGGGGGACAGGAGAAGGGAGAGAGCTGCACAGACTCTGGCCCCTGGAACGAAGGATTTTTCTGAGAGAGTAAGTCAGATACCAAAGTACATGAAGAAGAACTGATGAAGCACCCAATGGTGCGAAACGCGTAAGGAGGGTGGAGTGTGGGGACCATGAGGCACTGGGAAGCACCTGTTTATGACCTGGTATAGAATGATTTGCTTTTTGAATTTCTTGTTAACAATTTGAGCCAATAAACGGTTAGTTGTTTCACTGTTAAATTTGTTGATTATTTACATGTATACACAAAAGACGACAAGAAATCCCATGTTTCTTTTGATAGAGGAGACCTTTCTGATAACACTTACTTAGTTTTTACCTTTCCTTCTACTTTAATGTGACATATTTAATGTTACATATGGCCACCCAAGGCATGGTGTTGAGCTTGTTCCTACCTCATATATTTTATGCAGCACCTGGATTAATATACTGTATATCTACAGAGCATAGTTGTCATCCTGAATGAGCAGTGATATATACCAATGCTATCTCTCTGTAGCATGTGCTGACTGCTTCTAGCTACCTCGATAATATAATAATTGGGACTCTAGGCAGAATTTTCAAACCTTACTCCGCAGGGTATGTTTTTCAGGATATTCTGTGAGAATTAAGGGGAAATATTTACATGTGTAAAGGCCTAATAAATCAGCCATTCTTCAAAAGGTATTTTGTAAGTATATTTCACTACCGACCTCAGCTTACATTTCTAAGTTCATTACGTTCCCTAAAATACTCAGGTGCAGTCTTTGAATACTCATGGGCTCTTTGAATTTTTGTTTAGACTCTGGAAGAAGGATCATTAGGCTTCCTCAAGATTTTACTGTATGATTCCCTTATATATTGACACAATTTGATCATACAGTATCCTCCTCTTCGGCTTTGGCGGGAGCTGGGAACCTCCTGCTTAACCATTAAGGTAGTTTTGGTTTCAGTACTGTGGCTTCCCCCGAGCTCTAGCTCTTCCTTGCTCACACCCTGCCTTGCCTTGATACTGTTCCTACTCTAGTCCTTCCAGTTTGTTCCCAAATAGTTTATCTTACTGACTTACTGCTATCCTATCCGTGCATTGAAGATTTCCCCCTTAAATCCCTGAAATCTCCTGCCTTAGGTATCTTTTCTCCATCTTAAAAATACTATTTTACAAATATGATTTCTCCAACTCTGGTTTAGAACCAGGGACCTCATGCATATTGGCTGTTCCTCTAGATCAGTGGTACCCAAGAGGTAGCTTGCGCCATCTAGCGTCCTGAGTTCTTACTCCCTGGTTTTGACCTTGGCCTGTTTGTCATCCACCTGCCCTGACCCTCAGCCTGTTTTTGAGACCTTTTTAATTGATGCCTTCCCAGACCTGTGCCTGTATTTACTTTGTTTTCTGTCTGCCCCATATTGACACTTCTTCAGAGGACTGTGTGTTTCCAAACTAACCTGACTTAATTCCATTAAGGTATTAAGTGGCAATCACAATATTAATAGCTAAATGCATAATTTTGCATTAGACCTCAAAGGCAGTTTGAATCTCACATTGTTAGTTTCATTGTGTAAGGATGCCCACAGTGTTGAGTATATATTTACATCTTTGGTGTACTCTTCACTTTGTTACCTCCCTGTCAAATGTTTGGACAAGCTTTGTGTTGTGTGAGGTGCTTGTGGGTCTCTTAGTATACTGGGTCCTGATAAATCATCTTGCATGGATGACATATCCTGCATGGCTTCTGTTCTAAAAAGTTCTGTGTTGTTGGTAGATGCTCACCTTCTACATCATTTATAACAGGAGGCTCCAATATGGAACCTTGTATTACAACATTTAGAACCTTTGTTAGGCTGACATTATGAAGCTGAAATACCCCTATATTCCTGCTAGTAGGCGGCCAAGTATCAAGATACTAACTTTAAATCCTCCCTGTCATGGTATAAAAAAATGAAAAGTATAAGGAAAAATTATGTAGATTGAGGATTCAGTGTGAATGGACCAAAACGATAACTCACTTGCTTGAAACAATTAATTAATCTGTTGTCTGGGATGTTCGTTGTTTCCCTTGTGAAAGCAATAATGTAATCTTTGTAGAAAAGACATTTCTTAATTTACTCTAACAAGAAATCAGGAGCATGGAAAATAACATGAATGCAAAATGAGACATGGAAAACATTGTCGGAGTATACTGAAAGAGATCACAATAACATCCCCTAGTTTTCCAAATATGTATATATTATCACTTCTATTTAAAATGACATGAGGAAATAAATTGACAACATTCTATTAAAACATAAGGTTTATAGTGCAAGTAGAATACAAAGCTTTTATACAATCCAGTGTCTGTGGCTGGGTAACAGACATTGAGGGACAAAGATAGTAACAGAATTCCAAATGGAAGTACTATGGGGTGGGGGGAGAAAGCAGAATACCATAGGGCAGGAGGTAAGTACAGGGCTCCACTGGTGCTCCTTAACTTGCGCATCTGAATAAAGTGTTTAGGGCTGGGGGTGAGGGGGGATGCATACCTGCCTCCCCTTGCCCACTTGCTGTGTTATTGTAGATGTGACTGTGTAAAGTCATCACAGTTAAAAACAACTGAGGAGAGGGGGCAAAAAAATTGAAAACTGCAGGCATCTTTCATAAGATGTAGCAGGATGTTGTGGGGCCATCAATAGTTGTAACTAGCCATTTAAAGAGATACGGACACCAGAAATGTAAACTTTTTTTTTTACAATTATCAAAACATTTTTTGCATGCTATTTATAATTTTACACAATACTATACCAAAAGGAGGCTCCCAAACTATCTTAGGTTAAAACAGCCTTATTATTATTGTTGGCTACCAGTTACAATTTTAAACAATTTATAAATACGGAGACAAGCTCACCAGATTAAATAGAGGGCTTGGGCGCCCATTCCCCAAGCCTTTCACTAGAAATGTTTACTCCGTTCAATTAGCCATACAACTCAGAAAACCTAAGAGTCAGGTCACTCACCGCTCCTTATTGGTGGTCTGGATGCAATGCCCCAGCACAGGGAGAAACACCAAATCAAAGCACCGTGGGGCATGCACTCAATCGGACACCAGGGCAGCGGTGAAGGTTAAACAGCTTTATTCATAAATACATCCTAACGCATTTCATGTGTATAATTTTGCCATAAAAGTATTTGACTTTTACATTACATATCTAATGCCCCATGTTCCTCTGTAAGGAAGCTGCCATATTGTGCAGCAGGAGTCTGTTAGCATTAGAAACTATAACGGACAGTCTGAGAAGTGACAGGTTAGCAAAAGTCACCTGACTACTACTTACAAAAGCAGCCCTATCAGTGGAAAATTATCACCATGACCTATAGGCAACATTTATTGTACATTCACATTTTGAAGAGTAGTTTTTTAGTGTCAGTGTCACTTTAATGTAACTTTCTGTTTACTCATAAAAGGATCCAAGTTCTTAAAGGAAAACTATACCCCCAAAATGAATACCTAACCAACAGTTTATATCATATTAAATGACCTATTGAAGAATCTTACCTAACTGCAATATATATATATATATATATATATATATATATATATATATATATATATATAAGTAAATATTGCCCTCTGAAATCTTTTCCCTTGAGCCACAATTTTGTGATGGGCTGTGTGCTCCCTTAGAGATCACCTGACAGGAAATAATGCAGCTCTTACTGTAACAGGAAGTAATGTGTGAGTAAAAGGCAGAGCTCTGTCCATTAATTGGCTAATATGTAAACCTAACATGTATGTGTTCCCTTGGTTTGTTTCTGTTCACAATGAATCATATGATTTCAGTGGGGGTGACCCTTAGTACATAGTAATGGCATAAAATAGGACATTGCTCAGGGGTATAGTTTTTCTTTAATTCCCGCATATAAATAGCCTATACCAATCACAATTAGGAGGCCTATTACATCAGATAAATAAGATAACCTATGAGGCAAATTTGCATAGATAAATGTCATAAAACATGAAGCAGCAGAATAACATCAGTTAATCTCAGTTAAGTGAGCAATACTTAGGGGCACATTTACTAATCCACGAATCCGAATCACGAATGGGAAAAAATCGTATTGGAAACGAAAATTTCGGAAGATCGCAAATATCACGAAAATGCTTACGAAAAAATCGTACTAGTCACGATAATATCGTATTGGCGATCCGAAAGTCACGAAATTTTCGTACCAAACAATTGTAAACAGCGGTAAAACCTTTCCGATTTTTTCGTGCAAACGTCGGAAAAAGTCGTGTGGACGCCCGAAAAAATCGGCAAAAATACGATCGGATCGTTCGCATGAACGCTCGAGCATTTGTGCTTTTTTAAATGTGCCCCTTAGTATATGAATAATCGTCCAACAATAATGCAATGCCTGGGCTATTACAGGTAATACTGATGTGCTGTTAGAGAGATGTTTGTGACATTTCTGCCTCTCGCGGTTATCTGTGCTGCGCTTCATGTTGAAAATGATGAATTAAAACAAATCACTTCTAAGACAATAACTAATGTCCTATGGGCTGAATGAAGAACAAGTTCAATAGAGAGACAGAGAGAAAACATTTGAAATGAAGAGAAGCCAAGACTAGAAGGCTCTCAGGGACCGAAGGGAACTTCATTCATGGTCACCCAGATGCTTTATCATTAATCTTCAGTGACTCATTGTTTTCTAGGGTATTTCTAAGAGCTTGGTGCAGATACATGGCCATTATTTAAAAATCCTTTCCTCGGCCTGGGAACAGACCTGTAGGCCTCACTCCTATAACCTCTAGTGAGAAAGCTTTGAGCAGGGTTGTTTAGTGGTACAGTAATTCTTTCAGTTTCTTCTGAATCACAATATTATACATGTGCCTGTATGGTTTCATGCTATCTATTTATAGGGAATAATACCTAGGGTTTCTGCCTCTTCAAAAAAAATATTTGCTCATATTGTTAGGGGAGGGGCACAGTTGGTGACATAAAAGGGGAGGACTGGTTATGCAAATACATTGCTTGAACTTTATACAGGTCTTGGAACTCCAAGCCATACTCCATACAAAGAAAAGTAGCAGCATATAGATTCTGCTAAAAACATTTTTTTTTTTTTTGAGTCCTTCAAACTGATTCTGCAGCTTATCTGCCTGTTTATGGGCACCCTCACAGGCCTACCTGAGTGATATCTGGCCGAAAATTGGCCCTAGGGCCAAACAATCGAATTAGCCTGATATCACTAACCATACAGTAGGTGGGCATAATCGGGGACCCCACCAAACAAGTGGATGTGATCGTGTATGGCCACCTTAACAACTCAGTCAATAGCAGTCACTACACATGCAATGTAATAGGCAATGCAGACTGCTTTAAAAGTCCAGCATTCTGTTACTAGTTAACATTTTACAGACCATTTAAAAACAAACACTTTTGCCTTTATAAGCAAAGAATAAAACTTTAGTGGAATGCATTTGCAGAGTGTAAAGGGTGGCATATGGCTGGTCCCATGGGAGCCCTCCAGTTAAAGCTTGAATGGGATTGAGGCTTTTTAATATTCCTGTAAGCTGCACATGCTCCTTTCCCAGTCAAAACATATTATCATAGAATAAAACATGAACAAACAACAAAGACAAAGTCAAAAATATATGGGAGGATCTTGTAGACTGATTGACTGGAGAGCAAGGGAAAACATTTTTTAGTTTATTTTTCCTTAAACACAAAAAATATATTTCTTTCAGTCTTGCTTGTCTTATCACGGTCGGCTTTAGCGTCTTTTTTTTTTTTTCTCTTCTTTAAAGCAACACACAACAACACAGAAAAATGCTTTTTTAGTTCCTTTAAGCACTACAAAAGTTTAACCAATTTGAATCAGTACAAAGGTTGTATATGGTTGGAATCTTAATCGAGGCATCACAGGATCTGCTGAATGCTGGAGAAACTGTAGTAATGTAGGCCACCCTTGTATATGTGGTGGTATGGGCGCCTGGTTGGGGGGTTGGAAAGTTGTCAACCAAAAGTGACCTGCAAACTAAGCTCACATAGATTCTGTAAGTACCCTGTTTCCCCGAAAATAGGACATCCTCCGAAAGTAAGGCACCCCCCTGATTTTTCACCCCCCTCGGAAAATAAGGCACCCCCCGAAAATAAGACACCCACCTAGGGCTGGGCGATAAATCTCGCCCAAACAATGGAATAAATGTGTACTGTATTCTTCTTCATGGAAAAATAAGACATCCCCTGAAAATAAGACCTAGTGCATATTTTGGAGCTTAAAAAAATATAAGACAGTGTCTTATTTTCGGGGAAACACGGTAGTGAGTGTAAATAACAGAAGAGCATTGCACTATACATTACACAATAACAAGTGAAATACTGGAAGAAAGGGTCCATTCTTACAAACCAGGGCTGTTATTAATGAGGACTCTGGACAATTCAATACCCTTATCAGGTCCTGGGGGACTTTGTTTTCCCCGTCCTTTTTTTCCTTGACCACATAAAGTTATTAATATTTCTGGTCAAGGAGGAAAAAAAATAAATAAAACACACGCAACTTTATTCCCCAATTGCATTTTTCTTCCTCCAGCCCTAGCTAAGGGAAAAAAGTTGTGACAGAATATTCAGGGCCTGTTTTTTTCATGAAAAAAACACACAAGTGGGAATTAAGTTTGGGATTTGGTGATTCTGGAATACAGCAAAAGTAACAAAAATGAGCACTGACCACTTTAATAATTGTAACATCTCAGTGTCACTAGAAATCAGAGAATTCACCAATGTGGTACTGCTTTCTTGTCATGTTTAGTTACAGTTGTTATAGCAGTCAGTACTCATTTGTGTGACCTTTGTTTCAATTCAGAATCACCAAATCCCAAACTGAATCCTGGGTCTGGTGTAGAAACGCAGGTACCTAGTCTGCAAAAAGTTTGTTCAAATTGCCAATTCCCAGATGCCATTTGCTTGTAAAGTCTTTAAGGCCATATACCAACCCAGGGGTCTCCAACTGGGCCCTCCAAAAGAAACTAAACTGCAATTATAATATGAAGAAGGAAGACCCAATAGCTGAATTATACTGCAAATACCATGTTATTGCAAACACAAAGATAAAACAAAGCATGCCATTTAAAGTACAGGTATGGGACCAGTTATCCAGAATGTTCAGGCTTGGGGGTTTTCCAGATAAGGGATCTTTCTGTAATTTGGTTCTCCATATATTAAGTCTACAAAGAAAATCATTAAAACATCAAATAGGATTGTTTTACCTCCAATAAGGATCTTAGCTGGGATCAAATACAAGGTACTGTTTGATTTTTACAGAGAAAAAGGAAATCATTTTTAAAAAATTGATTTGATTAAAATGGAGTCTTTGGGAGATGGACTTCCCAGAATTCTGAGCGTTCTGCATAACTGGTTCTAGATAACAGATCCCATACCTGTAGTACAGTATATAGGGTAGTATACCTCCTTGATCGCCATTAGTTCAATGAACATACTTTTCTGCCTGTTGATTTAATCTCAAGCTAAATAGGCCAAATTAAGAAATTGAAGCTAATTAATTACATGCATCGCCTTGTGAGATAATTCAATTCCAAGTGCACAGATAATCCTTTCCTTTTATGGACTCCTGCTTGCTTACTGGTAATCTAATTATCTTCCTCACAAGGACCAAACATGGAGTAGCTTTAGTTTCCCTGTTTGGCTCAAGACATTTTTCATGATACAATAGGGAAAAAAAGTATGTTCAGCACAAACCCTATTCATTGAACAAGGAAGCATACTGTCTCTTTAATATTAATGCATTCTTAATGCACTGTTAATCGAAGTGACTTTAAGGTTAAGAGGGCATCAAGTTACTGCATGCAAGTCATGGCAAACAGGTTATTTAAGAATTTTATTGCCCAAGTATTTTACAACTCCAGGGGCACGTAATAAATTTGCACTAATTTTTACCAGGAGGCGGAACCCCAACCAATAAGATATTTGGTTTTACACAGGTGACCAGTAAATTCTACCTGCTATAGTTTAGCCTGGGCCTTTTATTACATAGCCCCAGTTTTTAATTACCCCCAGTTCACATGAAATGAGAATTACATGCAAGTGACCACTTCTCTCAAGCAGAATGTTTGAGCGATCAGAAGCTGTTATTCACACCTTAGAAAGCTTAATAAACCACTGTATAGAATTTTGTCTGGACATAACAGATGACATCCTGTGACTATTTCCTATAAAATGGCCATTTTGATGTGGTTTGTATTGTGTGTTAGTTCACTGCTAATGCAAACAGATGACCTGAAGCTTTGTAGCATATGGAGAAGCAACAGCAACCAGTTTCTTGTGCTTTATAGTAACAAGAAAGGTATAGATAAATAACAAAATCTTTAACAAATCTTTAATCTAGTATCTGTAATCCCATAGAGACAGTGAAAGCAGACACAGTGATCCCTCAATTACTGCAATATATTTCTGTCTTGTTCTTCGATGCCCACCCATGGGGCAGCCAGTCCTTATTGGATCATATTGGCAAAACCAACTCCCCTTGTGATGGTCCTTGATTATTTTTTGAGTTGGAATGAAAGTGATTGTTCAGGGATAAAACTGACCCTACTGTGTGTTGTATGTGAATAGAATAGGAACCTAAGACTCCATGGGCCCGATTCACTAAAGTCCGAAATAAGGAGTGCTATTTATAGCATGCGTTAAAAATCTTATCACTTCTTATTTTTCGCTCGATTCACTAAAAGGACACTTGTGATAATTAAGAAGCGATGTTCTTGGCGTTATTTATCTTACGATGACATATTTTAATGAAAAAAACTATGCGATAAGAGTTATAGGGGCCGATTCACTAAAGGTCAATAACGCTTATCGCATAGTTTTTTTCATTAAAAAGCATGCGATAATTAAGTACCGATTCATCAAAGTCATTTCACATGTGTTAATCCGCATATCGCATGCACAAAAAAAACGCATTGCGTTAATTAGCGAATAGAAATAGTACTAACGCATGATTCACAAACACATATGAAGCGTTAAACGTGCAAAATATTGTGTTAATCTGTGTGAATATTAACCCTACTTGGGGCAGGCGGTACTTAAAGAAAATTGCGGTTCGTGAGCTATTGGCAACACAACATGGAGTTTGCAGTTGTATTTTTTCAAGTATGTGTTGGCCCTAGAGTGATGCATCCTCCAGTTTTCAGAAAGTAATGGTTACGTGTGTAATATATTGCGCTCTGCGTACAATATCACGCGCTGCGTAATATCTTGTGCACTGCGTAATATATTGCTTGAAAATATGTCATCGTAAGATAAATAACGCCAAGAACATCGCTTCTTAATTATGACAAGTGTTCTTTTAGTGAATTGAGTGAAAAATAAGAAGTGATAAGATTTTTAACGCATGCTATAAATAGCACTCCTTATTTCGGACTTAAGTGAATCGGGCCCCATATGTCCATATCTATGTAAAGCACTTTGGAATATGTCAGTGTTATCCAAATACATAATAGTAAGGTGTATGGCCAAATAAAGTGACATTACAATAGTCACTAACAATAAATAGTAGAGATAAGTTGCATATTTACACAATCACCATGGTGGTTTATTAATATGTTTTCTCTACATCACTGAAAATATTAAATGGGATATCCCAAAGTACCGTCTGTATTTAAAACTTATCCTTATGATGATATACAATATAAATGGTGGTCCCTTATTCAGACCTTACTGGAAGTTAGTAAAAAAAATAAAGGAAGAGCTGACGAGTGTAAAAGGGCCTATAAAATTGAATAACCATAAATCAGTCTCTGAAATGCTTTTTAGACATACTGAAAGATGTGCTGTTTCTATTGTCTGGAGTTTTCATGTCAAATAAAGCTCATTAGCTCAGAGTGCTGTCTGCAAGCAAGGGTAAGTAGCTTGTGTAATAAATACTATATAATGCTACTGCTCTAAGCAGATAAAACAACAAAATCTCATAACTCTGTTGATATCCAATAATTCTAATGAACATTAGAAAGCACCATTAAGCTTTTGTTGCTAAGCCAGATTCCCACTTATTTAAATTGTGAATGAAATTGAACATTTATATAGCAAATAGTATCCTAATACATATCTTAGTTAATGGCTTTAGTTTACTGAAATGACACTGGATGGGAATGCAATATTGTAAAACATACTGTTTGAAAGCAGTTCTAGCACCTGTTGCTACACATAACTAGGGTACTACCACTTCTAAAACTAAGAAGTAGAAAGAAGAGCCATTTTTGCTTAATGACAGTGAGCTGACAGCACATAAAGGTAATAGAAACGGTTATAGTTTTTAAATGAATAAATTGGTTGGTTAATATGGACGTGCACTATTACTTTTATACAGGTATGGGACCTGCTATCCAGAATGCTTGGGACCTGGAGTTTTCCAGATAATGGATCTTTTCATAATTTGGATCACCATACCTTAAAGGAGAAAGAAAGGGCTAAATTACTGGGGGGTACCAAATGCTATACACCCCCCAGTGATTGTAATCCCTTACCTAAAACCCCCAGCTGGTGCTCCTGTTAGGAGAAAACTGCACCAGCCAAGAGTTAATACAGGCAAGCGATCCTAACGGGTTTCTGAATTACAGATCCCATACACATACTGCTATATTAGTAAGATGTGGTAGAAGTGGTATTAGAACTTAAGCTTTAAGTGAGGTTACCAGTTTGAACATTTCCCTCTCATTACTGGCAGTTTATCGGATCATACTGCAAACAATTTGGTATTTAATAGAAAACAGCACATATTTATTAGAGAATTCTGTTTGCTTTATCAGAGCTGGATAATATAAAATCTGTAAGCATATTTCATAGTATTTAGGTATGTCTCGCATTACAAATTAAAGCCTATGTCACTTTCTAATTCAATCTACCTGTCTGTAGGAAAGAAAAAAAGCCAATCGTACAGGAGATGTGACTTCCTGCAATCAAGAGACCTTTGTATGGCTGCCTTTAGGGCTCTGGCACACAGGGAGATTAGTTGCCCGCGACAAATCTCCCTGTTAGCGGGCAACTAATCTCCCCGAAATGCCATCCCACCGGCGAAAATGTAAATCGCCGGTGGGATGGCATACGCGGCGGCGCGATTTCAGTGAAATCGCGGAAGTTTCCTCTCAAGGCGACTAATCTCCCCGTGTGCCAGAGCCCTTAGACTTTAAGGAAAACTTTTTAGACTGCATTGAGAGTCTGCAGCCTCCTACAAAGACACAAACAAGATCCCAAATCACGGCTAGTAAAGACATAATAAAAAGAGGAAAATCACATCTGTTTATTTGATATGACCCATAAATATTTTCCAAATTGATATCAGTATATGAACATTTAATCCTTACAGGTAGCAGGTGTAAACAGTAAATCAGATATACCCCTCCCATTTGCTTTTCCAGAAAATTATCAGAAAATGACAATTAGGTAATCTGTAAGAAAAGCTAATGTAATTCAGCTGTGAATCCTGCAGAAGGATATGTTACTACACACAACTTGACAAACAAGCCCTTGTTTCAGCCTAGGACCCTTAAGGTATCATTCTATCCATTGGAGATTTAGGCACTGTGCAATAAAAGCAAACATATCTGATACTTCTTCAATGACTTTTGCAGTTGGTTTCCCTGCCCCATGGCCTGCCTTAGTGTCCACATGAATGAGCAGTGGATTCGTTTGGTTCGGACTTTGTCCTGCGATGTGCTGAAGGGAAGCTATAAATTTTAGGGAGTGCAAGGGCACAACTCTGTCATCATGGTCTGCTGTGAGTAGCAGCATGGATGGGTACTGAATGCCGTCTTTCTCTGGCACCTTGATGTTATGAAGTGGAGAATATCTGCAATAAATAAATAAATAAATAAATCAGTCTTCCATGCAGCATTTATAAAATGACAACACTCCACTTTTTTCAAGAAGAACTAAAATGAAATCACTGGGGGAGGTGCCTAAAATTTAATGTACCCCCCAGTGATTAAAATCGCTTACTTGACACCCCAGGTTGGTGCTTCCGTTCGCTAACAAACTGCACCAGGACAGGGTATTTCTGCAAAATATCCTCGTCGCCATCTTCTGAGGATTCTTCCGTCTTCTCTTCATTCTTGTATAGGCAGGAGCGCAAGCAGAGCAAAAGCCGAACTTAGAAATGAAAAGCCAGCCTTTTCACTCAAGCACGCAAATGCCCCACAAAAAGAAGAGAGAAGGGGAAGAAAGATAGTGCTACAGAAATTCCTGCAGAAGTACTCCGGGTCAGTGCAGTTTTCTGCTAACAACAGCACCAACCCAGGGTATAAAGTAAGCTATTACAATCACTGGGGGGTGCCTAACATTTGGCACCCCTCCCCCCCCCCCCCCCCCTCTGAGTGATTAAGACTTTAGTTCATCTTTAGACTGACTGCCAACTGATGTGTAATTAAAAAACATGAGAAAAAAAAAATTAGATAGGAAGTGATGCCAATGGATCAGCACAAAACACTTATTTACAAAATCAATAAAATGAAATGACTCACTTAGAAGTTAAGCCCCTATGGGGTGGGGTGGTACCATCATAGGGCACTAAACTCATTGGGTTGCTATTTTATGAATGCTTGTATTACTGCTTTTGTATTTCACTGGCTTTCCTCCTATCATCTTTTGGTGTTGTGTAATGTAAGGCACTAAGTTTGCCCAGGTTGGACTTATATTTTAGTCTGGGGAAAAATCATGACTGAATTACATATTACAGAGCATACTGTAAAAACACAGAAGACAGCACTGCTGACTGACATTTTATCACAATAAGGGTCATTGTGCCCTTTGAGTTTTGTTTGTGAAGAGTCATACAGACCAACAGGCTGATTGTGTGGGATACAGATGCATTGTGGGTGAGGACTGTAAGATGTATATTTATGCCGGTATTGTTTTTTTATTGAGGGGTGGGATTCCAAGATTTTTGCAGCAATGCATCTAAACAATTTAGAGATGTATTATTAGATTGGCTCTTTGTATTCAGTGATAGAGACACAGGGGGTTAATTTAACAATAACAGCTTTATAAATAAGCTATTTATTTCACACCTAACTTTTACACTGTAAAAACCTTTATATAAATAATGCCCTGCAGGTTGACTCCCTGATTTGTTGCACAACTTGTTGCTGCACTGGTGATATTTCATACCATGATAATGAGAGCCAAAATCAATAATTCCTTACACTTCCAGGTTCTTTAAACTTTGAAGGGATCACTAATAGAATCAATATAAAGCAAGTCTGGTAACACAAGTTAGGAATATGGCATGTGCATTCTAAAAACTCCAGTGTCTTGCTTGCGAGTTTTGTATAGAAAACAGAAGGATGTAATAAAGTGACAGGCTTTGTTATCAAACACACTCAATGGAATAATGTAACACTGCCATTTTGTCCTCTATTGCACGGGGAGCTATTTATAGAGCAGGAAGGGAATTGGGAATTGGAAATGGCTCAATCGTGTTACAAAAACGAACTGATAACACCACTTTAATCTTCTTAAGCAAAGACTTACTATGTAATTATGTCCCCTAGGCAGACACAAAATTAATCATGTGATCACTGATCAAGCAATGAAAGGAAGTGAGTAGCAAATTCAAAAATATGGTTTCTAGTCTTTTGCAAACTATTATAAATGAATGAATGAATGGAATGGTTTGTAGAAAAAGTCATTTTGTGACTCATTAGAAGGTACAAATGAGTCAAAATACTATGAATGTTATTGGAATCTCCCTGATCACACCCAGAAAATGTTTGAAAATAAAGCATTAACAGATATGCGAACACATTAAGATGTAAACTCATAAACATGTCCTTAATGTCTTTACAAATGAAAGCCATCTGCTCACTGTGTCAAAACAAGCAAGGGCTATAACACAGGACTGTAGGAGGTTAGTTGACCACTATAAGATAATGAGGTGCAACACTATTTAATTACACATATAACTAATTACTTCTGTAATTGAAAATTTGATTGTATTTGCGTATAAAATGTACAATGTACCACACAGCTTGTATTTATGTTATAGAGCTAGCAAGTAGCCTTATTGCTACTAAGAGTTACCCCCCTGATTGTTTGTCACAGGAAGGAACTATCCAAACTGCTACGGACTACGGAAAACAACTACAAATGCTTTTTGGTACCATTTAACACTTAACAAGGGCTTGGTAAAAAAGGTGAAAAAACACCAGCAACAGAGAGATTTCTTGTAAAAAAATCAAAATGTGCATTTAAAACAGAATAAACAGCCAAAATCACATTTCTGAGGACAAAATAGTTTACTATGTGCACTTTAGGATGTATATAATGTTCTGAATGAGACTCCTGCAGAAGGATACATGGACATGTGTTCTTCACATGTGTTGAAAAAGAGCTAAGGTTTAATACTTCTCAGTACTCCACTGAAAGCCTCCTTGTTGTATTGCAGCATGAGAGTACATTTATTTCAGCTGGTAATAAGATATTTTTCAAAATGTATAAAAAAGATTTTATATGCAAAATATCTGCAAGTGAAACTAAAGCGTGAGAAAGATAAAGGCTTATAAACCTAAGCTATTTAAATGGTTTGCCAAGACAAAATAAAAAAGCAAATACAAAAAAGCCCAGGTAAAATACAAAAGATGCATTTTAGACCTGTTTGAGGTAGATTGTTGTTAAACAAGCGGCACAATACTCGAGGATGAGCTAAAGAATGTTAAAGTTATCTGATGCATGAGTACAGTTATTCCGTATCTGTATTGTTCATTTAGTAACTAGAGCACTCACTTGGAACATGAACAAATAACAACTTACTTGATAAGCCATTCAAAGTGCTCTTTGTTGTCTGAGCAGCCATAGTCTGTTGTCCATGCGTGGCCAATTGTAAATTTGTGAAATTTCAACATGTCCATTACACCAACCTGAGCAATGGCACATCCAAAAAGTTCAGGACGCTGATTGGCACAGGCCGCTTTAAGAGAGTAGTTAAAAAAAAAAAAAAAAAAAAAAGCATAGATAATAATGTGTAAAGATATATTAAAGTGCTGACCTGCAAACATTTTGTTATGCTATTAGGCTCTTTGAAACAGTCTATATATTGTACTCTTAGACTCTTAAGGTGGCCATTCAGGTCCTTCAGACTGATTCAGCAGCTTGTTTGTCCGTGTATGAGCACCCCCAACCGACATATGGGCCTAAAATTGCCCAGATTTTGACCGGGCAGGTTAGAATTTCCCATCTGATCAGGGACTACATCAGCTAATTGACACTGTCTGATGGCCTATACACCCGTGGTCTTAATTCGATCGTTTAGCTGATCGCCGCATCACCCACTGTAGGTGGGAGACAATCTGCTCATATGGCAACCAGGCCAAATGAGTAGATTGCACCATGTATATCCACCTTTACTCTATAAAGAATGAATTTCTCAATCTCCTTAACACTGTCCCCATGTATCTGCTGTCTTTGGAAAGGGAATTGTGGGAAGCATAGTTTAGTCTGCGTAACCAATAAAATCACTGCAGTCTGTACTGCTTTGCTAAAAGAAGAATGAGGCACCTGACAATATAATATCCGTATGCACACTGGGTTGGGGTAGAATTGTGAACTCAGTACAGACTTTTGATGTAACACAGCTCTCATACAGTCCACACTGTGCACCAGAGCAAAACATACCCCAGCATTCATTTCAATGGAAAAAAGGTGTAATGATCTATATAAAGTGACATGGTGCACCAAAAGTATAGTTATAGCCTACACCATCTGCTAGGGTAGCCACTACTTGTTGCAGCAACAAAATGCCAGAAAACACCATGTCGATCGGTGATAAAACACAAGTAGAGACAATTATCAATTCTGTCATCGTTTTGTGACGACTAGCCAGTTAAAAGTAGCTGTGTGTGTCATTGCCCTAATAGGTTATGAGTTTTCCTGACAATTTATATTTGCCACTTGTCTCCTTAACAATGGTCAGTCCTGACTAATCATTTACTATGTGTACTCAACTAATCATTTTGCTGCTCTAGTTATTTCAGTAAGATTATGCCAGGTCAAGTGAAAAAAATGTGGCACATAACATCAATATCAACAAAATGCTGAGTTAAAAAATAATCCTACTATAGGACTATATGTATTTCCACATAACTCTGAACAAAGCATTTTCCATAAGTGCCGAGTCCTTCCAGCTCCCCTGCACATCACTGGTGATGTTGCTTAAACACTATAATAAATATGCCCCTATATGTCTCCTTTAAAGGAAAAGTAAAGTGAAAAATAAGTTTTAAAATGAAAAAATGTAACCATATGTACTGTTGTCTTGCGCTGGTAAAAGTTTTCTGTTTGCCTCAGAAAGACTACTATAGGTTATATAAATAAGCTGCTGTGTAGCCATGGGAGCAGATTTCCATGGAAAAATGGAAAGGTTTCATAGCAAATAAGATCTGTATAATGCAATGGTGTTTTCAATTTAAATGTCCTTGCAGAAACAAAAAAAAAAAAGTATCATAAAAAGCTATACATTCTTTATATAAAAGTACATTTTTATATTTTGCCCCAAAAACAAATACATAAAAAAAACCCATAAACACCTACCTACTAACAGGCCACCATTAGAACCTCCATTGATTGTGATCTTCTCAGCTGATGAGTAGCCTTCCTTGACTAAATATTCAGCAGCACATTGAAAGTCATCAAAACAGTTCTGTTTGTTTCCCAAGATTCCAGCTTTAAAGGGGGGAGAAAAAGTGACAGTAATTTTCAATGTTCTGCTCCATAACTAGGTGTAAGATTAAAAGATAAAAAATAGCACCCAAAAGTTGTTTTGTTTACAACAATGCAGCCTCTCATTATTTTGCTTACTGGATGATAGTGATGTGCGGGTCAGGAAAACTTAACCCACAGTGATGCTATGATAGGATCTGCACCCAACCCCTACCCGCTTCTTTCTGCTCTGTACACTACTTCTGCGCGCACCCTAGGTTCCAAAACAGGGAAACTTCGGGAGCAAGTAAAAAAGGTAATTCCCCAGTCTGACCCACAGCGACCAGACAAATTTCAACCCTAACCTGTCTGACCTAAGGGTAAACCTTTTTATGCTACTGGATTGCCTAAAATAGGAGTGATCTATAAATCCTCAGCTCAATATAAAAACTATAAAAATCATCTTCATTTTTTAGAAATAAAAGGCAGTTAAAAATATGAATCACTTATTTCCTAAAATAGTAAAATCAGAGTCAGAAGAACAGATGTGCAATCAAGAAAGCCGGTGATGCAAGAATGTAAAATGATAGAAACAGTCATTCTGGATGCAAAATCACAATTATTTTGCATATGAACCTGAATGGAAATTCGAAAACATTCAAGTAATGATGTAAAAATGTTAATAAACGGCTTAACATAATGTGAAGACCTAATCAATTTATTGCAAAAATGTATCTAAAAAGACCTCTTTGGCCAATACAGGTTTCTAAAACTTGAAAAAAGTACTGCTGTCTGCTAGCAAAAGATATGTAGTAATAACAGGGCAGTTAACAAAATACTAAATTACAATAAACAGGCATTAAATACTGGCAGTGGGTTGTAAACTCTTGGTGCCTGATATTGCTTATAGCGGAACCACCGCTATTATATCAACCCGGCAATAGTGTAATAGATGCAAAACAATTATATTTCTAAAAAATATAGGGTTTTAATTTTTCCTTATAGTTTTAGACATGTGAATGGTTTATTACTGTGCTTCCACATGCCAGTTAGAGCAGGCGAAATATGCTGTGACTTGTAGCATGCAACCAAAAGAAAAAAATGATATTGAAGAACTCTCCAATAAAATATAGATATATATATATAGATATATATTATTTACGAATGGTCCGCACTCCCATATCACTCATATTTCACATAGTTTCTCTGGGTGCTGCAAAACGGTTGTTCCATGTATACAATATTCCAAGGATTGTGCGCACTCCAATTCCAAATGTTAAACTTTATTCACAGATAATCGCATATCAGTTACATCAACGTTTCGGTCATGGTCTAAGACCTTGTTCACGATGTTATACCCTTAATATAAATTACATACAATAAAACTTTATATACAAGATTAATCCCACCCACTGGTCACGTGTCGGTTGGCTGACACGTGACCAGTGGGTGGGATTAATCTTGTATATAAAGTTTTATTGTATGTAATTTATATTAAGGGTATAACATCGTGAACAAGGTCTTAGACCATGACCGAAACGTTGATGTAACTGATATGCGATTATCTGTGAATAAAGTTTAACATTTGGAATTGGAGTGCGCACAATCCTTGGAATATTATATAGATATATATATATATCTATATCTATCTATCTATCTATCTATATATATATATATATATATATATAATAGTAACAGTTGTAAGAAAATAATAAAGATGGTTTGTCAATTTATGAAATAGTCACGTGAAGTTTTATGATCACAAGTATTCCCCTCTATAAATATAAAAATATAAAATTTCTGGTTCAGACATCACAGGCACCCCAGAGCAATGGTTGACCCAGTAATGACAAGGTTATAGACATGCAAACACATTGGTGGATCAGCCGCTCAGCCATAGTTCAAAAGATATCTTCACCCCAAAATCTTGCCTTAACATTTAAGCTGGGCTTGTGTGCACCTAGGTGAGAGTTAAAATCAAATTAACTGATACCCCAGGCCAGTGCTCCTGGTAGCAGAATACTGATCTGGTCTAGGGTAATTCTGTAGAAGCTCGTTGGTGCTATTTTCCTTTGCTCTTCTGTTGGGTGTCTTATGTTCGACTTTTGCTCTACAGTGCAAGCACCTGCCTGGACTAGAATAAAAAGATAACGGAAGCAGCCAAAGAGGATAGTGATGAAGATCTTCTAAATAAATGTTTGTAATGTTTTGGCACCCCTAGTAATTTCAACTTTAGTTTTCCTTTAAGCGAGTCCCCTCAGCCACCATGCTGCTCTAAGCCCCCCAAATATGGAACAGCCCCTCAGTTTGGGTACCACTGTAATAAAGTAATAAAAGTTTCAAGATTTGTACCAAATCTAGTAATCCACAACACCCAATCAGATGTCTGAACAGAAAATACTACCTGTGTTTTTTTTTCTGGTGAGAATAATACTGGCAAGAAATCTCCACTGTGTGCAATCAAGAATAATTTTTGAATGAGGGTTAATGTAAATTGCCGCTGGTAATACATTTTAATCATGTGAAGGCAATCTCACGCTATTAAACAATTGATATGTTTTACCCATGGTGATTAATATTAATCACCGTGCAAAGGTATTTTCAGGAGCTTTGTTTGGAGAGGAGATATTCTAAGGGGCTGATTTACTTACCCACGAACGGGTCGAATGGAGTCCGATTGCGTTTTTTTCGTAATGATCGGTATTTTGCGATTTTTTCGTATGTTTTGCGATTTTTTCGGATTCTTTACGAATTTTTCGTTACCAATACGATTTTTGCGTAAAAACGCGAGTTTTCGTATCCATTACGAAAGTTGCGTAAAAAGTTGCGCATTTTTCGTAGCGTTAAAACTTACGCGAAAAGTTGCGCATTCTTCGTAGCGTTAAGTTTTAACGCTACGAAAAAGCGAAACTTTTCGCGTAAGTTTTAACGCTACGAAAAAGCGAAACTTTTCGCGTAAGTTTTAACGCTACGAAAAATGCGCAACTTTTTACGCAACTTTCGTAATGGATACGAAAAAAATCGTATTGGTAACGAAAAATTCGTAAAGAATCCGAAAAAATCGCAAAACATACGAAAAAATCGCAAAATGTTCGTTTTCAAGTCGGAACTTTTCCAATTCGGGTCGGATTCGTGGGTTAGTAAATCAGCCCCTAAGAGTGACAAAGCACCCTGCATGACATAACTCTTACTTTGCCCACCAGTCTACCAATCCAATACCTAACTCTTGGTCAATACCAAAAAACACATAAGAATTTCGGAATAAGGTTAAAGATAAGGGGAATGGCGTTATTCTTTTCCGGCTACATTCCCTGCAGAAAATCCATATTATGGTTACTTTAAACATTTTTAGCAACACTTCTTTAGTGACCCCACTCTTTTCAATACCATATGTGCCTAATGAAGGATAATTATCTCTGCATTATTGTACAAGGGGTTTAACTGCAAGCATGCAGGGAATCTACCCCTACACCAGTGGCTCGTGAGCAACATGTTGCTAACCAACCCCTTGGATGTTGCTCTCAGTGCCCCCAAAGCAGATGCTTATTTTTGAATTCCTGACTTGGTGGTAAGTTTTGGTTGTTTACTACCAAATAAAGCCTCCTGTAAGCTGATAGTGTGCATAGTGGCACCTCCATGAACTTTTATGATGCTTGTGTTGCTCTACAAGTCTTTTTACATTTGACTGTGGCTCACGAGGAAGTAAGGTTGGGGACCCCTGGCCTACACCAACCACAAAGGACCAAGGTGGGGGTAAGTACATGTATAATGTATTCACTGTTTACTTGATGTATCACTATTTTGTAAAACAAATGACAAAACCAAAATTAAAAATTAGGTCTACTGTTGGAACCATTGTTTATTGGACTGTATGCTGTCCTTCTTTAACAGAGGTGCATTCTTTAAGGGTTTTTGTTAACAGCTTGATGTTTAACATGGGGCTTAGATACAAATAATTGCTTAGTATATTTTCATAATGGACATGGATTAAACGGTGAATGTTATAAACTGATAAAGCATTGTCACAGGAGAAGGTGCTACCCAAGGCTTTTATTACACATATAGAGTTCAGAGAATTCAGAACAAGGATCATTATATACCAGGGTAATGGTGAAGTAGCAAAAGTGGTTGTTGTTGGGTTAGAAACACATCAGCAGATTTGAATGTACTCTTTGGACCTATAGTCACTCACCTGTGTGAAGTAACTTACTTTTAAGCGCTGTATATTCTGTGTTTTCAGGATTTTAGTGCTATGTGATTCACATACAGTAACTGCAGCAAATGTGTTAATGCATCAGTACTGTAGCAATGTGTTAGAAATAAATTTCAAGAACAAATTATTTCCTCAAAGTATTTAGTTTATATAAAGGATATGCAGATGTAGAAAAGGCACCTGGTTTAAAATGTGCATAGCCTTGCAATGGTTAAATACATAAGCAGATTTTTTTTTTGCCTCTAACTTTGTTGTATAGAAGCTATTGAGGAAGAATCATCTTAGCAAAAATGTCAATGTCTGTCATTTCCACATTTTTTTTTTAATTATAAGGTTGAAATGCCTTGATCCAGCCTCTTCTCCTTTCATCAGTGGTGGTATTCACCGGAAAATGCCAAACTGCTCATTAAAAAGCACAGAAATATTGTTCCTTTTTTACAGAAAAGCTGGTCTTGAGACTTTGTTAGAAAGATTAAATGTGTTGACAAAATGTTATAATAGCTACAATGTACTCAAGGAATACAATGCTAAAAATGAACAAGGGTTCTATACTCTTTTGAAGCTTATCAATAACCAAATCATCCACATAGTATATCAAATGAATAGTCAAGGGTCAATCAGTCTATGATGGTTTTCATTCATCCAGGTAATGATCTACAGTATCTAGGAGAGAGAAGTATAAAGCAACTGGCATTTCTGGGTATTGCTGAAAATGAGTGGGAGAGAATTCCCCATTATTATGCATTGCCCCTTCAGGATAATACAGTGATTGGCATTTTAAACCCTTAAGGCAATACAGTCCTCAAGATCCAGAGACTTCCCTCCAACTCAGTTGAAATGAAAAAGCCACTTGGATGACATGGGTGTGGATTAAGGTAGGTGTAGGGGGATATAACTGAAGATTTTCATTTATCCAGGTCATGGTATATCTAGTCTAAATAAATCTAAAGCAACTGGACTTGTTAAGTAATTAGTAAATATATTTGCACTGCTGTGGCAATCTACATACAATCTATAATTGTCCCATCTCACGGTAATCCTAGGTCCACTTAAGGGGATTAAGCCAATATTGCAGCACTAATTACAACTTAATAACTACAATAATTACTACATAATAGCTACAATAAACCCTCTGACTCATTTTAAAGAAACTATACAAAAGATCCCTATGTATAAATGAACATACCTTTAATGATATGCCTTATTAAATTTGGTTACAGGAGCACTCTCCAAAATCTGCCCTTTTTAAAATCTATATCCTTCACATATAATAGCTCTCTACCATTTTTTCAGGCCTTTTCCCCTATCCACCCAATGAATTAATGTGCAGAGTGCAGCTCCAAAAGATGTAAGGGATCACCTGACATCATAAGTAGGCATTAAAGAAATACTGTCACCAGAAATTAAGCTTTTGTTACATCTTTCATAACATTGGCTTTGCATGCTATTAATAATTTTGCCAAAAAAGTATTTGCCTGATGCTTTTACATTACTTATCAGATCCCCCATGTTGCTCTATAAGGGGGCTGCCATATTTGTGCAGCAGGAGTCTGTTAGCATTAGAAGCTATAACTGACAGGCTGAGAAGGGACAGTCAGGTTGGCAAAACAGTCAGGTTTAGGAACTTCAAGTAACAATTACTTACAAAAGCAGCCCTATCAGCGAAAAACTATCAACATGACCTATAGGTACCTTTTTATGTACATTAATATTTTGAAGAGTAGTTTTTAAGTGTCATAATCGGGGACAAGCAAAGTGCTAGGGACCCTGTACTTAAAGTGATACTGTGTTATGAATGGCTTTTAGCTATGGGAGTTCCTGGGGTTGTCCCAGCTTCTGCCTACCTCCCACGCCTCCTGTATACAGTACTGATGAATTAGGGAGAGTAAGACTTTTTTTTTTGCTCCATTTAGAAGTTCAAAAGGTTGCTTCAAAAATGTAAAAGATGCGAGATACAAAAAAAAATATGGTTCTATCTGCAATGAGAATATTGACTATCTTTTTTTAGATTACTATATATACTCGAGTATAAGGCGATCCGAATATAAGCCGAGGTATCTAATTTTACCTAACAAAACTGGAAAAACGTATTGACTCGCGTCAAGCCTAGGGTGGGAAATGCAGCCGCTACTGCTACGTTTTAATAATCAAAATAAATACCTATAAAATTACATTAATTGAGGCATCAGTGGGGTATATGTTTTTCAATATTTATTTCAAAGAAAAACAGTAAACTAGCTCTGTAAGCGGAGAAGAGGGTCAACAAAAACAATATGAGTACTACCCCATGCTCATTGCACATTGGCAAACTGGCAGCAGACCCGGTCCCGGAGGAGATGTAAGGGCAAATAAGTATTGCTAGTGGGAGCCTAGGCCAGGGCACTGGAGGGTCTGGTTGCAGGTGGCCTAATTTGCACACAAAGGAGAGAGGGTGCTAGTCTAGAGGGACCCGAGTATAAGCCGAGGGTGACTTTTTCAGCCCATTTTGGGTGCTGAAAAACTAGGCTTATACTCGAGTATATACAGTATCCTGTATTCTGAGCTGTATGTTAATGTCTGCCCTCAACTATAAGTAATGTGTATTACTGATGGGAAACAATTACGTTATAATAAGTAAAACATCTAAGAACCAAGTACTCACATCTGGACATCAAATGGCAACTACAATACAAATGGCTTACCTTTGTGCCAAGTCTCCCCGTATTCACCACCACCTCGAATGTTAGCAACTGCTAGAATGCCACCAAGATGCCTCACGAAAATTAACCTCGACACACTGAAACAAAAAAAGAATAGCTCATAACTGATTTCTAGAAAAAATATGAATATGTACAACACTGGAACATGGATATGCTATAAAACCATCTAGATTTTGGGAAAGCAACATCACCTATTAAGAAATAAAAGTGGTGGTGGGAATTTAGTATTTAGCAATTTGGATAACTATATATTAAGTCTACTAAAAACATCTGAAAATTAAACCCAATATGGTTATTTTCCATTAGTATGGATTCATGATGTTGTATTATTACAGAAACAAAGGGAATCATTTTTAAAAATCTGAATTATTTGCTTAAAATAGACTCTGCTGGAGATGGTCTTTCCATAATTTGGAGCTTTGCGAATAATGAATTTCTGGATAATGGATCTCCATCCCATATTTTTTGGAGGTTTGAGCAGCGTTATATTTATAACACACACATATTTCTTTGATCTCTGAGCAAAAAAAAGTCTACTTTTGTCAACTGACTGAAAAATCTTTTCCCACATTGCAACTGGGTCACCTTTATGTTCTTTAGATGAGCTTTCACAGGGTTCATTTTGCATCACTCTTCTATATAGGCAAGTGATATGGTTGCATATTTACATTATAGTTGCAGTATGTGGCTGTCACTACAAAGGACCTGTTTGCTAGCAATTCCTACTAATTTTGAATAGGGAGGTAATTTCTAGTGCTTTTCCCCTCCTACAAAGCAATAAAACACTTAGAAAACAAAGCACTAGAAAATGTCCAATCTGCTATTTCCAATAAAAAACATAAAACCCCTTATTCCAGTTTCAGCTTCTTTAAATAATTGTTGGTTTCTGGTAATTTGGGTGTAGAAAAATGGAAAACAATGACTGTCTCTCTAATTTTTAGGTGGGCTTTTCCTTCATTATTCTTTTTCCTTTTTGTACTTCGCAGTTCTCGGTCTTAATAATTAAGTAAAATTGTTGTGAGTTTGACGACATAGCACAAATATTACTGGAAGAGCAGTAATTAGAAGCTTTAGATAAATGCAAAAAAAAAAAAAAAAAGTGTTATAAAGTAATTAAAAGATAATGTACTGTTGCCCAAAACTGGTAAAAACAATGTGTTTGCTTCATGAACACTACTATAGTTTTACATAAATAATCTGTTGTGTAGCCACGGGGGCAGCCATTCAAGCTGTAAAAAGAAAAGGCACAGGTTCCATAGCAGATAATAGATCCATGCTGTAGAATACAGTGATTTTTTTTATCTTTTATCTGCTATGTAACCTGTGCCTTTTCTCCTTTTGAATAGCTGCCCCCATGGCCACACAGCAGGGTATTTTTATAAACTAATAAACTATAGTAGTCTTTCTAAAGCAAACACATAACTTTTACCAGTACATTATAATTTAATTACTTCAATAAATTTTCATTTTTTGGCGATACCGTTTCTTTAATTCAGCTTAATATCAAAACATAGCAATATTACCAAACAGTCATTTCACACATTTCCAAACATCAAATTTGTGGTGACATCTAAAATGTGGAGGAAACTCACACAACTCAGGGAGAACATACAAACTACTTCCAGATGCCCTGGCCAAAATGGAACCCAGGACCCTATGCAGTCAAAGCGCTCTTAAAACAGGATTTATAAGCAGAAACATTTAAAGGGATACTGTTATGATTTTTATGGGATACTTAATTCTAAATGACACTGTTTATATAGCAAATAATTCACTCTGAGCTTTCAGAAAGAGCCAGCACTACACATTAGAAATGCTTTCAAACAGCTACTGTATTCAAACAAGCTATTGTTACTTCTGCTCAATGTAACTGAAGAAGTCATGAGCCGGACTTGGATTTTATACTATTGAGTGCTGTTCTGATATCCACCACATTTAGCAATACAGGTGTTAGGGAGCTGTTATCTTGCTACCTTCCAATTGTTCAATGAAGGATTCTGCTGGAGAAGCTTCTATTAACCCATGACAGTATACCTTTAAGTTACTTGTTTATGTCCCTGTGGCCATGCACGTCAGTTTAATAGCGCAGTCTTATAATTCAGATCCACATATTCAAACTGCAAACTTGGAAACATGGCTTTGTATAAGGCTGTATCTGCGCTATTAAACTAGCAATTCTGGATACATAGATGGCCAAAGGGAAATAAAGTAATTAGCATATCTCTGCACACATCTCTAATAAGTCTTACACTTTGATGAGCACTGCAGCTCCTTTTTACCCTTCCCACCCTAACCATGATGGCTTCATAAAACCAAGTAGCATATATTATATATGTATTTGATTTTATCTTTCAGAAGTAAAACTAGGCTTCGTTGCTTGCTCATTATACTGACTGGCCTGGTCATATATTAGCCAATACTATCTGTTAAACTACATATTTGTTAATGCAGTCTTGATTTACATTGCTATGGTTGAAAATACATTACCTATTCTTCTTAGAAACTTCTGGGTAAGCACTATTGTGTTCAAAATTCATTATGCCCTAACAATATTTTCAAATAGACTATAAACTTTTTTTTTTAACGTCTATTAAGATTTAATGCCCTCATCTGATTTACAAGTGCAATTGACTTGATAATATAGAAAAATCAATGCTAGCGTATAATAAAGTCATTTTAATACAGCATTATATACAGTACATCAGTGTATCTAACAATGTTTCTCTCATACAATCTGTTTATTATATTCCCCCCAAATCTCACATTTATGCATTCACTAGCAAACTGCATTATATATATTATATATATATATATATATACCAAATCAAACACAACCAGCACCAAGGGTCTTGTGGTTCAAACAAATATTAGTGTATTATAATTGCATGTACAACCGACGTCTCGGTCCCTTTTGGGACCTTTTTCACCTTCTATTTGGTATTCCGTGCACAGGTGCAGCTACATTGTAGCAACTTTCGGAGTGTGGTGCTGTCGTGTGGACTTATATATATATATATTCCCTTCAATATACTCTATTGAAATTGCCACCTAGTCAGACCCCAACTGGGCCCTCTACATCCCAATGCTCCCTTAGCAGTTGCAGGGTCAACTTTCTCATTATTGCTGTATTATGGGTTACATGCCATTATATCAGTTTTGTGGAATTACTCTTAAAATGTCACATACTAGCATTTTTTACAATTATTTTAATTTATAGACCACTAGACTCACTTCAACCTGGATGCAAGCTATTACATATTTTTTTATGGGACCAAATAAGACAAAAAGATCAGGAGCTTAACTCCACTGCAGTTGCCAACACCAACAAATCAGTTATTAGCTTTAAACACTTAAAGATAGAAAATTAAATTAAAAACCTGACTGGTTACTATGGATAACTGTACTGGTGGATTTTAGCACCCCTGTTTATATCTGTGGTTAAAGGGATACTGTGAAGATTTTTACTGTATACTTTTTAATTCTAAATTACACTGTTACATAGCAAATAATTCACTTTACCATTAACAATTTTATTCTTGAACCAACAAATGTATTTTTTTTAGCTGTAATATTGGTGTGTAGGCAGCCATCTCAGTGCATTGTGCCTGAGTTTGAGCTTTCAGAAGGAGCCAGCGCTACACATTAGAACTGCTTTCAGGTAACCTATTGTTTCTCCTACTCCCATGTAACTTGAGAGCTGCTATCTTGCTACTTTCCTATTGTTCTGCTGATCAGCTGCTGGGAGGGGGGTGATATCACTCCAACTAGCAACTCAGCAGTAAAGTGTGGCTGAAGTTCACATGGTCACATGGCTGTGGCACCCTGGAAAATGAAGAACATGGCAAGCCCGATGTGAAAATTTCAACCAGGAAAAGATGAGTTGCCCCTCAGGTCAGGAGATTTGCTTTCAGCCCACCCACAAAATGAAGTTTAATTGGCATTTTACAATAAGATTCCTGAACAGCTTGGGAAAGCTGTAAACTCTACATGATATAGATGTTGTTCTAGTCTCTTGACACTTGGCAATCTTCAATTAGATGTAATTCTTATTCTGTTTATTCTTATATGGTTTCAATATAGAAACCCTGTATTTTTAAATGTCAGAGGCATATGCCAGCCTTATTTAAATGAATATGATTTTAAAGAACTATTATTGTTAGTGCCTTAAATAAGAAGGAAAGGATTAAACACTATGAAATGGCAATTTGTTAGCCAGCCCAAATAATTATAATTGCTTACCAACGCTTCTGCTTGCTAAAAAATTGGCCAAACATGGTGCTGCCCCTCTATATTAAGCAGTTTATACAGTGAAAGTTCTGCTCATTTGGTGAGGCCGCCAACTTGAGGTAGGCAATACATGACTTATCTGATAGTTTGGCCCAAGGAACAGTCATAATTAAGTTGTAACAGAATTCTGTATTTTTCACAACAGTTTCTTATATTTCTTATAGGTCTATAGTTCATTGCCTTTCATATCGCTGTACCTCCCACTGTTAAACCAACCACAGGCACTGTGAAGCAACACTGCAGTCCCTTAATCAGTGCTGGGCCCACAGGTGATGGTGCCCAAGACTAGCCCCTGCTTCCCTTTCAAGAATGACACCTCAGCTCGACCTCCACCTACACAACACCAACCCCCCCTGACAAAGTTGAATCCCTCTGAGAAAGACAGCAGTGCCCCAGACTCAGAGAGAGGGGGTAAGTGCCCAGAATCCCCCCTACTGTTGCACATGCCTCTTCTGCCTACCCCTTTATAGCTTATGCACATATGACATATTCTCTTTGCATTCAATCATGTAGAAACAGGCAGATAATTTCTCAGTGTTTTTGCAAGAAATTAGTGGCCTATATATTACATGGTAAAAAAAAAACAAAAAAGAAAACCGACTTGTTGGTGTTCTGTTCTATCACTTTGATTATTAAGTTAGTTTTCTCTGTGGTACAGGTTTTGTCGGCAGTAAAGCTATAATGCTTTCTTTTAAATCATTAGAGATAGTCTCCTGAGGCTCCTGGGCTAATGTTTTCCTGATTGATGATCCTATTTTAATCGGCAAACAAATGTCACCATTAGAAATCCCACAGTTAACATAGAAGAATATCCAGCATCTTTTGGACCAAACCTTAGTTACAGTAATACCAAAAAAGAAATAACCAAGAGCCATTCATACATATCATTAAGTTTTTATTTATTTCAAATATTTCTAACATTTTCTTGGGGCTGTCCCCTCACAACCACACAGGCTCACACAATCACATGAAAAAGCATAAAAATAATTCTGACAGCAGCTGGTACCACAGTCTTACCTGAGTACCATACTTTTAAGCCCTGTGAGTTCCTTGCTTTATATGATGTTCTTTATGACACACTCAGAACACACATTTATTTCTGCTGAATGAGTGATGTTTTAGAAAGTAACATGGATGTTGCCCATACCTGTAGCTTGGTGTGATGGATATGTTGAAGCCACCATAGCCATATAGAAAAGCAGGATGAGATTTGTCCAAGGTGATTCCTTTTTTATGGACTATGAACATTGGTATCATGGTGCCATCTTTGCTAGGGTAAAAAACCTAAAAGCAGACAAGGATTATTTGACTGAGAATGTGAAATCGTCCATTAAATGTAGCAGAGAATGAAAAAAAAAATCCGCACTAATATAAATTTGAACAGAAACTACTTTTTTTTTTATCTTTAATACAATTAGGTATAAAAACATGCCTTGGTGCTTAAAATGTGATCATACAAACACTTTACTGGCTCTGATCTTTTGTAGGCAGTAGATGAAAGAAACACGAATGAACTTGCTATTAGCAGAGCCTTTCCTTTGATTCCAAGCCTGGTTGAGTAATTTTATTAAGAATTATTTTTCTACGTTGAATACCAATGAAACCTAGTTGAAAAGTGACTAAAAAGCCCTCTCTAATGCACAGAATCTGAAGAGAGTTAGCAAGACCAGAGGTAGCAGTTTTCAATCAGTTCTTTTGTATTACAGCTATAGGAGACCAGGTGCCATAATGTAGTACAGGTATGGGACCTGTTATCTAGAATGCTTGGGACCAGGTGTTTTGCGGATATGGGGGTCTTTCTGTAATTTGGATCTCCATACCTTAAGTCTACAAAAAAATAGGATAGTTTAGCCTCCAATAAGAAAAATGTTTTATATATTTGATTAAAATGGAATCTATGGTAAACTGCCTTCCTGTAATTCAGAAGTTTCTAGAGGACAGGTATCCAGATAACCAACCATAAAGTATTATCCTCTGACAATCATTTTTAATTCAAATTTATTTATAAAGCACCAGCATATTCTGCAGCACTGTACAGATAAAAGGGTGTACACACTGAACATACAGATTTCAAAGCAACTAAAAACTGATAGAAGGTCCTGCCCAAAAGAGCTTACATAGTTCAGTCTATTTAGGGCTCTACTACAATAGCACTAGCCAGCTGCCCTGTATTTTTTTTTTTTTATGGGTGACAGGTACAGGTATGCATACCTTGACACTAGTTTGGTATAATTTATGGAGCTGCTCAGTTAGCAATTTCCCGTAACATCATACCCCACCATGGACTGCTAGGCTATGCTACACCCCCTCTTCTGACACCTTATAATGGGATTATACACAAGAGATACCACAGTGAACATCATCTTTTATTAACAATCAAAACTACAGGTTCTCCATATACAGCACCCAATATGCTGCCGGTTGCAAGTGTTGCACTAGTCCTTGAATATTTCATGCCATACTAAAGCCTCAGGTGAGGTTAAATCCTGCAATACACACACTACTTATTATTCTAAAAAAAAAATCCCCCAAACCTCCAGAGATGCTTTGCTCTTGTTCAAGATCACACTAAGAAAAAACCTTATTAGCTTTGTCCTTGCACACAAGGGCAATTCAATGTCCATTTTGAAGCCTTTGGCTTTAGGCATTTTAAGTTAAAAAGTGAAGCAAAAATACTGTTGCAGGTTACAGAATATAGTTTCTTATTCATGTTATTTTGCAGCCATGTGAGGTATCAGGTTATATTTTGCAGATTATGCAAACATTACCTCTAACTGCCGCAAAAATATAGAATTTGATTGCTTTTAAAGCAATTCAGTGGAAAATGAACTTCAAATATGGTGACAACATGAATTTATATCACAATATTCCCAGTGAAAATGGCAGAGGCCACAGTTCCAATGAACAACACCTGTTTATTTTTCTTATCAAGCATAAGAAGGGTAATGGATATGGTGGAAATACTGATAAAACACACACCTCTGGTTCGGCCTGTGGTTGACCTTGTCTGTCTTAGGGCTCTGGCACACGGGGAGATTAGTCGCCCGCGACAAATCTCCCGTGTCTCGGGCAACTAATCTCCCCGAAATGCCATCCCACCGGCGAAAATGTAAATCGCCGGTGGGATGGTATACGCGGCAGCGTGATTTCACTGAAATTGCGCAAGTTTCCTCTCGAGGCCCACGAACAGGGAGTTTTTTCACGGGCGACTAATCTCCCCGTGTGCCAGAGCCCTTACTGCTCAAAGGCAAACCTGCTCATTTGGCAAAGAAATTAAATTCCTAACAGAACTTGTACAAGACAATAATGGTAACGAGCATAGAGATGAAGCAAAGCATATCTAGATAGACAATCAGCTCATATGGCTCACTCATTTTCTCAATTCATTAGACCCTATCCCACACCACTGTCTTCTTGCAAGAAATTTAGAACACTTTAAAGAGTTTAAAGCCTGGTTATTTCAATATCCTCCAAAGCCATACAGAGTTAAGACTAATACAGATTATGCCCAAAGATGAGTTGAGAAGCTTACCTGAGACAGCACTTTACCAGGGGTGGAACTATTGTTATGGGGGGTGAGGGTGACCGCATCAGGCCTGCTCCCTAAGGTAACAAAAGGCCTAAAAATGTTTCTAGTACAGCGAGCCGCATTTGAGAGGCTCATGGGAAGATCTGATAAGAAGAAAGAGAACTTCTTTCTTACTACTAAAACATGGCAGTAACTGCAGTAACTTAGCAGTAATACTAACAATACTAATTGTTCGGTACTGTGTTTTCCCAAGGAGGCAATACAAATGTGCATTAATCTGCAGGAAGCTGTACACCTAAGGGTCATACCGGAAATTACGTTTTCCTGCAGGATAAGGCTCTATTGTTACGTACAATAAGAAGGCGGGGGCAAATCCGTGCAAAGGGGTCATAGCACTTGCTATTCTATTTTTACTCATGATATGGTTATTGCAAAAACTACACAAGGTATCAGCTGTATAGAAAACATCCAAACACAGCCCCCAGAGGACACTGAACAACAGAATGAAGACTCATTCACCATAGTGATCCTATAGCAATGAAAAGAAACCAGGAAATGCAGCAAATGAACATTGAAATTGTTGAAATTAGAAGGGATTGTTTATTCATTTCTGGTGCTCTGATTACATCAGCTTCAGAAAGGGTTCTATGCAGGCATTAACTTGACTGAAAGCACAAGGGATTATAATTGATGCACCTTTAAAAACATGTTCATTGACAAATATCTGCTTGCTAGAAAGACTAAAAAGAATTTACAAGCTATTTTTTTCACTTAACCTAACTGCTTTATATGTCAAGGTTTTTGAATACATACATGCAGCATTAAGAACAAGGAAAGAGTGCTCCAGTAGGAAAGCAATTTGTAACAGTGACACACAAACATATACATTGCAATAGGGAAACTATTGCAAAAATTAAAATGTAATATAAGCCTCATTTCATGCAACAGTTAGCTCTAATGCATCTGCTGTTAGACCTAAATATTAATCAAAATCTGACTGACTCCTGCATAAAGAGACAGATTGATGAGGGGGTTGGTAAAAATAATCACTGATTCCTTTGTTATCCTCAGTTTGTCTACAAGTTTGCTCAGAAAGCAGGTTTACTGTTCTGGCTTGGTTGCTGGCTTTGCTTCTCCTTCTGTGATCAGCAGCTTTTAGAGTACATAGGGACAGCCAGCAGCACCTTCACAACAGACAGGCATAGCCACCCTATGAGAATCTTCTGAAAAGTTTAAAAAAAGCCTTTGTCTTTTAACTAGGTAGTTTTACGTTGCTACTTGAAAATATTTAAACTGTATATGCAATGACTTTAAGTACCTTCCCAGAACCTTTGAAGGAGGAAGCAAAACTGATAACATCCAAATTTCCACAAGGCAAAAAAAAAAAAAAAAAAGTAAAATTTTGTATTTAAATGCCACAAAGAGAGAAAGGTAGCTTAGCCAAGCCAAAACTAGCTGTATGCTCATAAAAAAATATATCAAACAATTATTAAAATGATGGATCCGGGCTGCAGTAAATAAACCGTTACATATTCACAACATATAATAAGTTAAAGAAAATATTAAACAAATACTTTGTACAATTATTCTAAAGTGGAACAGTAACAACAAAAGTGTATAAAATTAACTGTTGTACAATGCACTGGCACAATTGTTGTGTTTGCCTCAGACAGACTATTGTAGTTTATATAAACCATGGCAGTGTTTTTGTAGCAAAACACCAGTTTTACCAGTGCAGGGCAACAGTACATTATATTTTAAATTACTTTTAAACACTTTCATTTCTTGGTGTTACACCAGCAAAACAAATACAAAGTTTCTGCTATGCATTTGAAATGCAAAATAATGGTACGGTGATGATACTAAAATGAATAATAGACTGCAGAGATTTCTGCGTTACATGTGGCACTAGGTGTCAAGTTAACATATTTTAGCTGACTAAATCACACCAGCCATGACAAATCAATTACACCGCACACAGATCCTGTTAGCACCTTACAAGAGATGTATTAACACTACTTCCTTCTACACCAGGAATATCTAGAAATGAACAAAAACTATTTCTATGAAGAATAAATACTAGGCAGATTACCAAAATATCACTAACAGCACAATGCATTTGTCAGAAGAGATACACCGGTATAGGGATATAATAGTGTTATTAAACTCTTTTAGAGAAATGATCATTTCCTTTGATCCATGTGCACTTATCCAGTGAAGATCAAATCAGAATATTAGAAGTTGTATCATTGTAATAATTCAAATGTCAAAAATGCTTTATTTTTTTTCCCCAGAAATTGTCAACATTTTTCTTGTGAAGTATTTCACCAAACTTAATATTAAGAATTTGGGGTTTATTCTTAGGAAATTAAAACAATGCTGTCCTGAAAAGGCTTCAACATTTCCCATACAGAACACTGAAGGCTGAATGACAAACCTCCATGATGTCAGTTGCTAATTGTAGGCTCATAATGTCAAACCTCTACCTAATTAGCAGCAAAGTGTCTTATCCCTCGCCTGCAAGGTGGGAGCCTTCACACTTGTAGTAACTGACAGTAACAACTCTCTGAGAATAATCAGTGAGATAATGTTGCCCAGAGTGACCCTAGTGTTAAAAGCACATTGAGAACACACAGTAAAGAGTATATGAGAAGTTTACAGACTTTGCCTAATGCGATATACAATGGTTTTAGGGCAATGCCCCAAAGAGAGCAGAAACATAGACATAGGGGCTCATTTACTAGGGCCATAGTAAATGAGCCCTGATATCCCCTAACTCACTCATCAATAATACTATTGGGCAGATTTATCAAAATGTGAGTTTAGAGCTTAATACAAAAAACTCACCCACGTTCTATTTATTCCTAAGGGATTTTTAGAAGCATATTTATCAAATGGTGAGTTCTAACTTTCAACCTTTGATAAATACACTTCTAAAAATTCCAAAGGAATAAATAGAATGTGGGTGAGTTTTTTTGTATGAAGCTCTAAACTCACATTTTGATAAATCTGCCCAATAGTATTATTGATGAGTGAGTTAGGGGATATCAGGGCTCATTTACTATGACCCTAGATGGGGTCTTACACAGTAAGCACAGTACAGTGCTGGTGGGGGCAGTTGGTGAAGCAGCCCTGTCCTAAAGGTTAATGCCCCCCTGCCCCTAAATACAGTGCTGACAACTTTGCTCTCTATCCTGGAGCACAAAAACCTGTGTTTGTGTAACTGCAAGAGATATGGTAACTTGTACCCTGGCCTACTGATAGTAAATAACCCCCTATTCTACTTTGTGCGGATGGTGGCTTGCCAGAAGGATAAATACATTACTAGTACTTGTACCACAGAGACCAAAATAGATCAAGCTTCATTTTTTCAAAGATTTCACCCATTATGAACCGATTGTAAAGAAAGTATTTCTTCTGTATTTGCCATATGCAGAGCACATTTTAGGGAAGCAGAACACAGTGTGCGATAGACAGTTTGCCACTGGGCAAATTACACATGCAGATTGGAACTTAGACTTAAAAAAAAAAAAAAAAAAAAAGTGTATTTGATAGGGAGACTTTACAGCCACACAACTTACATCTTACAATATGTAGGATGTTTACAAAGCAGTTTAGACAACTTTCAATACTGTATTGTACCACTTACAATATTGACATACATTATCCAACATGATATATAATTAAAAAATAATACATTCTATTTAAACACATATCTATTTGAGGCAACAGTTCTTTCCATCATCATCCCTTGGCAATACTCAGGTAAAATGCCATTTTTCATCTAAGGGAAATTGGAATTAAAATAAACAGTTAATCAATTACAGCTTGTGAAGTTCTTTCCAGTGAGATACAACATCTTTTGAAGCATGTACAAAGCCTTAAAAATCCCATACAATTCTTCATCAAAAGATATTGGTTTTTCCAGCCAATAAATTACTTTTCAGTTGAAATGTGCCTTTTGTGCACTTTGACTTTGGTCTCTCAAGCATAAAAAAAAAAAAAATCTGAAGTTCAACAATTTGTCAACTCAGTTGGCATTCTATATGTGAGACTCTAAAAATATCTGGGGAAAATGTTTTTGCTACTTATTTTTACACATTTATACAACACATATATCATAAATAAACATCTATATATTTTAGCAGACTAACTGAAAGTAAAAATTTTGTTGTGCCCTTGTCCCATTCCAAAGACACTCTTAATATTCATACTTCCACAGAAGTCCAGTTCTACCAATATATGGGTAAAACAGAATGGAATATAGCAAGGGGAAAGTCAATCTGGGACTGAAATGAATGGAATACAAGGCAATTGTTGGGTGAGAATGGGTAAAAAAAAAAAAAAAAATAGAAACACTTCCAATTCTACCAGTAGCAAGTTTATGTATGTTGGAATAAAATAAAGTAAATTAAACTCTGAAAATGTAGAAACACTTTGTTGTTTTGAGCACCCTCTGTGGCCTCACAATATGCCAATCTTCTACATTGTAAACTGCTTAATTAATAATCCTCTAGTTTTTCTGCAGCTACTGTTAAGAAAGTAAACATCTAGCTTCTGTAACAGGGTATTTTAACATTTGCCTTTATGAACTAACAGTTCCACATAATGCCCATGGGATAAGAAAACATGCCAGACAGCAAGTAATTCTCTGTTACCCTGGTAGTTTATTTGTAGCTCATAAGAAAACCCAGTTATCATAGCAGATGGAATTTCCTCAATATCATTTATCACCAAGCAATTTCATGCAGCAATGCCTTTAATGAGACATCTTATAAAGTGCTCAGAAGGTTTAAATAGCAGTAGGATATATTATATAAGCCCATACTACTTTTTAAAAACAGTAGCTGTACAAAAAGCACTCATGGGATTTTAATGAAAAAAAAAAAAATCCAAGTGTTGGTGGAGCAACATTTCAGTCCCCCCATGGACCTATATCAAGATAACCAACACGCTATACACCCAACCTAAATAACCCCATTGTAAACAGCATGTTTTGTCGCCAAAACACATCATAATGACGTTATCATACTAAAAAAAAAAAAAATGTGAAGGTAAATAACCAGTCCATGCTATATCCTACAAAACGTGTTACGTTAAAGATGTCAGCCAACAGCCAAAGGTGCCTGTGTAAAGAAGCTACCTCCTAGCATTGTGCAGAGTAATTATTATGGCAGAGTAGGGCAAACCAAGTTACTTAACTAGACGTTAATCAAGAGAACACGTTCTGTATCACAACAGTCACTCGGGATTAAAGTAACAGTAACAACAAAAAATTTAAGTGTTTTAACGTAATGAAACTATATTGTACTGTTGCCCTGCACTGGTTAAAGTGGAGTGTTTGCTTCAGAAAGGCTACTACAGTTTATTTAAACAAGCTGATGTGTAGCCATGGGGGCAGCCATTCAAGCTGGAGAAAAGGCACAGGTTACATAGTAGATAACAGAAAAAAGTTTTGTAGAATACAATGGGATTCTATCTGCCAGTGCCTTTTCTCCTTTTTTTCAGACTCAAAGACTGCCCCATGGCTACACAGCAGCTTGTTTTATCGAATACCTAAATATAGTAGTATTACTGAAGCAAACACACCAGTTTTACCAGTGCAAGCAAAAGTACATTGTATTTTCATTACTTTAAAAAAACTTTTATATTTTGGTGTTACTGTTCCTTTGTGTACCAAGTTACCATGGAAACGTGTGTCCTCTATATGCGTTCCATGTCGGCTTAAACTATTGGGTAATTCTCTATTTCACAAACCCATTGTGCCAAATGGGTACCTGTATATTAATATTACCAACTAAAGTTAAGGAGAACTGTGTCCCCATTAGGTGCCTGTATATACATATTGCCACCTGATTTTAAGGACAACTGTGTCCCCATAACTTGCCATATATGCTACCACGACCACACCATATGTATGTTAAAAGAAACCACGTGGCCATTATGAGGTATATGGGGTGGGTACACGCTCAGGTAAGCCCTCTGTAGCCCAACAACCTTGGCATCGGACTCTGCCATGCTCAGATACAAAACTGAGGCTCCAGGTTTCTGTCAAGCTAAAGAACCCCATCATGAATGCCCATAAGGTTGCCCAATAACTCTGCAATATCATTACCCTTACTAATGCAAAAAGGATTATAAAAGCAAAATTAAACATAAAACCAAAACAAGAGTACATGTATAGGAAGCTTTTCATTTAGTCCCCTTGGTGCCATTCTGTAATTGGTGAAGCCACCATGATTCACATTGCAATAATTGTTTATTATGGTCACCACCCCTTCTAGGGGGAGGGATACATATATCAATCGCCATACTGCAGAGGGTGGGTAATGGATGTCCAAATTTGGCAAAATGATTTTCTTCCTTTTAGCTGGGAAGCACCTTCACAGTTGCTGATCTTTGCTGATGTAGTATTGGTTATTCTGTACAAATTGTAACTTGGCCAGTTCAGTTAGAAAAATGTTGCTCTTGGATGCTAAGATGTTTGTGCACCTCAATTGAGCTCATGGAGCCACAAAATGACAAACCTCTCCAAATTACCTTCTATGCCATTAGCTTTAACCATTGGGGTCTTAACCAGAAAATATAGGAGTTATTTTAAGGATTTCAGGTATAAGGCAATTCATTATGTTATTTTATTTGTATAAACTCAAAGCTTCCACTACACAGAAATCGAATACAGTACATATGCAAACAGCATAATACTGTGTATACACGCAGAGGCAGTGGTGTATTTAGGTCTGGTGCTTTGCATGTTATATACCAATATTGATGTGCAAATATCAGTGCTAACTCTTCTACTTAAAGACGACATATAGGATAAAAAAAAAAAAAATTGTAGACAATTAGGAATAATACACGGTGCTAGAAATTAATACTATATGTAAAAACGGCCCCTTTATTTGAGCTCCCTATAGATGCTCTCTGGTCTCTGTCCGTGTTTCAAAAGAGGGGAGGCATGTCCTAATGGTCCCTGCCAGAAGCACACATTCACACAAGCAAAGATAGGATTCAATTCCCTATCAGGTCAGCCTAGCTGATGATTGGTTATTATGCTGTAGTGCAGTGTGCTCAGTGCCGCCGGCCCCCCTACACAGTCTGGAAAAGGAAGCAGAAGGAAGTGGCACAGATGGGTGGGACTAGCAGGGTTTTGGGGGAATTTCACTATCAGTCTGAAACAAAAAACTTCAAGCGCATTCCTTCTATATTTAGAGGAGTATAATGCACTGGCGCATTATTGTTTTTCACACAATATGTCTCCTTTAATACACACAGCTGGTATGATTTCTAAAGACTAATTCAGTAGCACTGCACTACTGAGGGAAAGTACTTACATGAAACACAGATAATAAAATGGTAGAGAATGTCTAGCTTAGTGTTCGTATGACTAATGGAGCAGCATTATTTCATGGTTAGATCTATTCAGTTGTACTTCTAAATGTTTTTTTTTTGTAAGATTAACAACAAATAAGGATTTTTTTCAAACATCAAAAACCCACAAACAGATCAATAAAATAAAAGTGGCAGAAATGTTCACATAAAAAATACTTTTGTCCTAAGGAACCACAAATGAACACCTTATCTCTGCTGGAGTATGACAAAAGCACGCTTTGTAGGGGTACGTTTTTCATTATTTGATTTTAAAGTATCTGAGCAGCATGAAAACAACTGTACAGAGAATTCTCTTCAAACAAAGGCCATTGCACTTTTTAAAATCCAGAACAAAAGCTTTTGAAAAACACATTCTCTAGAAGAGCTAGGAAAGCATATCCTCTCAGAACAGATGTTCTTAAACAATCAAAAACAAGCTTGCAGTGGCTTCATTCAAAGAGCGATCTATGCAAAGTGGTGTAAATAATGTATATTCATCCCTGCAACGACCTAAGCATCCATTAAGAAGAACAATCTTTAAGAGATACATTCCAATATCCTTGCAGAAAAAGATGAAATAAAAAAGAGAATATCTGTATCATCATAGTATATGCTTACTACATATACAGACTAACACTGATGAGAGATTTTTTTTTATACAAATTGCCAGCATTTGGGCTAACAAAGGCTTTAACAAAGACTGGTTCTGGGGTAAAAACAATAGTTGGAATGAAATAAAAAATTAAGTATAATAACATTTTCTTCTATAAAACAAAACTGGGTATACGCTGTACTACATAAGATGTATAAGATCTAAACCCAATAGGAATATTTGCAGTTCGCATGGATTTATGCTAGCTTAGTAATTCTCAAGTACAACAAGCTTCCTTAAAGAACAAGTAAAGCTTAATCAACTTGTTTTCTCATCTGAAAGGCCTACATAGAACACATAGAATAAAATGCCCTTCAATAACCTTAATCACATCATTTTTGGTGCCGCAGAATCCTTCAAAGAACTGGAGCATGCGCAGAAATGACCCTATACAAGCATCCCATGTGACCCACGTGCCAAAGCAACTACCCCCAATCACACAATTGGCTTCAATTGCAATAGAAATGTGCTCTCTCTCAGGGAGGAAAAGGAAAAAAACATTGCGTTTTTTTCAATGCGGCAAAAAACTATCAAGCAGCTAATTAATGAAGGAGGCACTTTTGAGAGAAAATAATGTAGCAACCCAGTATAGCTAAGTACAACAGGCCTGTTGTTAGTGCCCATACATGGGCCTATAAGCCGCGGAATCGTTCTAAGGGACTGATATCGGCAGCTAGAACCGGCCTGTGTAAGGCCACCTTTAGACCTCTACTATTAATCGATTTACATTGGTTTGAGATCACAGAATTTACTTAAGGTGACCAGAAACAGTCCTACAGACTTATCAGTTGGCTCGCCTAAGAGCAATATATCTTGATATTCTGCCATTCTAGAATGTTCTTATTTTTAATACCTCATCATTTCATTTGTCAATACCCCTTTCATGTTCTAGAAAAAGAAACAGTGAGAGGAACTCTTTAGTCACAACAGATTGATTTCAGGGCCAGTGAAAACTGCCCGTGCCGCCTTCTTCATCACAGCATGTCAATCATGCCCACAGAGTAAGGCGATATTGTTGAAATTGACTGGGTGGTTGTTTGTAACATTTTACTCTATAAGTACCCAATAATGGCCTATAGTTTCAAAGGCAAAGGTCATGACCACACCCCCATGATTAACATATTCAAGAGAAGACACAGTCAGGATCATTTATCAATAGTGGGCAAATTTGCATGTGGGCAGCAACCCATGACAACAAATCATATTTTCTTTCATCGTTCAACCTGTAGTTGGCGGAGAAAAAGCCAGTCACTGATGTATGGATTACTGCCCAGGTTTAAATTTTCTCAGTGTTTATAAATGAGCCACACAGCATGTTACTGAACAGTAATAGCAATAAGAGTTGTGCAAATTGTGCCTTAATTACCTTAAAAATTTTATACAAGATAGATATATATAGATATATAGATAGATATATATAGATATATAGATATATATATATATATACATATATATATATATATATATATATACACATATACACACACACACACACACAGGTATGAGACCTGGTATCTGGAATGCTCGGGACCCGGGGTTATTCAGATAAGGGGTACTTCCCTTATGGCTGCTAAAAAATAATTTAAATATTAAATAAGCCCAGTAGGATTTTTTGCCTTTAATAAGGATTAATTATATCTTAGTTGGGATCAAGCACAGGGTATTATTTTATTATCACAGAGAAAAGGGGAATACATTTTAAAAATTAGAACTATCTGATTAAAATAAAGTCTATAGGAGATGGCCTTTCTGGATAATGGGCTCCTGTAATATTTGTGGATGAAGTCAAAGAGATTTTATAAAAATTAATATTAAAAAAACCAAAATACACTTTGCCATTCAGACAGCTGTATATTTGAACACAAAATACTGTAAAGCATAATATTGATTTTAAAAAATGGAGATGCTTGCTGCAGATAAGACCTTAAAAAGATGATTTAGACAGGGCAGCTATTTTCTATTCTACCTCATAAAGCATGCCAGAGGATTATCTGCCAAGCCAGAGGTCATTCTTTTCCAACACATGTTCACTGATCTATTAACTCTCAGTCTTCTCCAGAGTTGACAGGTGTCATTACATAACAATTGTCATCACATTGTGTAGCACAAGAATGACAGGTCTTGAGAGAACGGCTTGTCGAAGCAAAGTGAAGTAAAATATGCAGGGAGCTGCCTGTATATCCATCTATGGCTAATGCAAATTAATCAGCCACAGAGCTTGTGGAGCGCCGTAGTTTACCGACTTCAGATTACAACCAACTAACTAACTATACAGTTTAAAATATATATAGTTTTAATAAACACAACACATTTAATTCTGAAATAAATGGATATGTCATAAAATATACCTGCACGGTCTGATAGTCAGAAGGGTCAAATCCTTTCACAGATACTTCACGGAAAACGGTTGGTTTTAGTTCTTCTTTGGTCAGGTCACAATGAAAAATAATGCCTAAAAAGGACACAGCTTCATTAGTGTTGGACATTACTTAATAATTTAAAAACCACAGCAATGAAACTTTCTTTGTTCTACAGCTCTCCAGTGTAAAAATTCAATTCCATAGGCATTTCCTTTTTCTAGCAACAAGGAAGAATGGAAAATTAATATAAGATGCCTCTATTGAAAGAAAGTCAATATAAATATGAATTAAAATGAATCCACTCAAAGATAAAATCATAAACAATTAACAAAATAAAAATGAAGACCATATCCAATGCTGAGAATGGCCAAATCTATATCACACTAAACAATAATGCTTAACATCCCCCTTTAAAGTGGAGCCCCACATAACACAGAAACCCCCAATATACCTATCTGAAATCTGTTCCTTCTAAAAGTATTAATAAATATCATTTTATATCTTGAAATCCAAACGCACAACCGTTCGTTCTTCTGTTTTTGCATCATTTGAAATCCTGGCAAGGGAGGAGTGACTAAAACACTGATGTTACAAATTGTTACAACTGCTCCACAGCTTACAGACAGCGTGCAGGAACTACATAACCAACAACAGCACTGTGATTTTCCTTTCCTACATGTGCAGGGAATAGTGGGATTTGGAGGATGCAGACTGAAGGCAGGCCAAGGACAGTCGACTACGGTTACATTTTTTGAGTCTCAAAGAAATCAGCCAGAACGGCAGGAGAACAGGGGGCAGAATTAGGTAACTGTTAAAAGTCATATTATTACATTAAAAAAATCACGAAAAGGCTGCATATTTTTTAATTGATGTATATTGCAAAGTTGCTTGAAATAATGTTTACTTTTCAAAAAGCTTATTTTGTGTTTGGGTAAAGTTCCTCTTTAAGGATCAATGGCACATCCAGCAAGCATCGTAAACAATTTTAAGTACTGAGACTATGGCCTCCTGGAGTTTTTTTTTTTTTTTTACCAGCATTGAAGATATGGTGCATTGATATATATGTAGCAGCTACAACCTGACCATGTGCTAGAGGGACAGCAACATACACTTTTAAAATGAAGAAATTAATGTATAGTAGAAAAAGGCAAAAATATTTTATGTCCTTCCCTACACATCATATGATCAGTATGATAAAAGTGTCTTCTACAAAAGGTTAGGTATACAAAAGAATTACAATGATAGCTGCAGCTTTTCTTTGTGATGTATTCCAAATCCATTGTCTAGCGCATACAATAACATACATGGCATAATACAATGTACAATGTTTAAAGCAAAAGGAAACTTATTTTTCATGTTAACATCACTTGAAAACCTCTAAGAAAATAAAATCATTTGCATTTCAGGTAAATGGCTTGAGAACTACCACTGATTATATTGCAAGAAACACAAACAAAGCACAAAGATTTAATTCATAAAGATCACTAGGAGTATTGAATGCATTCTCCCTGTGGACACTCACTCTTCTTTTTGTCTCTTTACAAAGAATTTCACTTGAAACATATAATCGTTAAGCTCTTTGCGAAATTAAAGCACTCCTTGAAAGAAAGGGATTTCTATAAGATGCACAAAGCAACGACAAACAATATTTGTATCTTACAGTGAAAGTCTAGGGTCATGGGAATGACACTTTTTAGTGGTTTTCTACTCTGGCGGTGCATGGCTGTTTAAGCAGCTATAAAATGGCCATACTTCAAACTTCAAAAGAGCAGATTTTAAAGAAATATGGACATAGACACAGTGTAGTAAGAGTAGAGTAAGTAAATTGCAGTAAGCTGCATGGTTCTGAGGCTGGTAGAGTAGCTTTTGGGGAGGGAGACTGCCTCTGGGTAAATATATGTTCTCAAAGCCAGCCTGTTACACTCTGCATTCACACTAGTATGGACCCACTAACTAAAGTTGCTGTAAAATACATTTACTGAAGTCTATAGTAACCATAATCAGCCAGGCTAGTACCACTATGGACAAGGGGGGAGATTTATTAAGACCCGAACGGGTCCGAACGCGCCGAGCGGATTCGCGCCCGATTTTTTCGAGCGGCCGCAGCGTTTTCGCGCGGGCGCACGAAAAAGTCGTGCGAAAAGTCGTGCACCCGCTGTTTGCAATGGCTTGGTACGAAAATTACGTGACTTTCGGATCGCCAATACGATTTTTCCGTGACTAATACCATTTTTCCGTGACTAATACGATTTTTCCGTGACTAATACGATTTTTCCGTGACTAATACGATTTTTTCGTAAGCATTTTCGGGATATTTGCGATCTTCAGAAATTTTCGTTTCCAATCCGAATTTTTCCCATTCGGGATTCGAACTCGGGTTTTGATAAATCTGCCCCCAAGGGTCATATTCTGCCAACCACAGACAGCAGGCAAAGGTGTCAAAATGCAGTAACTGGTTAATGGAATACATATTTTAGTTTTTTCACTAATTATCTCCATATGTTTTAGAGTTGGAGAACTGGATTCCTGAAATTATTTTAAAACAAATAAATTAAAAGTATTTACATTTTATGCATTTTGCCACTAGGGTGGGACCTTCATAAATGACACTGCTACAAACGCTCCAGTAGTTTCAGGAACCTGCGGTCTTAAAATTTTTCAGAAAACCTGTCACATTTTAGTTGATATCTTTCTTAGTTAAAACCGTGAATGTAAAACTTTGGCATTTAAAAAGCTGCCTAGTTAATATGGAAGTCAGCGGGGGCCATTTAGTCTATTGAGTTTTTTTTATTTTCAAAATGTGTGACCCATTGAAAATTATGAATTTAATGAATTTGAGCATGAGCAGAAGCACTTAATGGTTAAGTGATCAATTTTTAATGATGGATCTCATGCTGTAACCTATGATTCAATTCCCAGTGGTAAATCTCTGGGGCCCAGAATAAGTCACATAATCTTCTGGTGTCCAACCATACTTAGTGCGCCAACAATGGCTGCCTTTGTTATTACAAAACATTTTAAGTCTCAAGGGAAAAAAAGCAATATATAAATTATTCCCTTTTCCTTTAACCCTCCATTGCTGATTCTCTGCATGTCTGTCTCATATTCCCAGGTTGCAGTGCAATTTTGAGCTCCAGTCCTTAAGAAGGATATTAATGAGCTGGAGAGAGTGCAGAAAGGTGCAACTAAACTGGTAAAAGGGATGGAAGAAAAACTATGTGGTTAGACTGTCAAGGTTGGTTTTCTCTCATAAAAAGGTGCTTGTGAGGGGATAGGATTATGAATGTATAGGAGCTGGTTGGTAATCATTCTTCATATGTCCTTGCAAAGATCATTGATAAGCCCCTTAAACTTTTATGCTTTTGGAACATTTTTTTTAAATTGCTTCGGTATTTTCTCTGGAAACAAGGGTACCTAAAGCACACAAAAGTTTTTTCCACTCACATGGGAAGGTAGAAGCCATAACTGTTGCACTAAAACCCCTTTTAAACTATATCTCTGCAAGCTAAAAGGCATAAATGCTGAACCCATTAACCCTCTTATACCTGGCACAATACAAAGAGGTATTCTTTTAGGTATTTTATGTTTGGTTATGTAAATAGTTATTATGCCCTGAAGATGACATAATGCAAGGTATTACACTGATCTACAACAAGCTATATCTAAACACATTACAAAAATACTTTAGGTTTCAGAACTTCAAACATTCAAAAACAGAGATAGGCACCTTGTATGTGCCTATATCTATTTGGATATTTCTTCCATGTGGCTAATCAAGCAAGAAATAATCAAGCATCTGAATATATTTGCAAGGCAATGTACATAAACTGTATCTTTACATTTAATATAAAATGTGTTACTAGCCAAAAGAAAAAATATATATAACATATTCCTATTTAAAAGCACTACATTTGCAGCCCATGGCGGAAGAATAACAAACGGCTTTCCTTTTCTATTCCTTAACCACCTACTCAGGTTGATTTCTGAGATGCAAAGACGAGCAGAGTTACGTGTAAGTGCCTGTGATCTGACGGCATCTTGTTGATGTTCTCAAAGAGCAGCTGCTTAGTATCAGCAGCTGAATTCAGGACCTGACATATTCCAAGCTTCTCATCACCATTTCTGGGAATGGCTTTTCTTACTCACTTAAAGTTACAGACCAATCAATACATTGGGAATAAGGATGCCTAAACTTTTGTCGAGCCTGCTAGGGAGGTTGAAAACTGAAGATAAAGAACAGTTGAAGATCCAAATGTGCTATTTCAACTCACAAAATATATAAGCAAAACAAGCTTACAGCAGAGTAGAATCAAAAGGTTCAGTTTACACACTATAACTTTATACATATACTGTATAAACTACCAGGCAAAATATCCCAGATCTGAATTTAAATATGTTTTTCCACATATGACACGTGTGAAATAACCTTAAGGAATGCTAAACTTATTGCACCTATTATGATATTGAGCGAGCAAGTTAAGCGGGCCCACAAGAGGGGACCAGTTTACCATGGAGGAACAATTGCTGGTCCCAGATATAAAGTGGTAATATATGTTGCATGTCCCACTTTTTGATTACCGTATATACTCGAGTATAAGCAGAGTTTTCCAGCACTCAAAATGTGCTAAAAAAAGAACCCTCGGCTTATACTCGAGGCAAGTAGCAAATTATCTATCCAACCAGCAATTCATCCTCTCCAGCCATCCGTCACACACATCCCAAACCTCCCCACACCACGTGCGACGTGACGTGCGTGCTCCCGTGACGGATGGCCGGTGTGCACCCGATGGCTGGAGAGGATGAATTACAACATAAACATAAACAAAACATACCAGCAAGGGAGGTAGGGTATTTCATTTTATAACCTATGGCTAAAACATAATGAAACATCAAACATTTCTTAATTTTACATGATCCTTGTAAAACAATATAATAATTCTATAAGCTTGTACATCAGAGCTGTTCTTGTTTTCTTTATATTGGGGCTAATTATCCAATAAATACCAGGTGATGTAGTCAAGTCCTACAAAGAATTCTGTAGATCCACATCTGCCTTCAGATCATTACATTACATTCTGTACATCGTTTTCAGTGTCCTCTTTGCAAATATTTATTATTTTGTTACATGTTGCTTGATTTTTGCAGTAAACTACACAACTTAATTAGTGTGAGTTTTTTGTGTAAAATAACTTGTCAGACTATAACATGTTAATAATTAAAGAAGACTGTAAAAGTTAAACAGATAGTAATATCATGAAGTGCAAATACTTTTAGGAGCTAGTATTCATGAGGACTGAAGGCTCCACTTTAATGCCATCAAAGTTGTAGAACTGGTTGCCTTCACATATCTGACAGATTTAATCATTTTGGGGCAGTACTGGGCCAAAAATGATTCCATTGTGGACCCAAAATTATTCCATTCTCCAAACGTTGTGAGTTCAGATCATGACAGGATATTCTATTAGATCTCTTCCCGCTTCCGCCCATGAATGGAGTAATTTGCCTGACAACTTTCCCTTCACTGACCAATTTACTTTATGTCCATATTTGTTTTATTGCAACTGGTCAGTGACATAGTCTAATATGCTACCTGGGGCCTAGTATTTATTAAATTAAACGTTTAAAAGTTTGTGTGAAAGTTCAACATTTTCACCCCCAAAATAAGCAGAGATCATGTCCTACATTCTGTTATTTGGAGGATTCTATTTTTAAGGCATAGCACAGGCAATATAAAAGACTGTTACTAAATCTGCTTTTACTGCAATCTTATAAACTTCTTGAGCATGTGGAAATAGTCACTTAGAAGTGCAAGTTACAGGAAAATCAGTTGCTTAAGCAAGAGGATGGCACCTTTGTCATGTAAAAGCCTGTCAAGTCAGTAAATGTTGACCACAATCTTCTGTGAACAAAGGCATTAATTCCAAGCATGCCATCTGCCAAGCTTTTAAACACTTTTAGATGCCCCTAGCCGGTTGGATAGGTAATCCGGCGCTGCCTTTACTACATGCAGCGGATGGGCCAGTTGGATTACTATGGATATGTTTTGCATATGGAGGACATCTTCTAAGCATGGGGCATTTGTTGATCTTAAATGCTCAGGGATATTTTGCCTTGTTTAGTGTTTGTGTAGCGAATGAACGCAAAGCACTCACGGCATTTAACCTGAAATATACAAAATATTTATTGCTTTGTCAGATTAACATCAAAGCATTTTGATCCACCTGGGACTGCCGCCAGGATGTAAAACAGGAAGTGAATCACATCGCTTAAAGGCCCACCCACCAAAGTGAACTACGCCACAGATTGACTTCTGAAAAATTGTGTCCAAGATACTAAATATACAATGTAGCATTAAAATTGATCAATATAAAAAGTAAAAATTCACATAAATTCTATGTGCTTTATAGATCGAGCCAAAAAACTTTGCTCATACATCAGAGGTCATAATAAACATAAAACATGATTACCCAACATGAATCGACACCATCATATTTTCATAAATCAATTAATGTAAATAGTATTAAAATTCAAACAATACCAATTGTGGAAACAACCACAGATACCTTCATAGGTGTCTCATGCAATAAACCCACCCCACTAACAGACAAGATTTATTGTGAGGGGGACAAATTATTACAATCAGACCAATTCACTCTTGGGCTAAATGGTATCATCTAAGATCATAATGATAATGTAACATTGGCTGTATGTTCCTACTAAATACACATTTGGTTTTTCACTAAAAATCCCGGTGTTGCTGTTTTTTTTTTTTTTGGATTTTATGTTTTTTACCGTGCACCTGGGTAGAGATTGTTTGTAGTGAGTAAAACATACATAAAACAATAAAGCATAGTGAATAAACTTTACTATGGTACGATGTGTTCTGAATACTGAGTCCTCAGCAAATTTTATAGCTTGGTTCATCTTAAAATGTTTTCAAAACAAAATTTAATATGCAGCTTCTAGGAAAAAAATATGACTCGGTTGAAATGGACTTATTATTTTGTATGATAAGATTTACAAGATATAACACTGCAGAGGGAAAAAGCCATCAGAATAACAGACCTCAGGGTACACAATCTGCACTTCACAAAATCAGAGAGATATAGTTATAATAGTGGCTAATATAATAAAAACCCAAAATATTTTCCCAGTCCCAGTGCCCCCTAGCAACCAACCTTTCAATACATAAGTAAATACTAACTGACTAGTTGCTATTAGTTACTAGAACTGTATCAAACTTTGTACCTGTTTACTCTATTGCCATCTACTTTATTAATTTATTAGATTCAATATGCATCAACTGCGATTGCAACTCATTTGTTAAGTTAATTTAAGAGCCTTGATTATAATAAATCAATGTAAATTGCACTATATTAATCTACGCATATTAGTCATTTGCTAAAAGAGTCCTTATACGTGCCTTGTTTTAGTTTATACACCCGATTAAAAAGATATGCAGTAAGCCTAAATACAACAAAAATGCTTGAATGTTAGTCTTTTCAAAGATAACAATGTGAAATACTGTCCTGTAACCAGATACTACTAAAAACTACAAAAGCGAGGTGACTGAACATTGCACATTCCCTGGTTCTCTTTTTTATTAGTTATTTGTAACTAAAAAAATCTGCTTTTGAAGATATATGCCAGGAATCCTCAAACTACGGCCCACGGGCTGGATCTGGCCCCCCAAGATAATTTACCTGGTCCCCACTGCGTCCTGACTATATGCACTTGCACAGATACTAAACTAATAGTAAAACAGGGGACCATTTTACTTAGCCTTGGTGTGCTCCCATAACACCATTTTTGTGTATTTATTCACCACTAGAAACCTAGTTGTAGGATGGTATTTGCATTTGCTGCCCATGGCATAGGCTTCCCAAAACTGTAAAGCTGGCAAGGAAAAAAGAAAAGAATATATTTGTATGTTTACACTTTAGTGGTAGGTTCCCAAAAAACCTTTAACTGGCAACATTTGTAAGATCACCTACCTGGTGATAAAAATGAAGTGAACTGATAAAATATTTCAGAATCCTTCTTCTGCCCACTATATCCGACAACACTACCAACATCCAGAGGGAAAGTCTTTAAATGAGATCCAGAGGCGAGATCATGAAGCTGCAAAACATTCTTCACATCATGGAGGCAGCATAATACCAGGTATTTTTTATGAACACATGAAACCCATTCTGCAAAGAACAAGAATTTGTTTATTTCAAGGATGTGCACAAGGATATGTGCCATACATTTATTACCTATTTTATCATTCTTTTACTGAACATAATATAACTAAAAGACAAGTAAGCACTATTAGGTCTGTGACACACGGGGAGATTAGTCGCCGCGCTACAAATCTCCCCGAAATGCCATCCCACTGGCTAGAATATAAATCGCCGGGGGAATGGCATACGCGGCGGCGCAATTTGCCAAAGTCGCCAAAGTTTCCTCTCAAGGCAACTTCGGCAAATCTGAAACATACATTAGATTTTGGGATGACGCCAAACTTATTTTCATAATAGTTTCCACAAAATGGCCATGCCTGTATACTCTTAATTGTGAATTCCAAAAAACTGTAAAATTAGAAGCTGGGTGTCAGACATTCTGCAAAACTAAACTGTAATGGCAATTCTGATAACAGTACCACCAAGGTTTTCAGAAGAAAAACATTTTTTTTTTTTTTTAAATACAGAGAAAAGCATAAAAGTGAAAGACCAAAACGATGTTTTTTTTAGCCAGGATACATTACTATTTTGACAATTCGGTCAAACAAATTACCTCAGAGCTCATCTAACTATTGCACTTGTTGTTGAAAAGAAAGAATTGTTTCTGAGTTTATGATTTGTGAATTGTAAATAGGCAAATTTAAGTTGACATTTGATATTAAATCAAATGCCCAAATTAAGGATTCAGTACTTTCCTTATTCAAAAGGAACAAGAAAGTCAAGTGGATATAGAGCAAATAATGCAGGTGTTAAATAAACTACTTCTATTTAGAACATTAAAACAACTGCATTAATATATTCTGTTGTTGAAGACCTTGAACATCAAATGATATTTACTATCATTACTCCCAATCATTATCCAGTTGCACAGACTGTTATAAAGATTGTTGTTGCAGGAGTTTGCAATATATAATTTCATGCATTCCAGCTTGGATTATTACACCAAAGCTGCAGCATGCTGCAATATATTTGGTAGTCTTGTAATATCTGTATATCTGCATAATGGTGCTCATTTATGTTTTTATAAAAATAAAAACCCAGCTTTCCCTTTAACAAAGCAAGGTGGAAATGGTACCACTTATGTAACAGCTTCCCTGGATAAGAATTTGAAGTGTTTATACTGTAAAAAATGTGAGCCATTAATATTAGTACATAGCTGAAGATAATTCTCTCCTACTGAATACTGTAAGAGTAAAAATGTAGGACAAAAAAAAAAAAGACATTTTGACAGCTCTGATCCAAAGTCAAGTCTGCAGGGGGCAAAATGAATAAAGCTTTTGGCCAATTAAAACTCTGCACCAAAAGGAAAGTTATGAATTTGAATGCTTTTATAGATAAATGTATTACTTTGCTCAAAAAAAAGAAAAAAGCATTAATTATGGGGAGTCTAACTTTTAGTAGATTTTCACTAATTTCATGTCATAAAGAGGGATATATTATCTCTGCAAAGATATATAAATAAATCCAAAATAAACAGAACTGTCTAAAATATTATAAAATATTAATATATATAATAAGACTGTGTGATCCAAAAAGTACTCTTTCCCCTTTAATAAACATCTTGCTTCAACCCTGCATGGGTATTTGCTTATGAACTTCACTTTCAAGGATCTCTAAATTTAGCCAGTCCCTGCAGAATTAATTAACCCCAACTGCTTCTGATTGCTTTAGAAAGGCTGATCCACCACCATAAGAATACAAATGATTAGTCCCTTGATTAACCTTGAGAAGAAATGGGCAATTATGTGAATTTGAAGCGTTTTGTATTATACAATAAACAGAAAGAGTGATCTAAAGCAACACAAGCTAAAACTAGTATGTACATCATTCTGACATCAAATTATTTTTTTGCATTATTTATTTTCTCTATGTTACTCTTCAAGAAAATCCGTGTTTAAAAAAACCCAACACGTTGCTTTAATTATTTAATTTCCAGATTTGTGGAAAGTCTTTATTTTCTACTATTTTGTATAATTTCTGGCACCTATGACTGTGGCAGTGAAAGGGCAGCTTTTAAAGCCGCAATTCTGCTCCTACATCACCACCCACCTTTCCCTAAGCAATGAGCAGATAGGGGAACAAAGGGCCCTGGGGTGACAGGCAACTGGAAGTGTTCTTAGTGATCTTTAGCATTCATAGCAATTCATAGCAATTTTGGCCATTTTAAGTTCCACTTTGCAAAACGAGAGCACTGGAATTGGGATTTTAATCTTTGATTCCATAGTTCATTGGACATAATCATATGTGGGTGCTGTAAAATGCAAGCTTTGAGATGATTCAGAAATTTGTTAAAAAAAAAAAAAAAGAACAGCTAACTTTAGCAAACCACTGCAGCTTGGTAGTCTGGAGGAAAAAACATATTTACCTCTCTCTTTCACTGTTGCTTTTGCTAAAAAAAACTCTCTTCCCTGGTAAACTTAGTGTGTGAGGTACCCCAGGGCTATGAACATTATTTCTTTATTTAGCCTTAAATATCACTTATAGGCTGATAACCTTCAGCTATACATAGACACCCCCGGATGAGTTTACATAGATCTTTAATATAAACCAGCCATTAGCCAGAGGGCCAAAGGAACTACTTGAATTATGCAAAGATCTGCTCATGGGGATCTTGTCATTTATGGCTACCTTAAGTTGTTTCTTTAAAGAATGCACTACAGAAGAAACACTATATACAAAATATTTTCAGTGCCTATAAAACAAATTGAACAACCTGAAAGCAGAGGAAAAGTGAATAAACACCACAATAATGAAATATAGCAAAATATATGCATCTCGTCAATAATCAATTTTGCGGCATCCACTGATGAAGTATTTAATTGTATACCAACCCAACACATCTTTTTCATGCTCTGGAACAAGTACTTTCCAATTGGACTCTTCAGGATTGTTGAAGTCTATGTTAATTAATTTGTAATTTGGAGCATTACGATTAGTCTTGAAAGTGAAAACAGTTCCTTCATTAGTGATATATTCATATTCTGCATCAAAATTATCTATCAGTTTTACCCAAGGGAGAATTCCTGTAGAGAAAAAGGGAAAAATAATAAAATTATTATAGCCGGAAGCTACATTCCTCCATTAACTATAGCAGAGCTTTCACTGATGGCCAACAGAATACATGAGTTGTGTTAATTTTCAGCACCTTGGAGAGCAGATCTTTCAGCATGGCTCCCTAGTGCACAGCTCTTTAGTAACAGCATAAAGGTTAAGCTTAAGTTTGGCAGTGCAATGAATAGCGGGAAGCACTTCATATAAGTCCTTTTTATAACATACTGGTGCATACTTTTTCCACAGGTTCTACTGTTCTTAACTTCTCCTACAGCCATACAATAACAATGTTGTGTTACATTGGGGACACATTTGGGTGGTAACATCATGCTTTAGTGATGTTTTCATCTGCAGGCAATACAAAACTGGACAAGATGATGAAAACAAACAGATACAGGGCAATTCCAGGGGAAAACCTACCTCAGTAAGCAACAGACCTGAGACTTGGGCAAAGAGTGACTGCATTGTGGGAAACAAAACATTTTTAAGTCTGCTAAAAATCATTCAAATATTGAATAAACCCAATAGGCTTGTTGCCTCCAATAAGGATTAATTAATTATTATCTTAGTTGGGATCAAGAACAAGGTACTGTTTTATTATTACAGAGAAAAAGAGAATCATTTTAAAAATTATAATTATCTGCTTATAATGGAGTCTATGGGAGATGGCCTTTCCGTAATTTGGAACGTTTTGGATAATGGGTTTCCGGATAAGGGATCCCATACCGTAATTTGATTCCAGAACATTGTGCCACCTTGTAAGCATCCAAAAAGTTATAATAAATATATAACAATAAAAAAAGAAGGAATTTAAACTTATTCATAAAATAGCTGTACAACATATTCCTTTAAAAAAGAACTTCTAAAAAATAGAAAGTTAAGTAAAACCAATAAATATAACAAAAATACAATTTCATTGGTACTTGCAAAAAAAAAACCAAAAAAAAACTCAGCCATCATATTTTGCTTGGCGTTTTATTTTTCTAAGCTGGAGGAGAGTCTAATAATTTTAAACTCTCATGCATCTGCAAAACCGAAGCTTAATAAAACTGCTTTAGCGTATGCAAGCTTTAAGCACATTTGGAAACTGCAAAGGTAATAGAAACTATTAATACACTGAAGGTTTGCTATGAAATTACCATTTCAATCAGCTCAAATACCGGAGGATGAAAATTATGTTCACATTGGGAAAGTGCCGAATTTAAGATGGCTGACATTTTATAGCCAATTAAAGTACTGTACAATTTTGCTCTAAGATGAGAAAGGATTTAATTGAGAAAAGGGCACTACACTTCTCCCCACTATGATAAACCTCACTGGCCCAAGTGCCTGCATGCAATAGATCAGAATATTCATGTGCGTGATGGTCATTTCCTAGAGAAAACTTTTGCTGCTAAACAGACCCAGTTTTAGAATATTTTTTTTTTTAAACAAGCTGTCTTTTTTTTTTCTAAAATAGATATTTGAATAACCCATACTGAGTGCTTCTGCTTAAGCAAAAGAAGAACTATATGTGGTCCAAAATGGCAGCTAAAGACTTTATTTTCCCATATACAACATATTTGCAATCTACTGTCACCACTTTTTGAGTCAGATACCTTATTACATAGCATTTCTGAAAATCTGAAGATGCCCACTCTCCCCACTCTGCATGGGACTACCAATATACCATGGCTGAGAAGGCGATCCTGCCTGATGTGGATTATGTAAAATGCTGTAAAGGCTGCAGCCAAATCCTGCATTGTTGGGCACAAACCTTTCCCTTCATGTTCATTTGCATGTCCTTGATCCAATTGGCTGTTTACATTAGACACAATTTAGCCAATCAAATCACTGGTATACAAATGACCATGAAGAGGTGGGGCATGTGCACAGATGTTTAGTTGCATGCAACGTTCAGAACATTGGAGAGCGCGTTCAGATCTGTAGGGCTATGATTTGCTACAGAACTAGATATCTAACTAAAAAACTATAAATTTCAATGATCATAAATTACTAATATTATGAAGAATTGTTTAAGAATATGTCTTGTAAACTTTGAATTTTAGAGGGATGCTCAGGAAAACTATAAAATAATTATGACCTATATGATGAAAACCTAACCATAGCAATATTTGCAACCTAATTAAAGAATCTCATTTTTTAATTTAAAGACCCTGCTAAACACATCTACCAGCTCTTTGGTCGGAAAATTATTTTTAAAGAAACTGACAATCCCTTTATATAGCTAGAGGCATAGAGAAGACACAAGTATATCCAAGGCCAATGTTATCCACATATTGCATTGAAGTATTCTGAGATGATGGATAGTTTAAAATTTTCATGTAACATTTAACATCTGAATGCCTTCCACTGACCTTTCAAAATTTCAAACATCAAAAAAGACGAAGGGACTTTGCTTTGAAGTATACTGTTTGAATTTATTGAATTTCTCCAAGTAAGCTATCTTTTTATTTAGCATGAAACGTAAGCACTGACTAGATGTTTGTCATGTGTAAAGCAATAACAGTATTGATGAACCAGAGTATTAAGCAATGAGATGAAATATCTGGGGCACAAACAGTTTATATTTTCTTTGATTGATGATGAATAAATGAAAATATTACAGTTACTATGATAAGCTAGGTACAGTTTAAAAACTTTTTTCTGGCTACAAGTCTCTCATCTGAATTTATATGTTCACAAAATCATTTAGAGAACAGCCTCAACAAATTTCAACTACTAGATGGAAAGATAATACAAGCTTTACTAAAGGTACTTGTGTCAGAATGCGCTCCTTGCACTTCCAAATAGTTTTGTTCAGTGCCACTCAGGCCTTCTGTTCTGAATTGGGTGCTGCTGCACCTATTAACGCATGGCACCCTGGAGCTACCGCCACGCTTACCAGGTGGTAACTTTGGGGTTCCCGTAGCACCCAGCATCAATAGACGCAGTACACTTGCTCCTATAGAATCAGGCATAGATGTCACTCACACTAGTCAGACAGCTGCATTGTGGGAAAGAAACACTGCAAATGTAAATGTGTCTTAATGTTATATGCCAGGGCCCAAACTAGAGGTAGGTAGCAAAGGCTGAAAGGTGAAACCATTTCTGGAAAGAATGGGTTGGGGCGAGAAATTGAATAAAATGTGTAAGTCGGTATTCCACTTACACTCCCATTTGCAGTTGTGCAATTCTGCTCACTATACAACTTATAACCTCTCTAAACTGCCCTTGCTGTTCATCAAAATAAACAAAAAAAAAAAAAAGCTGTTTTTCCCCATGCACATGAACAGAATACCACAAGTTTTAAAACGCACCATAATATTAATGAATATAAGTTTGTAATGGATTCTGCATTAATAATTTATTTTATAATGTTGTTGAGATTTTCATGCTTTCTACTGTTTTTTTGTGAAAGAGAAATAAAAGAATATTTAAAACTGGGATTCAAAAATAAAACACTCGACACACAGAGGAAAGTAAATAATTTATAAGCTAAAGCATCAGTAGGGACAACATCCAATTTTATACTTTAATGGAATTTTAATTTCTTTTCAAGGTTTGGCAAAAAATAAATGGTATGGAGAAAAAAACTTTAATTGCAAATCAGCAAGCGCAAGTTTTATAGCGCTTTATATTAAGGATGTCATGTAGCTTGAGTTTAAATAATAAGACTATGTCTAGAACAACACAACGTGAGAGGCATCCCTGCTTCCTACAAGAAAACTAATATCCTTTCATATATGTCCTTGATAGATGTTTTCCCACTGTGCAGGAAAATGTCTGCCATTTCAGAAGTCACATAGGATTTTCCTGAAGATTTACACGAAAGTGTACTCTGCAATATTTTACCCAGTGATCTTCAAGTGCACAGGCCACACAGCTAATGCATTCTTTAGAGACTGAACTTCACTTATTTACTAAAATGTACCAAACACACACAATAATATTAAAAATATATAACAGGATATAGTAAAACACCTCTGATAATGTATGGTCAATAGGATTGTTTTTGAGTCAACTTCATTTATTCTTTCAAAAATGTTGTTGCCACCTCTATATTTGATGAAATTATGACTACATAAGAGGACACATCTGTACCACCTCATTTTGCTAGGGCTGTTAAGGGGACAGCAGGTCAACAATAATTTAATTCAGCAGAATCAAGTATGCAGATGTAATATCCTGCCCACTATATGTTATGTCCTCATAGTTTATGGCCTTCTCAATAAAAAGATGATGAGCTCTTAAAGCAAGTAATACTCTCTCTCTTAAGCATTAACTTGCTCATCTTAATTGTTTGAAACTGGCAACATCTGCAAAAACTAAAACCTCCTCTTAAATGAGGTAAACACATTGATTTATCGAAACTAGATAGAAGGCAATGGAAGTTTTAAGCATCTATTTTGAAAAACTAGCAAACTTTTCTCTTAGATAAAAGAAAAATTCTCAGTTTATTTTTTTCAACCGTGGGTGTTGTGAATCATACAGAGGCAGCAATATATCCCAAGAAAGTTGTTATGTGAAACATATGTTAATTGGAAGGGTGCTTTGGGTCAGGGATTTGATTGTATGGCCAAAACGAAATATGCACAGTACATGTTAGAACTACTTTGTGAAAGCACAACTTGGTAGCAGGAAGCTTTAGGACCCGATAGATAGTTTTAATTATTGGTTGATGCACCTGGGGGGCTGAGAATCCATGCTTCCAGCATGCATGAACGTGCAAAAGCATTCCCGAGTTGAGGGATTTTCTTTTGTTTTTAATTCATTTGATGGGTGTGTGTGTGTTTTTAAAGCAGATGTTTTTATTGAAATGAATTAAGTTACATTTTAGTACTATTGCTCTGTCTGCCAATGGGGAGAATAAGTTGAGAGCATTCAGGTGTGCCCTATAAAAGTCTCTTTCCCTCTGCTGAATATACATAATTTGCTTCAAATAGGCATTTGCACCAAATGAAAAAGTGAACACAAGTTTTATACGTGTGCAACTTACCAGTAATGCCAGTATTCTTGTCTAGTTTACAATACCACAATCGGTTTACTGGATCACAGCCTTCTCTAATAGATAGCAACACATACTGCCCATCATCTGTAACCTAAAATCATAAAGAATAAAGCAACGTCAGATGTCTACAAAAGGGTTCTTGTTGGGTATCAGAAAGATACACTAAAGAGATAATGACACCTGAAATAAACTAAACCATTGTTTAAATATTTCATAACATTGTCTTGACATGCACTTTATAATATTGCCTTAAACATATTTGCCCAATGCTTTTACATTACCTATCTGATCCCCAATGTTCCTCTATGAAGGGGCTGCCATATTTGTGCAGCAGGAGTCCGTTATAAGCTATCATGTAATAACTTCATGTAATTATTTACAAAAGCAAATTTGTCAGTGAAAAATGATCAAAACAATCTATAGGTAACTTTTTATGTATATTAATTTTTTGAAAAGTATTTTTTTTGAGTCATTATCACTTAATAATAATATATCTAGTTGCCCTTAATTACTGTAACAGTATTCAGGGCCTAGTTTCCCTGCCCTTCTTTCCTTGCCTTTCCATTCACTCTACAGGCAGTGGGGCTCATTACTAGTGCATTATGTGCATATGTGACCTCAAGCACAGGAGAGTACAAAACAATGCAACAGCCTGTTTGTTTAGCATTACACTCATTCTACTGATACACAGTTAACTTCACTTGCATTTGGCCATCCCTCTGGGAGTGTAACCTAAAGGTGACTCCCCTACCCTTTCTGCAGGCATAAAATCCCTTAGGGTATAGCCCATCACACAAACAATAAAAAATAGTTTAGGGTCCTCTGTGCAAGATCTTAGAATCTTAGGAGAATATTATAAAAATGATTTATTTAGTGTCTGAAACATCATACAAATTTAAGAAAAGTTGTTGAGCTGAAATATGTATTTAATACAAAAAAAAGTTTAAAGTAATGTCATGAAGAGACATTTGCCTGGTCATCATGACTTCATTTCTGCAAAGCAAGTAGGGGATGCAGATCTACTTGCATGTTATTGCAGTCGGTACCTGTAGTGCCACTCAACAACAGTTTGCCAGAGATCAAACTTTTTAACTGGCTGCAAAAAAAAAAACAGCACCATAGGCAGTGGTAAGTCCCTTTATGCTGACAAAACAGCTAATGTAAAACAAAAAAAAAAAAGTTTAGAGATTAATTTAGAGTTTCAGTGAAAAAAGGTTGTATTGCTGATTTATAAAACAGTTATAGTAAGTAGCAAGATCCTTAACATTTGTGCATATACATGTATTACATTTATTTTTATTCATAGTGTTCAATGATAATTAAGGCTAAACTTCATGACCATCTGACCTACAAAATATTGTCATACAACAACATTTTTATAGGATTCTACAAAATCCGATCCCCACTTTTGTTACAGCATCTACATCCAACTGCCAACGTATTTCAAAAAGAGCCTTTCAGACACCATCAGATTGTATCTTGTTGGATGCAGACACAGCATGCACCGTTTGCATCGGACAGCCGTGTTGCTCAGGATGACAAATGTTCCATGTAGTTTACACATAAGATTAGTCCCGCTATATCCTGATGCACATGAGTACATCTGACTTGCAGGATATTTTCTGTCAACAACACTGTCCTACAGAATCTTCTGTGTATTTTAGAATGATTACCTAAAGAGGTGTGAATCTACTGTCTAAAAACATGTAAGATGAGTATGCAGAAGTGGGCACTTGCACAAACAGAGGCCAAATCCATAAGGGTGCTGCTTCACAAATTCAAAGAAAAATAGCAGGAGGTGGTTGGTTAACAGAGATAGTGGGCCTACAGATACCAAAAGTAAGAGTGGGAACACGCACACAAGAAAAGAGCATTCCTGTTGGCCAAGTCTTTTTGAGTTCAGAGAGATAATTTATCATGCATAGTGTAAATAAGTACCAAGTAATAATCAGTTCTATTCCCATAAACATTATTTTCTTGCAGTGAATGAGGGAGTGATTTTTGTATAATCAGCAACAGAGTGCTTAAATGCATGTACACCACTGCAAATATTTATGCCAACTTTTTGCCTTCCTCAGTTTCTGACAGAATATCCATGCCAGGAAAATGTTTGTGCCTAGGTAAAGAGTTTGCAAATTAACACAGCATTTGCACATTTTAGAAAGGATACAAACATAAAAATAAAATGTTATTTAATTCTAAATCTAATTTCAAACTTTTCAATATTCATTAAAGGCAAATTCCCCCAGGGGCATTAAAACCCCTTGGTTTAATATTTATGTTGGACATACTTTTTGACTATTGTTTTAATCTATGGTGATTGTGAGAGCTGAAATCACTGATCAGCCATTAATCTTGGGGGTAGTATTCAGAATGCTTGGAGTCTTCCAATTAAACTTTCCGTCATTTGAATTACTATATCGTAATGCTGCTAAAAATCATTTAAACATTAAATAAACCCAACTGAATTGTTTTTCCCCTATATGGATTCCCACAGCTTAGGCTCAAGTACAAGGTATTGATTTATTACAGAAACGATTTATTACAGGGAAAAATCGCCCAACTAATGCTAATTTTTAAAAATTAGAATTAGTTGGGAGACTTTTTGTGTAATTTGACCATATTAAACACTGTACATTATCATCATTACTGGGGAACTTTAAATGATAAATGATCTGCTTGTAACTGAACCAAAGCAATGCTCTGTTTTAATGTAATATTGTAAAAGGTTCTAAACTGATTCACACAACTGAAATACTACTATGTCTTAAATAATATCTTGGTTTTGAATCTAGGGTAACGCTTCACAACAAGGACAAACATTAAAGGAGCAACATGACCTTGAACATTTTCCACATCTCCTTGTAAGATCTACTGGGAGCTCACAACAGCTGAGGTAACAGTTTATCAAGCACATAAAAATAAACCAAAACAATATTATATATATATATATATATTTATTTATTTTATACACACACATACATACATTTGGGATCCCTTATTTGGAAACCCGTTATCCAGAAAGTTCTGAATTAAGGCCATCTCCCAGACTTCATTATTAGCAAATAATTCTAATTTTTAAAAATGATTTCCTTTTTCTCTGTAATAATAAAACAGTAACTTGTACTTGATCCCAACTAAGATATAATTAATCCTTATTTGAGGCAAAAAAAGCCTATTGGATTTATTCAATATTTAAATTATTTTTAGCAGACTTAAGTTATGGAGATCCAAACGTTTATGAAATCCTGTGAGTGCTGACACTGTCCATACCTATATGACTTTCTCAGCTCTGGCACCCAGGTATTGCTACGAGTTATGTGGTGTGCTCTCCACCCTATGTTCTGCATTACATACATACACATTATATATACATATATATATACACATATACATATATATATCAAACTCAACAGTATAAAGCACTCACAGCTATAGCGTCAATCAAGTCAGTGATTTATTTCCGCATACTATATTATAATATATATATATATATATATATATACACACACACACACACACACACACACACTCACAGGTCTTATGAAAATAATAAATTATTTATTGCCAGAACTAATGTTTTGGCTGTTACACCAGCCTTTGTCAAACTTTGACAAAGGCTGGTGTAACAGCCGAAACGTTAGTTCACTCTTCTGGCAATAAATCATTTATTATTTTCATAAGACCTGTGAGTGCGGCTTCAGAGTTCTTTTCCTGTACATTTTTGCTGAATTCTGCACCCAGGTGATCTGAACTTTTTGTTTCATGAGATCTGTATCTCAAGGCACACTGGTTTTTGGAAGACTTTGTGTAATTTATATTAGATGTAAGAAAAAATTGCACTGGAAATTATAGTGAGGATGGAAAGGTGCATGAGGAAGGCACACTGTAATTTGAGAGAAATGGGGCGATTGCATGTAATGAGTAGTGACAATGAGTAGAGGCAATTTACAGTTTGTAAAAGCAGGGGGCTTAAATAGGAAACCACAATGGCTGGCAAAAGAATGCAAAATGGGTGATGGAATGCCCACAGAGGGGGAAAGCAGATGTATGTAAAAAAAAAAACCAAAAAAAAAACCAAGGAAATAGGAAGTTCATAGCGTCATTGATTTATCTTTATTTGTGTTTAAGGATTTTCAGAAATCACGTCTTTTAGTGCCCTCTGCTGATTAACTGAAAGCACTGCACATAGATGTTAGATATTAGGAGCAATAATAAACTTAATGGAACAGCATATCTATATCACAAAAGCTGAAAAATGTTCTTCCAGAAAGCTGTAAATTTCCAATATTGGGCTCAAGGAAATGTATAATGCATAATGATATTGCTATTAAATTCAATAACATATTAATGGCAAAAGATCTAATACTAATAACTTGCAAAACTTTCATGTACTTACAAAATGGATTATTTTAGTATTGGTATTTTCCATCAGAAGCAAATAATATTCACTAAACCTTATCCCTTTTAACCATACAAAATTTCCCATACCAATAAGCAATTGGCATTATTAGAGGAAAACGTTAATGGAGTTGCAAAAGAGACAGCAGGTTCAGACACTGTTGTGAGGCACTGAAACAAAAGTGACAGGTGTGGGCCTATACAAATTTTTCTGCCATGTGGTCAAGGATTATTAATCTTACTACTTAAATAAGAACTTTCAAAGGTTTTTCTAATCTTAAATTAAGTATCTGATACCTACCTCTGCCCCACCCATCCACTTGGGCTCCTTTGGAAATTCAGCACATAAAACATCATCAGACTGTGATGTTCCCAAGACATGGTAAAAAAGTTTCTGGTTCAGATTGGTAGATGTTTCCGTTCCTTCATACACAGAAAAGAAAAAATAAAGATGAAATGTTATTTTTAGCCATACCAAATATCTATGCATTTATAAGGCTATTGTTTCTCTTTTCCTGCCTCTGCAAGCATTGCTCATCTCCCTCTCGTCACAATTGTAATTAAATCCGTTTCTTGGAATGCATAGTACTGTAAATTTAAACAAGCCTTTTAATACACTGGTCTTTGCCCAAGAATTGTGAGACTATGGGGCTGATTTACTTACCCACGAACGGGTCGAAATGAGTCCGATTGCGTTTTTTTCGTAATGATCGGTATTTTGCGATTTTTTCGTATGTTTTGCGATTTTTTCGGATTCTTTACGAATTTTTCGTTACCAATACGATTTTTGCGTAAAAACGCGAGTTTTTCGTATCCATTACGAAAGTTGCGTAATAAGTTGCGCATTTTTCGTAGCGTTAAAACTTACGCGAAAAGTTGCGCATTTTTCGTAGCGTTAAAACTTACGCGAAACTTTGCACCTTTTAAGTTTTAACACTACGAAAAATGCGCAACTTTTCGCGTAAGTTTTAACGCTACGAAAAATGCGCAACTTTTTACGCAACTTTCGTAATGGATACGAAAAACTCGCGTTTTTACGCAAAAATCGTATTGGTAACGAAAAATTCGTAAAGAATCCGAAAAAATCGCAAAACATACGAAAAAATCGCAAAATGTTCGTTTTCAAGTCGGAACTTTTCCAATTCGGGTCGGATTCGTGGGTTAGTAAATCAGCCCCTATTGGTCCCTGAGTACAATCTCTTTTCACTGGTATATTATCAATTCTGTAAACATTTTTTTTTTTTGTAAGTGGAATTGTCTTGGGCTTGAGATTTTGCTCTGAATCCTACCTGAGAGCATTTTACCACTGCATCACTGGACATTGGGTACTTCTAGCAGACTATGGTGCACTGTATTTCTAAGAAACAATAGTATTTATAGAGGTTTTTCATCATTCAAACATTCTCAATATAGTGAAACCTCAATTTTACATACCCTTATTTTAATTTTACACGTTTTTCTGTTGTCCCAACTGTTTACAATGTATAATAAAATTTCCCTGGTTTTACACCATTTTTTTCTGGTCCCCAGAAAAACTTAAAATGGGGGTTCTACTGTAGTACACAAGAAATAAAGACTTCCTTCAGTAGCTGTAGTAGCTCTGGGAAGGGGGTAATGGACAAACCAAACCAACAATTGTGAAAGAGCCCAATGCAAAACAGAAACCCCTAATATACCTATCACTGCAATCTGTACAACACAGCAATGTCTAAATTAATACATGGTTTTCTTATGTTTACTTTGGTCAAAAGCAATTTAAAAAGTGACTAAAAATTATTAATTTTAATCAAATATCTCTTAAGATTATAGGGTCATGCTCTCACTACATTTTTTATGTACAGATTTGCTGTTTGTTGGTTTTGAGCACAAAGACATATTTACCCATTTTAAAAAACAGTTCTTTGTAAAGTATATAGTTTTCAGGGGCTAACATAGTGGTATGGAAAGGCCAGTTTGAACAGTTGCATAAAAAAAACTGTTTTAATATGCTACAGAAATTTGTGAGCAGTAATAGCATTCCTTTCCCAGTGGACTTGATCAATAGCGATATTGATCAACTAACCTTTTCTGGACACTCTTTCCAGGGTTACTGTTAAAATACAATTCAGCCATATTGAATGGTGGTAGTAAATCCATAACAACATCCTATTAGTATTTTGTAAAATGTTACTGTTTTGTTAGTACTTGTGAAAAGGTGATAAATCTGTACCACAAATATCTTTAAAAGTCTATGTAAATATTTTGCTTTGTATATGAAAAATCTAATTTACCATCACTCTTTCCCTTTTGTTGTGGATAGCAGTTATAAAATATTCCTACACCATCATGGGTCCAGGACATGCAGCTGAATTTCACCCGTTCCAGTACATCCGGCAGCTCTTCTTGGTTGGCAACTTTCATGAACTTAATAGTGACCCAGTCTGACCCACTTGCACTTAAACCATAGGCAAAATATTCTCCATCTTCACTGAAAGCATAGCCTAGAATCAAACAAACAAAAAAGACCAATCAATCAAAGACAAAGCACAACACCTAACTAAAATGCACAGCTGGCAGGATTATATATTTACTATAACAAGAATGTATTCATAATGTATAAACCTGCAGATGTTGAAGCATGTTTATATCAGAAGCTTGGCACATTTAGGTGAACAGACCCTGCCTGTCACTGACAGCACCTGCCCTAGGTTAAGAGTTTCCTATGGTTTCCAAAAAAGAATCATTCCTGCTGTTTTAATCACAAAAACCTAAACTATGCTCTTTTTAAAGCTAAACTGAAGCTACTTTATGTTTGACCACCAGTTTCAGCTGATGAAAAGCAGCACCCATCATGCTTTACTGTGGATATGGAGTTCCTGTGATGATGTGCTGCGTTACTTTTGAGCCAAACATACCTTTTGCCGTTATGGCCAAATAATAAAATTAGTCTCATCAGTCCATAGTACATTTTTCCAGAAGGTTGTGGGAGACTGAGCATACCTTTTTTCCAGTTTAGTCGGCTTTGTGTGCTTTATTTAGGAAAGAACACAATAATAAGGGGGCCTGAGACACCGCTTGTCACCAACATACAATGGCGCGTTGACATCCTTACCCCGGCAGTTTCACAACAGTTCACACTTCCAGTCATGTACTTTGAAGGATTAACACCTTCATCAATGAGAATCTTGGTACCATTGTGACTGGATCATACCTTCTTACACCTGTCAGTTTCAGCTAACACCTAACTGAACAAGTTCAATGGAACCATTGTGATTGGATGTCTGTGACTCTACTACCATCAAGAGTTTAAATACCGGGGAATTCCCTACCAGTCATTTGAACTGAAGAAGCCACACACGCATGAGTGGTGAAACGTTTTCAAGAAAAACTCAGAAAAGTCCAGTTGTTTTAGACTTAGTTCTACTAGATACTGTATATCATGACCTGGATGAATGAGAATCTTCATAGACAATAATAATAATCCTACAGGAATGCCCAAACTTTATCTGAGCTCAATCAGAGCCACTTTGATGTAAAGTGCATACTAACTACTATTTGAGATGAGACTGAATGCGATTGGTTGATTCTGAATGCAGCCATATCCTTGATTATTGAAGGGTGTGCACAGTAATGCAACAGGTTTTTGTATGATTTTTCCTTTTTTGTTTTATTAAACAAAAATCTGCCATTTGGCAGGGATGTGTCGACTTTTTTTGTATACATGGACTTGCACTGTGAAGATCTCAAGTAGCTGGACAGCTACAAATTTCAGGTTCCTTTAAAGCAACATTTCAGTGTAAAAATAAAATTTGATAAATATTTACCCATTTTTACACTGAATTGTTTCTTTAAAGGAGAAGGAAAGATCGAATCACCGGTGCTACTGTTAGCAAAAACACACACCGGCTCAAGGTACACACAGGTGAGCGATACTCTTTACTCTTCTTTCTTCCCACAAGCTGTGCACATGTAGTAGAGCGAGAAGCCAAACAAAAAAAGTTGTCTTTTTAACTATATTGCGCATGTGTGGGCCCTGGGACCAAAGTGAAATAAGAGGAAAGGAAGATCACTTGCCTGCATGTACCCAAGGCTGGTACGATTTTCTGCTAACAGGAGCACCAGCCCGGGGTATCAGGTAAGTGATTACAATCACTGAGCGGCGCCTAACATTTGCCCAGTGATTTTTCACATTACGTTTCCTTTGAAGAACTAAACAATATTAATACTATAACAAAACTAAATATACATTTTCCATAGTAAGTACACCCCAAATGACAACAGTCTTTGCCAAACATACCTCAAACATCTACTTTTTAGTACTGGTGATGTATAACATTTTAGATTTAGCATTGGAGTGTGTGTTTATTATTTATTAATGGTGCTTTAAAAAATGAATCAGAGTCGTTTGATAAGAATATCTATATAACTGTTGGTTAAAAGTGTAAAAAATACAATATGCTTTTGGTTGTACAACTTACCTTGCAGTGCAACTGTTCCATCTTCAGAAAATGTATTGGGATCAAGAAACACTTTAGGTTCATCTTTTAAAGAGTCTTGTACATATAATACACGTTGGTTCTGTAAGCCAGAATTGTAGAAATAGAAATATCTGCCGGATAAGACAAGAAAGTAAAACCATCAATAAACCTCACAATTTTTTATTGATTTGGACAGATATAAACTATTTTGCAGCCAGGGTGTCCACTTTGTAAATATGTGGTTCATTGGAAGTAAAAACCACAAAGTGAAGCGTTAACCAAATCAAAGGGGTACTCTGGCTTCCACACCAAAATCTGCAAAAAAGAGCCCCAACACAACACAGAAACCTCTAACATACCTACCACTATCAAAAAGTATATTTAATACAATTTTTATATGATGAAATCAAGCTACAAAAAGGCAAGTTGAAGACAGTCAAGTACTGTTACTTTTTTTATTTTTAATTAGTCTCAAAGTAGTCAGCCATATCAGCAGAACAGGGGGCTTAAATAAATCCATAAAAACAGTATATATAGCAGAAAAATCAATAAAAATATTTAAATAAAAACAAAAAACAGTATAAAAATGATTACCTATTTCCTTTCTTGAAGTTACAGCTATACTTTGGGTAGTCATAGAGTTCTGTCATACGGTCCTTAAAGAGACGTCTAACTGGGCACTTCTCAAGAAATGGCATTGTAAGTTTGTTCTGGGCTTCAACAAATGCCTAAAAATTGAAAGAATTTGATCCGATTATTTAGCATAGAGTATTGATGCCACTGAAACTCTAAAACCCAGACTTCACGCAAAGAATAACTATAAACAGAATGTAACAAAAAATCCTGTACATACATAGCCACACTGTCATATCCACACCAAACTTTCATCCACCTCCATTAATTTATAAAGTTTACAAGAGATAAGTAAAAAAAAAAACAAAAACATTTTGCTTTACAATGCACTTTGCATCGGACTTAAAATGGTAAACCATTTCCATTAAATAACATAGGAATTGGCAGAATATGAAACAGCTAAAATGTCCATGCACAGCACAGTTACACATGAAGAGCTGAAAGCCCACAGTTCACATTGCTCATTTAAAGAAAACAAAGCCATCACACAGTTCTTTGCCTAAATAGAAAGTTGCGGGTAAAAAGAAAAACTGATGGTGATTAACACTTGTATCATCAACATATGACTAAAGAATATAACTGAAAGGCAAATACAGGTAAAGGGTGTATTTTCTGGAATGCTTGGAACATGGGGTTTTCCCCAGATAAGGAATCTTTTTATTGTAATTTGGATCTCCATACCTTAAGGCTGCAAAAAACACAAACATTAATAAAACCCAATAGGACTACTTTGCCACCAACATGGATTCATGAAGCTTAGTTAGAATCAAGTACAAGGTGCGGTTTTATTATTATAAAGAAAAATAAACATTTAAAAAATTAGAATGATGTGCTTAAAATAAATCCTTGTAAAAGTATGGGAGCCTAACAATTTTACCATAATTCATTCACATAATAGCTATTTGTGAAGGAACCTTTTTTGCCAGGTTAATTAACTCCACAATCTATTAAGATATATCACTCATAGCAAAGCTAGCAGTAAAACTAAATGTCTACAGATATCATGTATATAAGCTTAAATAAAAACATATTCAAGGTATAGATCACCTTTAATTTAACTTAGAGTATGATGCAAATAGCATCAAATATTATTAGACTATTTATTTATCTGCAACTGGTCGACTTTTGTGTTTAAGTGATTTAAAATTTTGTGCTATGTGGTATCTAAGTCTTTATTACTCTAATAACCAGAAAGCAGTCAGGTTTAATATGAACAGCAGGAAGATAATCAGCAAAAAATAAGAGTAACAATAAACTGGTATTTCACAATGTGTTTTTTACTTTTCTAGCATTTACAGTGGCAAGATGAAAATAAACAGAACCATTAATAGTTCCAAAACCATAAATAATAATCGTAAGCTGCGTATAACATATATAAAGTTAAGGCGAACTTCTCCTTTAAGTTGGCTGTAATTATTTTTACTTTGAGTCACACTTCCAGGCTATTCTGGCAGGGCAACAACACAGGTATGGGACCTCTTATCCACAATGCTTGGGACCTGGGGTTTTCCATTAAAGAGTATTTCTGTAATTTGGATCTCTATACCTTAAGTCTTCTGAAAAGTCTACTGAAAAAACATTTAAAAATTAATGAAACCAAATAGGACTGTTTTGCCTCCAATAAGGATTAATTTTATTTTAGTCAGGATCCAGTACAGGGTACTATTTTAATAGAGAAAAAGAAAATTGTTTTTATTAGAATTATTTGCTTATAATAAAGTCTATGTATATATAGTATACCAAATTATATTACAATAATACTATAGTTATATAGTATACAGTGGATATAAAAAGTCTACACACCCCTGATAAAATGTCAGCTTCCTGTGCTGTACAAAAATGAGACAAAGATAAATCATTTCAGAACCTTTTCCACCTTTAATGTGACCTATAAACTGTACCATTCAATTGAAAAACAAACTGAAATCTTTTAGGTGGAGGGAAGAAAACCAAAAAAACTAAAATAATGTGGTTGCATAAGTGTGCACACCCCTTAAACTAATACTTTGTTGAAGCACCTTTTGATTTTATTACAGCACTCCGTCTTTTTGGGTATGAGTCTATCAGCATGGCACATTTTGGCTTTGCCCACTCTTCTTTGCAGAAACACTTCAAATCTGTCAGATTGCGAGGGCATCTCCTGTGCACAGCCCTCTTCAGATCACCCCACAGATTTTCAATCGGATTCAGGTCTGGGCTCTGGCTGGGCCATTCCAAAATTTTAATCTTCTTCCAGTGAAGCCATTCCTTTGTTGATTTGGATGTATGCTTTGGGTCGTTGTCATGCTGAAAGATGAAGTTCCTCCTCATGTTTAGCTTTCTAGCAGAAGCCTGAAGGTTTTGTGCCAATATTGACTGGTATTTGGAACTGTTCATAATTCCCTCTATCTTAACTAAGGCCCCAGTTCCAGCTGAAGAAAAACAGCCCCAAAAAGCATGATGCTGCCACCACCATGCTTCACTGTGGGTATGGTGTCCTTCTGGTTATATGCAGTATTGTTTTTGCGCCAAACATATTTTTTGGAATTATGGCCAAAAAGTCAACCTTGGTTTCATCAGACCATAACACCTTTCCCACATGCTTTTGAGAGACTTCAGATGTGTTCTTGCAAAATGTAGCCTGGCTTGGATGTTTTTCTTTGTAAGAAAAGGCTTTCGTATTGCCACTCTACCCCATAGCCCAGACATATGAAGAATACGGGAGATTGTTGTCACATGTACCACACAGCCAGTACTTGCCAGATATTCTTGCAGCTCCTTTTAATGTTGCTGTAGGCCTCTTGGTAGCCTCCCTGACCAGTTTTCTTCTCGTCTTTTCATCAATTTTGGAGGGACGTCCAGTTCTTGGTTGTACCATATTTCTCCCCTTGATGATGACTGTCTTCACTGTGTTCCATGGTATATCTAATGCCTTGGAAACTCTTTTGTACCCTTCTCCTGGCTGATATATTTTAACAATGAGATCCCTCTGATGCTTTGGAAGCTCTCTGTGGACCAAGGCTTTGGCTGTGGGATGCGACTAAAAAAATGTCAGTTGAGCAGTTGAACTTTATTTGGGGTTAATCAGAGGCAGTTTAAATGATGCCAGGTGTATGCTGACACCTATTTAACATGATTTTTTGCTTAATTCTGAACACAGCTACATCCCCAGTTAGAAGAGGGTGTGCACACTTATGCAACCACATTATTTTAGTTTTTTTGGTTTATTTTCCCTCCACCCAAAAGATTTCAGTTTGTTTTTCAATTGAGTGGTACATTTTATAGGTCACATAAAAGGTGGAAAAAGCTCTGAAATGATTTATTTTTGTCTCATTTTGTATGGCACAGGAACCTGACATTTTATCAGGGGTGTGTAGACTTTTTATACCCACTGTATATAATATATTATAAAGGGCAGATTTAGCAACATTTTGAAAATTCTTCTCTGTTTAGAACCACACACCTCAGAATGGTTCTCCTTTAGGAGAACTAAAGCTTAACTAAAGAAGTAGGGCAGAAATTTTGTACATTATATTTTGGGTTTCTGTACCAGCCCAAGATGACCGCAGCCCTTTAGCAGGAAAGATCTGTGCCTCCAAAAATGCCCCAGTTCCTATCTTCTTTTCTGCTGCTTCCCTACTTACTGAGCTTAGGGACCGACTCAAAATATACTGCATAAATAGAGTATAAATGTACCCGTAAAAAGCAGATTAGCAATTCATTCAGATTCACATTACATGACAGATCTAAAACTAGGGCATTTGCATCAGAATTGAAAAATCAACCCTGTAGCATCAGCTTATATGACAGACAACCCTCATCATATCTGCTTGATAATATGCAACAAACCCTAAGCTCAGCTTCTCAACAGCTGTTCAGAGCACACTGAGCATGTGCACTGTCCCAGACAGTTCCAAGGGGGGGGGGGGGGGGGGGGGGGGGGGCGGACAGAATCCAAGATGGGGAGCTCCTGTAACAACCTATATCATTACTACTATAGAGATGCTGAAACTTTAAGCCAGTGCAGTCAGTTTATAATATAAAATATGGCATTTCTAGCCACATTAATTTTTAGGGTTTAGTTCTACTTTAAGCATGAAAACACCGGAGAATTTTTTTCTTGCATTGCACAAGCTTTCCATAGACTAGTGGTGCCCGGAATTAATTTGGTTCAAGCAACCCTTAAAAAACCAACCTTTGTAAAGGGCCCCAATAGTTAATAACATATAGGATAATATTGCTGTATTAACAATCCATAAACAGTAACTCTGTAAAGTGCGGCAGGAATCTTTGGTGTTATATAAATTATAAAAGTTCCAAGGAGTAATTAAGTGTTGAACTTCAGATGACTAAATGCCCCAAAATTAGGGATGCTCCGAATTCAGGATTCAGCCAAGATTTGGCCTATTGCAGCAGGATTCAGCCGAATCCATGCCTCTGGCCGGACCAAATCCAAATCCTTAAAATCACACAACTTTTTGTCACATAAACAGGGAAGTTGAAAGTTTTTCACCATGCACTTTGGTTCTCTTTAACTGTGTATAAATTACATTTACTTTTTCTTTAATGTAATTTAAATGATTTCCCATGTGCTGCAAGGAAGTGGTATTTTAGGACATTTTGTTTGCAGGTTCCAAAGCTCCCCTTGTGCCATCACCCTGAATGGCATTCAGATTGAGTGATTCCCTGTCAAGTTGAATGACAGAAGTTTCCATTTAAACAAACATTAAAGGACACGGAAACAGCAACCATATAAATAGAATATACGAAGAGTCTTATCAAATGCATTAACCAAGTCTGGAAGTTCAGTCATAAATATTCTGTCTGCAGCAGTTAGGAAAAAGAAGGTATAGAGGGTGTCCCTTTCTGTCTCCCTCTTTGATTCCTGCTTGGGCAAAGATGCATGTGCATATCGAAGTGTTCCTAGACAATGCATGCTCAGTCATTAAAATCATGTGTTAGCCACGTGTGCATAAAAAAAAAAAAAAAAAAAAGCTGAGGTCAGAAAGAAGGGTTCCCAGAGCATGCACAATTGAGAAATACCAGTCAAAAAGAAGATGCAGCTTGGTAAAAGCGCGTGTGCCCTCTCATACGACAAAGTTTTGTTTTTGGAGGTATACAAACCCCCTAATGCAAATTTGTTTGAATGGCTTTTAGCTTCCAATAACTTTTGTTAAAAATATCCATACATGGGAGACACCAATTTTTTAGTGGATATCAGACTAATTTTTTCATTTGGACCTTTGATAAATCAACCCTTATGTTTACATTTTGTTAAATTTTCTACCATAAAAAGTAGCATGAATTATTACCTTTGTCTGCTCACTGTCTGGGTCTTCTAGCCATCTGTAAGGATCACACATCTTAACACCGTGATAGTTATCAACCTACAAATCAAATATTAATAACTTTTGTAAACAATCTCCAGTAATTAAACATGCAGTCTGTTACAATGTATATCATTTTCGCTGTGCATTTCTTACATCTTAGTATGTAAAATGTGCACTGCAATATAAACTGTATGCTGTCTGCATTAGCATTATACAGTACAGCACTTATCTCTGGGACTCATAATATAAACTGTGATTTTGCAGTAGTATTTAAAAATACACACACACACACACATAAATAATATACACACATATAATATATATATATATATATATATATATATATATATATATATATATATATAGACACCAATATATGTACAGGTATCAGACCCCTTATCCAGAAAGTTCCAAATTACGGAAAGGCCATCTCCCATAGACTACATTTTAATCAAATAATTCACATTTTTAAAAATGATTTCCTTTTTCCCTGTAATAATAAAACAGTACGTTGTAGTTGATCCCAACTAAGATATAATTAACCCTTATTGGAGTCAAAACAATCCTACTGGGTTTAAATTACTGCTTCCTTCCAAATTAAGAAAAGACCCCTTATCTGGAAAACCCCAGGTCCCGAGCACTTTGGATAACAGGTCCCATACCTGTACATTATATGTATACTGTACACAACTGTGGAAATCATTACGCTTAACATGCTGTAAAATTCATATCACCCAATTAAATATACAACAGATGGGAAAAAGCTACTTCCGGCGGAATTCTGGGAGTTGTAGTTTAAAGAACCGCAGAAAGATGAAGTCACTAAAAATATATTAAAGGCAAAATCCAGCTCTGCTCCACATCGGGATCAATCATGTTATAATATGAAAGGTTATATGTGAGCCAGTGAATAAGACAAAAGGAGCTGGGCTATGTAATAATATGCACGGCTGAGCTGCTGCACTCACTGCACAGTCATCACGGGCGGCTGCTGGGTACTGTATCTTCTGCTGTTGCGGCATGGTGCCAGGGGTGCTGGGACTGGCACAACACAGGGACCGAGGGGAAACACCGGCCTGACGGAAGAGTCTTGCAGAGACAGTGACAAGCAGGGGCGACACTCGCTTAGCGCTCAGATACAGGTGACTAAATGGTTGCCGGATGAAATTGTAAGAAAATCCGAGAGCGCCCAGCATCCTCCTCTAATAAAGAGAGATGTACTGCCCAAGTTCAGTGTCAGGCTAACAATACGCAGCGCCGCCTGCTGGGCACCAACAACTGCGCTCGGATCAAGTTCGGAGAAAAAGGCGCCGTTGTAGTAAAGCACATGGAGCTGAAAGTCGCACAGACAGGAGCCGCACACTTGCTGACATGGTTGTCTGTGCCTTGCAGATTAGTTTGTGGCTGCTCACATTTCTATTTGTTAGCTTAGTGTCGGCCTTGATTCTTTTAGCTCTGACTTGTGTTCGGAAACATGTTTGTCTCTTTTGGTTTCTAGGGTCATAACCATAACAAAATTGTCCCAGGGAATCCAACCAGGGTCTACAGCATGAGATCCCACGTAAAAAGCTGATCATTTATCTTCTAGGCTAACTTCTCATCATGATCATTCCAAACTCTGTTTTGGCCACATGATTGTAAAAAGATCCCTAATATTTGATCCTGAATATTATGTTACATGCAGCATTTTGGTTTTTAATGTTGAGGGCCAAAGCAAAACATGAGAGGGGACCTGCCCTTCCTATTTATATAGAGCGTTTTCTAATGTTAAATAAAGCATACCATGGAGTAACTCTTGTGTTAAAGGGGTAGTTCACCTTTAACTTACCTTCAGGTATGTTATAGCATGTCCTATTATGGGCAACTTTAAGGTCTTTTTATTTTTTATTGTCTTTAAATTATATGCCATGCCTTTCAAGCTCTTTTCAGCTTGCAAATGGGGGACACTGACTTTGGCAGCAAAAAAACTTTTGGTTTAGATACATAGGGTTGAAAAATGTCCATTAAGTTCAACCCTTTCAAGTAAACCCAGCACACACAAACCTATACTGACCTATCTATACACTCACATACATAAACTATATAAACCAACATCATTACTAACTGTAGATTTTAGTATCACAATAGCCTTGGATACAAAGCTTGTTCAAGAACTCATCCAAGCCCTTCTTGGTGAGCTTGGTTATTTTTATGGGAAAAAAGAACACCCCTTATCTGCCTATAACCCGCTCTAATGTACAGGTATGGGATCCCTTATCTGCAAACCCGTTATCCAGAAAGGTCCGAATTACAGAAAGGCCATCTCCCATCGACTCCATTATAAACAAATAATTCAGATTCCCTTTTTGTCTGTAATAATAAAACAGTGCCTTGTACTTGATTCCAGCTAAGATATAATTCATCCTTATTGAAGGTAAAACAATTCTATTGGGTTTATTTAATATTTAAATGATTTTTAGCAAATTTAAGTTATGGAGATCCAAATTACTGAAAGATCCATTATCCAGAAAACCCCAGGTCCCGAGCATTCTGGATAACAGGTCCCATACCTGTACTTGTACAGAGTAATCATGTCCCCTTGCAAGTTCCTTTTTTCCAGAGAAAACCCCAACCGTGACTCTAACCTCATAGTTTAAATCTTCCATCCCCTTTACCAGTTTAGTTTCACATCTCTGCACTCTCTCCAGCTCATTAATATCCTTCTTAAGGACTGGAGCCCAAAACTGCACTGCATACTCAAGGTGAGGCCTTACCAGGGACCTATAAAAAGGCAAAATTATGTTTTCATCCCTTTTTTATACAAGGCAGCACTTTATTTGCTTTAGTAGCCATATAATGACACTGCCTACTTACTGATATTTCTATTCAGGTCCTGTAATATTTAAAGGAACAGTAACACCAAAAAATGAAAGTGTATAAAAATAATTAATATATAATGTATTGTTGCCCTGCACTGGTAAAAGTTGTGTGTTTGCTTCAGAAAGACTACTGTAGTTAATAGAAATAGCAGTTGTGTAGCCATGGGGGCAGCCATTTAAATTGAAAAAAGGAGAAAAGGCACAGGTTACATAAGAAGATAACAGATAACTGTGTAGAATACAATGGGAATCTATGCTACTTATCTGTTATCTGCTTAGTAACCTGTGCCTTTTCTCCTTTTTTCAATTTAAATGGCTGCCCCCATGGCTACACAGCAGGGTATTTATATAAACTGTAGTAGTGTTTAAGAAGCAAACACACAACTTTTACCAGTGCAGGGCAATAGTACATAATATATTAATTATTTTTATACACTTTAATTTTTTGGTGTTACTGTTCCTTTAAACTCTAGTTTCTAATTCAAATGACCACCTGGTTGCTAGGGTGATGTGACCCTAGCAACCAGATAGCTGCTAAAATTGCAAACTGTAGACCTGCTGAACAAAGTTGCCTCAGTACATCAGTGTCTCTATTATACTAAAATTTAATTTGACAGCAAACCACCCATTTAAGAAATATACCTGTATCATTATAGGTTGAGCAGTGAGGTCTGCTAGTCATTACACCATGTGGGTTCAATTAGGAACTTCTATTAGGAGCACTGGCAGATTGACAAGTGCATTTTACTGATATCAGTATATATTTTTTTAAAACATGTAATCAGGGCCACAGTGTAATTTAAATACAGTACTATATTTGGAAATATATTTGTAACTTTTTGCAACAGAGATGTGCCCTCTGGTTCTTTGTATGATTACATTAAAACATATTTTGGATTAATAACATTTATTGTTTTTATTCTGCACAATGATTTGTGTTAGTTAATTTGTGAAGCATGTTTAGGACCTTTATACAATACTTTATTCCTAACATTATTGCACATAAGCAAAAATACTCTTCCTTTATTAAATACCAACTTGGGACCTTTATCAAGTGGGTTTGAAATGTTGGATACATATGAGCCATCCTGTAAATTATATCCTTATAAACATATGATGTCATCAGTTAGAATTGTAATTTCTGTTACATAACTCATTTATAATAAAGTACCTCTGTTGTAAAATATGAAGATATTAGAAGCCACCTCAAAGTTCCTTAACCTTTATATAAGCACTTGGTGTTTGGCCTCATGCCTTTATATGGTCATGGAATTCCTTATATTTTACAATCCATTATTATATCTCATTACATACATATATATTACTAGAGGCCTGCTTAGTAACTGAGTTCCTCTCCAATCAGATCTTCCATGACTCAAGTGCTCTCAGTGCAACATGATAATCATTAATATTCCACCATGTGTCACCATTCACAGTGTTATAGAGTATAACCATGAACCCACTCTGTCAGCTTTGCTCTCTGCTCAACTACTTTCTGTCATTCCAGTCTTGTGGGTTACAACCACATTACATTGTTCACAGCGTTCTTTTATGATGATGCAATGGGATAATAACCTAATCAAATCTTTTTAGGGCCCCACCAACTACAAAACTTTGGGAAATTAGTAATTATTTAATGGAAGTGTATGTCAGGAACTCCTTAGGTAGCTCCCTATGCCATTGTCACTACTGCTACATTCCTGCTCTAACCTTTTTTTTTAAAAAAAATAAAGCTATTTGTGCCTGGTATGCACAGAGCTTGACAGCACTCTATATAATTTAACTATACTATAACACTTTCAACTGGTTATGTGCCTATTTTCCCTGCAGGCACAAGGCATTGGGCATTGTGTCGTGCTATCATTAGTACTTTAGCTAACACAGTGATTGAGTATTTCTGGTTCCTAATCATTTTTATAAAAGCAGTAATCCACTTGTTTCATTTTTTATACATAAAATATACATAATATGTAATGCATTGATTTTGCAGTAGATTTATTCCATCTTCACTTATTATGCATCCTTTTTAGTCCATTTAATTTTGGTTGGATTTTGGTTCATTTTAGAGTAGATGTCAAAATTTTGTTTTGGTTCCATTTAACATGAAAGTTTTAATCAGTAAACTGCTTATTAGATCCAAAACCAGAGTTTTGATAAAGCATCAGAGGTCTCTGACAAAACAATCTAGTTGTACAAATGGAGTACAAAAAACAAAAATCTGCCATTTGGCAAATCACATTCTCTGTAATGGATCTATTCATTAAAACCCAAAAAAGCACATTTTTACTCACTTTTTCATTAATGCCATTGTTTTTATTCACTACCATTTCTTTTCTACATTATTCCACTATTTACTTATAGAGTAATGTCTAACTGTAATATTTCTGCATATGCACAATACTGCCCATCCTGGTGCTTGCGGTGTCTACAATGCTATTACTAGAGGCCTGCTTAGAGACTAAGGGGCTGATTTACTAACCCACGAATCCGACCCGAATTGGAAAAGTTCCGACTTGAAAACGAACATTTTGCGACTTTTTCGTATTTTTTTTTGCGATTTTTTCGGCGTCTTTACGAATTTTTCGTTACCAATACGATTTTTGCGTAAAAACGCGAGTTTTTCGTAGCCATTACGAAAGTTGCGTAAAATCGCCCGATTTTTCCGTAGCGTTAAAACTTACGCGAAAAGTTGCGCCTTTTTCGTAGTGTTAAAACTTAAAAGGTGCAAAGTTTCGCGTAAGTTTTAACGCTACGAAAAAAGCGCAACTTTTTGCGCAAGTTTTAACGCTACGAAAAATCGCCAGATTTTACACAACTTTCGGAATGGCTACGAAAAACTCGCGTTTTTACGCAAAAATCGTATTGGTAACGAAAAATTCGTAAAGACGCCGAAAAAATCGCAAAATACTGATCATTACGAAAAAAACGCAATCGGACTCATTTCGACCCGTTCGTGGGTTAGTAAATGTGCCCCTTAGTGAAGATCTTCTCCAGTCAGACCTTCCAAATGTTTATTAGAAATGTGTTTGCAGAGATCTGAATTACCCAAAAGTAGCAGGTGGCACTCACCTTACTGAAAAGTGATAACCAATAATATTCCACTACTTTGTAGTGTAGCTTCATAATTTTACAGATCATAGCCATAAAAAACACTGTTTACATAACAAAGGTCATGGGCAAATGCAGGGCATTTTACTTTATCACCTTATGTAATTTTTTCCTGACTGCAGCACCAGAGATAAGAAGCTACTCATTGTACATAGATTATCAGTAAAATAATTAAATTAATTAATTTTGTAAACTGAGAATATTAGCTATAAAGTTTATAGGATTTATGCTATAGTAATTAATACAAGTTATTGTACATGTATTATTTGATAATGTATTGGAGACCTCTCATTTACAACTTTGTTATAGCAATCTGTGAGCAGTGAGAATATTACCTCCTCTTTAATGTTGAATAATCTTTTCCATACTGCCTACTGAAAAGTAGTCAAGAGGGTTGAGGGTATATATTTACAACCTCTGGCTTTAAGGCAGCCTAGGTATTTTAAAGACAGTGATCATCTCCTGCCTGTATTTAATGAATTTAATTATATTTAACCTATAAGTGGGCTTTAGTAGTTCTCCCTTCCCAATATTCATGCATCCCTCACAAATTCGTTCTCACAATAGTAAATTCTATATCCCTTGTACTCACGCACAACTCCTTTTCATGAAAACACAATCTATTCACTTAATACTACACTATTTTATTGTGTGGTGACTACCAGATTATAAAGAAAAAATGTGCAGGAAATACTGTTCTACATACTAAGTTCATCCTTGTCAAGAGCATACCATACAGCCAAGTCTTAAGGCTACAGTGTATATGTTCAGACCGTAACAATTATGTGATGAAATTGTGACAGCTAAGGGACAGATTAAAAAAAGATTTAAAGAAGAGATATAGCATAAACATGTCACCTTTCTAAAAGGAAAGAAACTGTTTTGTATTATTAGTCAGTAAGAAATCTTGTCATTCTGTTGCCATTATCCAATATTTAGATTGAGGATGTTTTTCATAAGCATAAAGGTAAGTATGAGGTCCTAAGTGTGTTTTAACCTATAGCTCTCACTTTCATCAGATAGAACATATTATTAAAAATTATACATATTTTATATACTAAAATATTATTATACTAAAAATAAGACAGACAGTGATCTCACCAAAAATAAAATCATAAATCGGAGCCCAAGTGCTACCATATGAATAAATATCAGCTTAGGAAACATGATGGAGCACTCATGGGACTTGAACTAAGTGCAAAAATTTACTGGTGCAAGTCAACATTTCGGTCCTACAGAGATGACTTTATCAACACCTCACGAACAACCCCCATGACCAACCAACTAAAATAGCCAGTGGATATTGAAAAGGAGTGGTTCCTCTAGATGCATAACAGGCAAATATGTACAAAAGACTCAAACTTTTAGTTCCACTACTGCTGGTAACACAAAGTTAAACAAGACACTATTAAACACTAAGGGGCTGATTTACTAATCCACGAACGGTCCAAAGGCGTCCGAATGCAGTTTTTCCGTAATGATCGGTATTTTGCCATTTTTTCGTAAATCGTCGCGACTTTTCCGTAGCCGTTACGACTGTTTTGCAAAATGTCGCGACTTTTTCGTAGCGGTACGACTTGTGTGAATTGCCGCGACTTTTTCGTAGCCTTTGCGCCGAGTACAAAAGTTTCGGATTCATTCAAGCTTCAGTATCGTGACTTTTCTTGGGCCAGGTTGGAGCTGCAGAGTGCCATTGAGTCCTATGGGAGGCTTCCAAAATCATGCTAAGTCTAAAAGTTTTGGCCGCAGTTTACGAGTGCTCAATACGAAAAAGTCGCGACAAGTCGTAATGGTTACGAAAAAAGTCGCGTCAATTTCCGAAAAGTCGTAACGGCGACGAAAAAATCGCAAAAAATACAAAAAAAGAATTTTTCCCATTCGGATTTGTGGGTTAGTAAATCAGCCCCTAATTGTGAGACCACTGAAGTTAAAAAAAATGAAGATTGTACAGGCAGATCTGACCACTTTTCAGTAGTTATTATTAAGAGGATTATCCAACATCAAAGAGGAGGTAGTATCCTCAAGAGAAAAGAAGTTAAGTGGATCTGATGTCTGGGAACTCAAAACCCCATGGGAATTGTATGAGTAAAACTATTGACAATCTATATTATTTGCACAACAGTACTTTCTTTTCTACAATTATTGAAATAGTCTTGATGCTTTGTAACAAAATGTGGTTAATTTATTCTTTATTTTAAAGAACTATTCAGTACAGTCAGAGATATACTGAGTATTCTGTAAACTCTTCTTGATTGGCTATTTAAAAGTGGTCTGTGTTTGGTGTTTTTCGATTTAAATACTGTGAGGCGTTTTTTTTTTACCATTCCAGCCATACCATTCGTGTATTTAAGGCACCAATACGTTAAACTTTGTTTTAAAGATTATTTTTCTTTATTTAAAACTTTCAACCACATCATTTTGTTGTGATGGTCTGGGTTTGTGCTGGCCTGCTGTTATTTAAGAAATGTGCATTATAACCCCCCTAAAATTGAAGGGCTGGGGGATATGCACCTGGATACAAACTCCAATTGGCAATAATTGATAGAGCCACTTCGTCATACTGGAGACTGGAAGAAACACTCTTTGACAACTCTTCATTACAGGCAATTCTGGATCAGATCCAAGGTGACATGACTAAAGATAAAAAAAAAAATATTTCAATATTAATATATTGCATACAATGTTATATAGTGATAAAACAGAACACAAAAAACAACTCTGATGTTTAACCCTTTCACTGCCAGAAGAATTTCACACTTTTGGTACTGACAGTGGTTGAGTATTTTGTGCTCTTTCAGACTAAATTGCAATCTTTATTCTGCACAACAGGTGTAGGGACGTTTTAAGGTTACTAATCTATGCAACATCATTTGGTCATCCTGTTTAATCAATATTCACTTGTGTGGGTCTTGACACAGTTACGTGGTGCCAAAACTTGAGCTATTAAAGGATGCTGTTAATTGGGCTCTTTGCATGCTCCGTAGACAACTTGTTTTGGTACAATTGAGCATTTCACTTATTGAAGACTAAACTTTGGACAGAAAGGCCCACAAACAACTAAAAGCAGCTGCAGTAGAGGCCTGGCAGAGCATTAAAAAGGAGGAAACCCAGCATCTGGTGATGTCCATGAGTTGAAGACTTTAGACTGTTATTGCCAGCAAAGGGGTTTCAACCAAGTATTAGAAATGAACATTTTATTTCCAGTTATTTAATTTGTCCAATTACTTTTGAGCCTCTGAAATTAAGAGATTGTGTTAAAAAAATGCTTTAGTTGTGTCACATATTTATGCAATCGTTTTGTTCACCCCACTGAATTAAAGCTGAAAGTCTGAACTTCAACTGCATCTGAGTTGTTTCATTTAAAATTCATTGTGGTAATGGACAGAAACAAAATTAGAAAAAAGTTGTCTCTGTCAAAATATTTATGGACCTAACTGTATTATCTTTCTCTGCAGGAGCCTGCAAGAAGCCAAGGGGACGCATTTTTGTTATTTGAGCTATGAATACTAATCAAAATCTATATAGAATGTTATAACTGCAGTCAAAATGTCTACAAGTATAATATCTCTAATGGTGTACTGTACATGTAATATAATGTGCATAATCCACTGACAGCTTATACTTAAAAATAAAATTCTTTTGTATATATGATGACATATTTGTTACTCTTACCTGCCTCCCTTCCCACCCTCCCAAGTTTTCTTTTTTTCTCTGTTGTTTCTTCCATCATGTCAGAAAATCTGCAAATAAACAATAAGTATAATAAACTACAAGTATAATATTATCTCTAATGGCATGCATTTGATATGTGCATGATCCACTTCGACAGCTCATACTTGAAATAAAATTCCTTTATATATATAAGGACTTATATATAATGACATATTTGTTTCTCTTAACCGCCTCCCTCCCGCCCATTAGAATTTTCTTTTTTTCTCTGTTGTTTCTTCCATCTTAGTATAAAATCTGCAGATAAACAACAAGTATAATATTATCTCTAATGATGTTTATTTGATATAGCTTGCATGACCTTTTTGACAGAGTATACTTGAAAATAAAATAATTTTATATATATAATGACATATTTGTTTCTCTTACCTGCCTCCCTTGCCACCCTCACATTTTTTTTTTTTTTTGCTGTTTTATCTGTCTTGTTAGAAAATCTGCAAATTAGATTTTCTAACAAGATGGATCCTTTAGGCTACAAATGTATTGGCAGCATGTTATATATCTAAAAGCTTATATCCGTAATGCATTAACATCAACAGCTTATGGGTAGGTTAAAAATGAAATGAGATCTGTCCAAATTGGCAACATTACCTTCCTACTGTGGCAGTCATTCCGCAGTCAGAAACCAGAGGACTTTGCCCAATAACAATACCACTTTCATTGCAATATGCAATTGACAGTACAAGATGCCAGGCTTGTCAGTTGCTTTCATCTATTCAAAATATTTTAGGGCAGCTCCCCTAAAAAATCTTTCCAAAAATGGCAGAAAATGAAGAAAGTGTATATGGGCTGTTTGTCCGATAAAAGTAAATGGTGTTTTAGGTAGATTAAAAACAACATTGTATCGGACTAAATTGCAATCCTTATTCTGCACAAGAGGAGTAAGGATGTTTTGGATCATCTCAGCATAAACTTGCCCTAAAGAAAAAAGAAATACACACTATTAATAGACACGTATTTATTTATGCTAAAGTAGTTGCTAAAAAACAAATGTGAATGTGCTAAAGAAAGTGCAATTAAACCTTTAGGGCTAAAAGAATGTTAATTTAGGACTTTTTGCTCTTGCCATAATAATTAAAATTATTTATAGAATTATTTATAGAACCTAGATTTTCTGTTTCTTACCTGAATAAGTATTTTTAAGAGCGGCTTTGCACATTTCTATGCGAGCTGAGTGAAAAGGAGCAAAGTAATCCTGTGAGGAGCTCACTAAAATTACATGCTTGAAGTACTCCAGACCTGTAGTAAAATAATACACAGATTGATTAGAGAATGAAAGACGGAAAGAGAACTGGCACTGAAATGCAAATACATGTACTATATGTTCTGCTAAAAACATTGTAGGGCTCATTTACAAGCACAAGTGAGGTGTGCAAAGTGTGTAAGATGTCATGTTAATATACCCACAATGCAGCATTTTTGTCAGCAATTACAGCATAAATGTGGATAAGGGGTGGGGCGCATTGGCGGTTATTAATAAATGAGCCTTTTGGTGTATTCTGTTATCACTTTAGTAACTCTGTTCTCTTCTACAAGGCAGGAAAGGAGAGGACTAGTTGAAACATTAATGGTTATTTATCCTCTGTTAATTCTGTTATTGACAAATCAATTACAATTTCTTGAATTTTATATTTCTGTAATACATGTGAGACAAATGTAAAAGTTAATCTAGCAAATCTGTCCATCACTGAAAGTACAAACTAATGGAAGGGGATCTCCTTACCTGGTTTCTTGCTAAGGTTGTACAGGAAAGTTTGTCTAATATCTGGGTGATCTCGAAATCCCAGCTGCGATAGGGAGTTTGAGGCATGCTGTAGAATCCACAATCCTAATATAGAAAAAATACATATTTCATTAGAAATATGGAATATATAGAGACATTTTTAGACATTACCTTCAAAATTAACCACTTAAAGAGACTTGCGGTCAACAATAGCTTACCTTTATTAACAATAGAACGTTTGTTGTAGAGAAGCCCCAAATGAGGTCCAGCTAAGGACAGGAAAGTATGCAGTTTTTTCAGGTAACAACTGAATCCTGGTTTCGCAAGAACTGCACGGGTGATTATTGTTCCCAAAGAATAGCATACAAAGCTGCAAAGAGGATGAAGTAATTGAAAAAATTGAAGCAATGCTGACATCATAAAGCCTGAAGTGATGTATTAAATATTTTGTTACTATTCTATTACTATTTAATTATTCAAGTGGCATTAGAAATCCAATGTAACAATGAAGAATTTCCTCCCTTTCTCATTTAAATTATTTGTGGTATATATTTGGCAATTTCTTAATAACGACTTCATAAAAAGCTTACCTGATCCGGGATACTGTGAGTTTGTTATATTGGATAAAATGTGTAATTTCTTTCAGAAGACAATCAGCACTGGTATCAATATTTTTATGGGTGTTACCCTGTAAAGACAGTAAAGATTACATAGAAGATGCATAATTTAACTTGTCTGATAAAAAAAAGTAGTTCTTTATGGCATGAACAATTTTATAAATTTAAATACAGATGGATTGCAGGCTATTGCAATTCCACAGGAACAATGAGGTATCATGGGCGACTAAGAGAAATCACTTAGAAGACACTATATTCAGAAATTCAGGTGTTCTATTCTATTAAATCTTCTAAACTGTGACAATTTAAATGGAAAGATTTAAAATATATTATGCCAGTTTAGAGCAGATGATTTCAGATCTTCAGCTGAATAGTACCTTTTGCTTTCAAGTATCTAGTTTGACCCACCCCCTTTGCTCAATATAAACTTATAGATATATGAAAACATGGTTGTAACAATCACCCTAGTAATAGTTAAAACAGCTAATAAGCATTCATCTCCAAATATTATTCTAAGGTGTAATCAGGCTTGGAATTCCCTTACTACTTTAAGGCCCACTAGGGGGAGAGCCCTATATTTTGGGAAGTTCTGGTTTAGAGATACTCATTTTATACATACCTCGTTACTACTACTCATGCAAATCTTTATTCTTTCACGAGGAAGTCCAGATTCAATGTAATGTCGGATTAAATAAAGATCTTCGGTACACCCTAGAAGCACAATAAGCTTAGTTTAAGAAACAAAGTAATTCATAAGATGCATGTCTACTTATGCTTTCCAGAAGATAAAGAAATGTAAAAGTGTTATTTATTTTTACCTCCTAAACCGTGCACAAATACAATGACATGTACTCCTTCAGCTGCAGCTGCAAATGCTTCTTGGGTGGCATTAGGAATTCTGTAATGTAAATCAAAGTATAAATAGGTTATACAATGTATAAAAGGGTACTTCTTTTAAAGCTGAACTTCTTAACTTTAAGTAAAATAATTGTATTGTAAATTACGCTATACATTATAGTTAATATTGGGTTAAGAAAAAGTACTTACATCTGCGCTGGAGCAGAGGGAGATTGTTCATTCCAGGGTCCAGGGACTTTATCAGATCTGTATAATTGGTCACGTGTTTCATATTCTTCTTTCAGATCATCAGTTTGGCTCTCATCATCTGTGCTTTTTGTTTCAGATCCCTCTTTGCTGATTTCTGAAAGTTGTAAGTCTTCCTGCAACTGATTTATATCTTCTGTTAGAGACTCAACTTTCGGATTATCAGCTTGGGTCTCATCATCTGTACTTGTTGTTTCTGATTCCTCTTTGCTGCTTTCCGAAGGTTGTGGGCCTTCCTGCAACTGATTTGTATAATCTGTTACAGATTCCAGTTCGACAACATCAGTTTGGCTATTATCATGTGCATTTGCTGTCTCCACTATAGAAGAAAGATCTGGAGCAGCAGCGTGGTCAGATGTTGAACAAACTTCTGAGAAAAAAAATGTTATTGTAATTTAATTGCAATTTAAACCAAAATCATAATAAAGTCTAAATAAAAATAACTACAAAATATTAATCATGGTAATTAAATAATTGTAGTTAGGGTACAAGCTAAATAAATGAAAATTCCATTTGACCTAGAATTAGTATTACGTTGCTATGAGGAGCAGCTACATACATACCCAAACTCATGTATATGTTTTTCTTAGTGTTTTTATTATACACATTTTATTTCCTATTTATTCTGCCAATCTCATTACTCAGTAATGTCCATGACACTTAACTGTTTATATACTTCATTATTTATTTAACTTTCCCCCCACTGCTTCTGCATTTATCTGTCTGTCTCCTCAACTACAAATCACAGTATATATAATACAGGCTTGTAAATGAGTAATGTCAACATCAAGAAACGTTTTTTTGCTACATACCTTCGTTGATGTGTTCTAAATACCTATCTTCAAAAATAATAGGCATATTTTGAATGTCTCCATAAAGTTTAGGGCAATCCATTGGAAGTGGGGAGATAGAGCTAAAGTAAGAAGAATCTTTAATAGCTCTGGATATCTGTAGATGTTTCTTCGAAGAACTGCATAATAAAAAGATATTTATTTAGAAATTAAGAGTCTACTGATATCTTAGGACATATCAAATCATTGGTTACTTTCATGCTTTGAATGTAAATTAAATTTACAACAACCGCAACAATAATGCTCTTTAAATTCAGATTGTACCTAGTACAGCATTTTTTGGAAAAATAGAAATGCCTATATTGATTTTGATAGCTTTAATCTTTTAGAAATTGTACTGCTATCTTTTTTACATCCTTTAACATTGTTAATGATTTGCAAATCAAAAGGAAAGGGTTTCTCTGGCATCAGAGAATAGCTAGTAACTACTGTACTTCTACAAACAAACACAAAATTGCCCCATGTAGAGTAACGCATAATCCATAAAAACACATGAGCAATAAGCTTAACCATTGTACTCCATGTAGAATAATGAATAATAATCTCTGGTTGGTATGAGTTATTGTTATTAAGAGAGCTAAGGAAATCCTTCAAAAAAGATTTAACAATGAGGCATGGATACTGAATGGAGAAACACAATACTCACCTCTCTTTCTTATATGTTAAGGCTTCTTCTCGATCATGATCAAGACAAAAGAAAGCCTCAGACCATCTATGTTCCTGTAAAGCAAGTACAAAACAATGACTAAATAAAGTCTTCAGCCATATAGCAAAACTGATTTTTTTTATCTTAAGTTTCCAGTTTTACCCACCAACTTCAAAGAAAACATTTCTGTTTATTTAAGCAAATCTAATTTAACAAAGACCTGTTTAATCTATGCAAGGTGATGCCATAGTATGAAAAACTATTTTTAGCTATAGGGAATCATAATTATTGTTTTTATTACTATCCTTTATATAGTTCTGATGCATGTAAAAAGGTCTGCAATAGAATTGCCTAGAAATATGCCAAATATCACCAATTTGGGCACAACAATTCATGTAAAATCATGTGTAGCAAAGCTGTGATTCCTTGTGAATGTCTAGTGTAAATCGATAGTGTAAAACAATATGCGTGTGGAAAATACAAAGCAAACTGGGATAGCTGTTTCTACCACTTTTAATGCTACCAGGATTAGTCCCTTTCACTTCAATGGGTGCTAAACTGTCCTTTATACCTTGTAGTGCTACAACAGGGCTTTATAAATACATCAGTTATTTTCCCCCGGTTTTACATCTTTTTAAACATTAAATATTCCACACAATGCTATGAATACAGCCTTAATTTTGAATTATTGCTAATATGTTCTGTATGGCACAGGCATCATATCTTTTGGGTGTAATGGAGGGAAATGCCATAGAATAACAGTTTTTAATGGTTATGGGAAAGGCCACAATTAATCTTTTTATTGGCCAATGTAAAATTAATATTAAATATCAATTTTCCTATGCTTGCATATTTTCTGTTATCAAAATATAGCTCGCTATTATTCTTATACCAAGCACATATTGTGAAAGTATGTTAAATGCTTTTAACAAGAGTGTCATCGCAGTTTTTATAGAATTGTGTATAACACGGCATAAGATCTTGCTCAAGTTTTTTTTTTGTGTGTACCTGTAATTCTTTGTGCTTTTCAGCAACAATGGCTGTGAAATCATCACTGAATATACATTCAGTAAAAGTTCCCCACAGATGCAAAAGATCAGAAGAAAGTTTTCTTAGGTCCACATGTATGTGGTTTGCCAGTTCAGAAAGATCTTCAATATCCTGCAGGAGAAAATAAACATTGTAATTTATAATAATGACAAAATCTCATTATTCCAACATATTATAAGTATCATAAGTACTTCAAATTCCATTACATACGGGAAAATACCAGAATCATAATAATGATAATATGCTAGTTTTTCAGAAATGTCAACAACAGATACAATGATAAAACATGTTGTTAATGGTGTAATGTTATTTGAACTATTGCAAATGAGCAAAGTGCATGTTAGGAAGTGCTTTATTATCTTAAATTGTTGTATTTGATTGAGCCAAAGGTAGAAAAAAGGGGAGCATACATACCTTAATTCTTTCACGTAATTCTGTGAAGCGAGCATCAACATCAAGTTGTTCTAAGGAAAAAAGAGCATGTAAATTTAAAAAAATCTTTAAACAAAACCCTACTTTTCACAGAAGTCTGTACATATATTCTTCAAATGTACCCACAAAAATAAACAGTTATCACATTCATCTTGGATTACCCTGCCTTTTCTTCAGTAATTTGAGGCTAAAGGGGCAGAATGCTCACTTTTTTAACATGAGTTTGGCGAATAGAGCTTGTGCTAAACATGCTTTCTGATTGCTGTTTTAATCATGGAAAATCCATGTTTTTTTGGGCAAACAGGTACACTGAAGCTACTCCATGGTTCTTGCAAGGTAGATTCCCAGTGCATAATAAACTGCATAATAAACTGCTAACAAATGGCGACAAGTCACAATGGAGGGTGAAGGGACTTGGTTTGTATACTGGTAAGTTAATTACCTCTCTCATAAGGAGCAAACATGGAGTAGCATCATTTACCCTATTAGCAGGGCTGTATTTATAATAGAGCACCCGAGGGCCAGTTATTTAAAAAAAAAATGCCCCAGCTGGGGGTGTAGGGGGTTGGGACACTCTTTGAAAGTGACATCACGCGCATGGTGCACGTGACATCACTTCCGCTACGCTGGTGCGTGTGACGTAGGGGCTTATTTAGATCTGGTGACTAGGGTAGCACCGGACCTAAATACATCCCTGCCTATTAGCCCTGTTTAGCTCAAAAAATAGCAAAAAATATAGATTATTTTTGCCCCTTTAATTTGTTAAAAGCAAACCGTTCCACTCATTATTACTGGCAGTTGTCAACACAAGATGGAACAGTACAATAAGTGTGGAAAAACAACGAATCCTACTGTTGATTGTGTTCAATGATTTTGCACAAATAGTAAAAGAAAAAAGAAATTACCAGGCATGATGTTGACTAAGGCAGGTAGAGTCTTTACAAGGTCAGAAAAATAACTTTGCAGTCCTTTATATGACAGTAGCAAGTAGGTGCAGAGCATAGAATGAAAGTTGTAGGCGTGCTGTAAGAAGCATTCCTGCACTACAAAGTTTCCATCCTAAAAAGAGAAATGAAGACAATAAACTTAGTTACATTCAGTTATTTACTATGTCCAATTTCATAAATCTTCTGTCTGAGCTGATGCTAGGCATACATGACATGATGTACTCAGTTGGTGAAGGTGACAAGCAAGTTGATCTTTGACAGATGTAGCCACCCACAAGGTAGGTTAATAAATGAACATTTATTTACAGACATCTAGTGATGAGCGAATCTGTCCAGTTTCGCTTTGCCCAAAAAATTGCGAGCTTCTGAAAAATTGCAAAATGGCGAAATATTTGCAAAATGCAGGTACCGCGCAACTTTTTTTTAATGTGACTGTGACTTTTTTGCCACGACTTATTTGATGCAAGCCTGATTTTTATTTTGGCATGGCCACAAATATTTTGCGAACTGCTTAAAAATTTGCAAAATGGCGAAATATTTGCAAATGCGGCTACCACGCAACTTTTTTATGCAACTGTAACTTTTTTTGCTACGACCACGACTTGATTTTTGCCATGACCATAACTTATTTGATGCAACTGCGTTGCGATTGTTGTGACCAAGCCTTTTTTTCCCCTCACTTGCCAAATTTTTGCAGCAGTTTTGTCAATGGTGAAATTTGGAATTTCGCAGCGAATCCATGCCTGGCAAAAACATTTTTTTTTCATTACTTACATCTGCTGCTAACTCCGGCTTGTATGTTTGGCCAAAAACGGCTCTTTGCAGGGTTGGGACTTTAGACATTTTTCTCATAAATGGAAAAATTCTTGTTAGCCACGTTTTCTTCTTTCGAAAGCTGTAAAATAGCAACCATTACAAACATTTGACATATCTCTAAAGGCTCACTTGAACAAGAAGTCAAGTAGAATTGCTGCAACTAGTTTATACACTTCTAAATTAGTTTTAATAAAAGGAATCTTGCTTATCAAAACAATGTATTACCACCTTTTCCACTGGGAAAAAGGCAAATGTTCTGCTTTTAAGTATTTGTTATGTGAAATTAATTATATTTTTGTTTTTTTGTTGTTGCAAAAATTCAGTAAATCATAATGGACTATATTATTAAGCCCAAAAAAGTGTAGCGATGATTGCTCTGAGGAGATAACCTACACTAATTTCAAGGAAACAATGTCCTACAGTGGCCAGAATGACTTGAAAAATGGCAAAATGGTTTGTACTTATACTCTGTAACATGCTATTTTGATAAATGAGGTAGTAGTATGGGGGTTGGCCTGAAAACCTGCAAGTATGACAGGGCCTTTCTTTGCCCTGTTTTCCCTGCCTATATTCTGCATTTTCCAGTGAGAACAGCACCCATGTCCCACCAACTTTTCAGTGATGCCATTACCTACAGCATCTGACATCAACACAAAGCACAGACCAGGTCCAATGAGGTTTGGAAAAAGGCAGATTAGGGTCAATTGCATAACTAAAATGAAGCCTTAAATGTTTTGTTTTAGATTACTGTATATTAAGTGCAACAACTATAAACATAAATTCAATAAAAAAATCAAATCCTCAAGACAAAATATTTTGTCAACTTAAAACAGCTTCATTAATGGAATATAAAATATATATATATATCCTTACACATTAATGATATATACAGTATGTACTTACCTAGTATGTGGCGGTTGTAAGGCTACCAAGGTACCATGAACCACAATGGATACCATGGTTATTTGGGAAGCCAGAAATAATAGATTCCTTTGATCATGTATGCCTCTCTGGAGGTTAAAATGTAACTTTAATTCTCTGCTGCAATTTAGTTTCATTTTACGTTCATCTGGTTTCTTATCTCTATTAAAGGGAAACAAAAAGAAAAATAATTTTATTAAATGGAGTACAGACACCTGCAGTCACTTGCTAACATTTCTGATAACATTTTATGTATTATTCATTGACATTCATGTTCCTAATACAGTATTTAAAAAGGAATACAGCTATGCACTTAAAGGGGAAGGAAAGGCAAAGTCACTTGGGGGTGCCAAAATGTTAAGCACCCCCAAATGACTTTAACCGCTTACCTTGTACCCCGGGCTGGTGCCCCTGTTAGGAGAAAATAGCACCAGCCCGGGGCACCTGGAGCGCAGCGCTTCCTCCTTCCGCCTTCCACTTCCTAAACTGCCGGTGGCCGGGCATGCACAGTAGAGCGAAAAAGCCGACTTAAATGTTATAAGTTCGGCTTTTCACTCTACTGCGCATGCGCGCACAGCGAAGCCGGAAGGAGGAAGCGCCGGCAGCTACCCCGGGCTGGTGCTGTTTTCTCCTGACAGCGGCACCAGCCTGGGGTAAAAGGTAGGCGGTTAAAGTCACTTGGGGGTGCCTAACATTTTGGCACCCCCAAGTGACTTTACCTTTCTTTTTCCTTTAAAGAGAATGGCATTAGAATGTATTACTAGACAGTCGGATTTTAAGGGGCAGTATGCTCCCTTATTTAACATTAGCTTAATGGATAGGAACACTATTTGCCTATTGTTTTAACAAGTCATGGTTTTTGGTTATATTTTAAGCTTGAACATAGGCAGACAGGGATATTGAATCTATAAGGAGTAAGGATTTGTTATATTATTATATTATGTTATATAATTAGGGATTTAGATAATTAGATTACAATAAGAAAAACCATACATTTTTCATGATTCAAAAAATATACTACAGGTATGGGATCCCTTATCCGGAAACCCATTATCCAGAAAGCTCCAAATTACGGAAAGCCTGTCTCCCATAGACTCAACTGTAATCAAATAACTCAGAATTTTAAAACTGATTTCCTTTTTCTCTGTAATAATAAAACAGTACCTTGTAATTGATCCCAACTAAGATATAATTAATCCTTATTGGATGCAAAACAATCCTATTGGGTTTAATCAATGTTTTATTAATTTTTTAGTAGGCTTAAGGTATGGAGATCCAAACTACAGAAATACCCCTTATCTGGAATACCCTTGGTCCTGAGCATTCTGGATAACGGGTCTTATACCTGTACCTCTTTAATTTTAATATATACCTTAACATTAATTTATAGATGTTTTGTACTTACGTATAATCGTCCTCTTTATAGTATAGGCGAATGGACATTTGAAACTCCAATTCATTTAGAATCTCTTCAATCTGTGATCAAAACATAAGCACAAATATGAAATATATTGTGGTAAACAGTACAAGAAAGAAGATGCAAAACTAAAGTTAACATTTCAGTAAAAATCCTTACCTTGTTTTCATTTAGCAGCATTTCAAACTTGAACATCATCACATTTTTAAGGGAAACCTCCTGCTTTGGTTGATCTATTTTAAAAATTTCGCTGACAATTTCAGCATCTGGGCTTAGGACTTTTGTATCAAATTTTCCTAAAAAAAAAAGATATTTTACAGATTTAGAAAGAAACTGTAAATTAAATTGATTTCTTACAAATAATCTAGATGTGTACTGCTATACTGTAAAATCTAAAGGGTTTGTTTATATCTGCAGACGCAGTGAAAAATCTGCACTTTCCCCTGAGTTGCATCTAAAACTACTTTCAATAAAGGTATTTGTGTCCAAATGCACTTTGATATAGTTGCACTCAACAGCAATCAGTCCTTGCTGCCTTCTATTCCAAATTAAGAACTGCTGCATCTATTGACACCTGGTATTCTGCGAACTCTGGAGCTACCGTCACCTCTTGAGCAGGCAGGCGATAACTCCAAGGTCTCCTCTGCGGCTTACGTCAATAGATGCAGCGCACATACTAAAGAATTGGGAACAGGTGTCATTTTGCACACCGAAGGTGCCAAACAGACTTGAAAAATATTCAGCACAACTGCATCAGATTTACACTGGAGTGAACACGCAGTTGCATTCATATTGATGAATCAGATGCATTTGTACTAGATGCATCATGCGAGACGCAGTGCAATTCAGTCCAATTCAACATGGACAATAATGCATGAATTCTGGGAAAAATAGTGCATTGTGGAAAAAAAAACTATGGCAATCTCGTCTAAAAGTGCAATTCTCTGCTCACTGAATCAGGGTAAGTGAATATACCTTTATATCTTTAAATAGGTATGTGTAACTACAATATTAGTGCAACTACAAACCTGCAGATCCCAGAAGCTTTGATTCAATCGTATGTGGAATTGTCGAAGGGATTTTCATACACGTTTTAATCATGTAATACCTATCAAAAAATAGTAGATGACGGTTAATGCAAAAAGGGAAAATATGCAAATAGTCATATTCAGTTGTTACATGTATATCTTTTTTTAAATAATATTAAATAAAATGTTTCATTTCATGTAAGAGTCACTTTCCTAGTATGCTTATGTGCATGCTTTTTAGTGCCCACTGTTTCATTCAGCTAATAGGTCCTAGACAAACATTATAAAATGTATGTGCAGGGCCGTGTTTGTTTCTTGCATTTGATTTTGATCTTGATGTGAATTTTAACTTTTGATAGAAAGACAATTTGAACTTATTAAACTGGCTAAAAGGCATAAGTATATATATTAAGGTTAGTAATTGTTTACTACTATTAAGGTTACTTACTAGTAATTGTTGACTTACAAGACTTTGCTATGATTTCTTATATTTTATAGATTAAATGGTGTACGTAACAGTATTTTAATATATGTGCCCTGGATTTGGATTACACTTGATGTGTTAATGACTCACAGAGTTATTTACCAGGCATCCTGTATAGGGGCCACCATCAATAATCAAGGGGCCCCATATTACTAAATTCTCCAGGGGCCCCATTTATTAACCTACCAGTCACCTGGGCCACCTGGACCATAGTCCCTGCCATCAAGTAGAATGGGCCTCAATGAAAAAAATATTCCATATACATGTGGTCATTCCCCTGATCCACTGCAACCCTGCCCTCTCCCCTCCTGTGAATTGGACGTTTGCATCTTTGGGGTCACTTCTGCCACAGGGCTTTTTACCAAAGTACCCACTGTTTCCCCTTGTTGGCAGTCCTGGCCCTGCACTACTATAAAAAGGTACCTTTTATTATTACCATTTTCCTAAGAAGCACTTTCTTTTTGGGGTTCAGTCTTTGGCCCTAGTACTTACATTTTGGTTTTAAACTGTGATACTAGGGAGCAATTATGTAACATCTAGGGGTATATTTATTATGCTGTGTAAAAAGTGGAGTGAAGCAATACTGGTGATGTTGCCCAGGGCAGCAATCAGCAATTAGATTTCAGCAATTCAGCAAGAAAATCAAAGCAAAGCAAAGCATCTGATTGGCTAATATAAACAACATCACCGGTAATGTTTTACTCCACTTTTTACACAGCATGATAAATATACCCATTAGTGTGCAGTGGAAGTTTTTTCAGTTTTGTATCTTTTATCTATTGGGTACTGAGAGCTACAGTATGTATAAATATATATATTTTTATGTATGTATTTATAGGTATATGTATACACACACACACACACACAATATCCATATAATGCAATAATATTTTAACTTTAAAAAAAAAACAACAACTCTGTGAAAGTCTTACCCTTTTTCAAAAATCTGAATAGCGTAGAATTTGCTCAGTTCCATAGAAAATTCAATTGTGACTTGAACAGTCTTCATTTTAAAGTTTGATTAAAAATAGCTAAAAAATATATAGAAGAAAGAGATTAATCTTGAACACAGAAGAAACGCAGATAATAGACATAGAATATATTGGCATTATGACCACTTACACATTAGGGTTGATTCACTAAAGTGCGATAACGCATATCGCATGCTTTTTTGCGTTAAAATTGGCGCAAAAAAAACGTGCAATTCGCTAAAGTATTATCGCGTGGGTTGTTGCATATTGCATGCATTAAATTTCACACTACCACCTTTGCGTTAATTAGTGCGCAGAAATAATACTAACGCATGATTCACAAACACTTAACGCGCTAAATATCGCATTAGCCTGTGCGAAAAATAACATCTACTTGAGGCAGGCGGTAATTATAGAAAAGTACAGTTAATGAGCTTTTGGCAATAAAATATGGACTTTGCAGTGTGATTTATTCAAGTATGTGTTGGCCCTAGAGTGATGCAGCCTTCAGTTTGCAGGGAAATGGTCATTTTCATAAAAGTAGTTTTACAAAAGTAATGCCGTGTAGGGCTAATATGGCGTGCGGTTTTTCGCACGCGGCGACTATTTGTACGCGATGCGTTGATTAGTGTGCGTTCCGTCAAATACCGCACGAAAATAGTCTTTGCGACTTAAATAATGCAAACAGCATCGCGTCTAAATTAACTTTTAGTATGTTATAGAATGGCCATTTCTTAGAAACTTTTCAATTGGTCTTTATTTTTTAAAAATCTGAATTATTTCATTATAATGGAAGCTATGGGAGATGGCCTTTTTGTAATTCTGAGCTTTCTTGAGTTTCTGGATAACAAATCCCATACCTGTATAATGTTCTAACCGTGTGAGTATCAGATCTAAAAAAAATTAAATATTCTTAAACATCACTTACTTTGATAAAAAAAAAGAAAAAAATGCTTTCAATCAGCTTTAGAAAAAATCCTCACTGACAGAAAGCTTGTTGTCTCTTGAGCTGTGTAAGCTTACACTGCTACAGGAGAAATGACATCTGTTGGTACTTAGCTCTGTCGGTTGGGTAGTGTGACATCACAATGCACTGGATGATGTTGTTTCAATTTCAAATTCTGCACTGTTTCTACATTAATCAAGTTATCTTAACTATTAACCTCTCAGCATCTGTCTCTTTTCATTTTCTCTTCATACAGATTTGATTGACTGTTAGATCTAATACATCTTTTAGGGGGTGCTCTTTCCCAGCAGATGTATTAGCTCTATCTGACTCAAGCACAAACAAAATAACTGGCTCAAGCATATACAAACTGACTCCAGTCAGCGCAAACAAAATAACTGACTTTAGCACAAATCATGCATGCAGAAAGAAAAGATTTCTGTCAGAGTTGGTTATTTTGAAAGAGTGATTTTTGTTTAAAAAAAGATGTATTTAAGCACATAGAGATTTAAACCAAATATAAAAAAGTGTAATAACCATTTTTGAAAATTAAAGTCACATAAGATGCAAAGCACATCCTGAAATAGATCATAAAGGTCAGCATATCTTGGCTAGTGTGTTTTTCATTTTGGTAAGAATTTAACAGACTGGGTTTTGCCCCTAATGCAGTCCTTTGGGCAGCTTAAAGGGGTGCAAGACTTGCCCACAAGTCAAAGTCTGCCCCCTCAGCAGGGAATGCACATCAGTTCAAGTTATCCTTCCATCCCTCCTGTCCAAGATCATAGCATCATTGCTCTCAAAAGGATGGGGGCTTAGCAGCAGGCATGCCTGCCATGACCCCTAGTTGATACCCCGCTGGTGGCTCACCCAGTCTTTGTCCAGGATCCTCTGCATCTCCCCCATAGAGAAGCAGCAGCACCATTATCACCTTTAAAAAAAAAAGTCAAAGAACTTATAAGCCAAATGTATACACAAGGGTTTGTATTTTAGGCAAAAAAACTAAATATATATATATATATATATATATATATATATATATATATATATATATACAGGTATAGGATCCCTTATCCGGAAACCCGTTATCCAGAAAGTTCCGAATTACGGAAAGGCCATCTCTCATAGACTACATTATAAGCAAATAATTCTAATTTTTGAAAATGATTTCCTTTTTCTCTGTAATAATAAAACAGTCCCTTGTACTTGATCCCAATTAAGATATAATTAATCCTTATTGGAGGCAAAACAATCCTATTGGGTTTTTTAAATGTTTATATGATTTTTAGTAGAGTTAAGATATAGAGCTCCAAATTACGGAAAGATCCCTTATCCAGAAAACCCCAGGTCCCGAGCATTCTGGATAACAGGTTCCATACCTGTATATATATTGTTAAAACAATATGGTTTTAACAATATATCTACAATAAAAATTTTTTTGATAAAACATTGAAGGGTGTGCTGGCCACAGATGATTATTTTCTATACACACATAATTTTGGCTAGCACCCCGCGGAATATTGAGCCTTGGAGTGCGGACACCATTTGGATTGATATATATATATGTATATATAAATTTGGAAAAAATGCTGATGCATGCCAGGAATTTTAACAAAAAATACACTTCTTTATTGGATTTATTTGATCCAATAAATAAGTATTTTTTCTTTAAAATTCTTGGTATCAGTATTGGTATCAGTATTTTTTCTACATTTTGTATTATGACTTGCATTATGATTTTTGTATTCTGAAATGCACCCAGGTTGTAGCTGCATGTGCCTAAGCATATATATATATATATATATATATATATTTGCAATGGGTCCGCACTCCCTTAATTCTTATCTAATAGTCTCTTTGGGTGCTGCAAATGGTCGTTTCGCATATAAAATACTCCACAGATTCTGCGCACTCCAATGCCAAATGCTTGTCTTTATTTAGGCAATTACCGTATATACTCGAGTATAAGCCAATCCGAATATAAGCCGAGGTACCTAATTTTACCTAAGAAAACTGGAAAAACGTATTGACTCGAGTATAAGCCTAGGGTGGGAAATGCAGCAGCTACTGCTAAGTTTCAATAGTCAAAATAAATACTAATAAAACTACATTAAATAAGGCATCAGTGGCATCAAAGAAAAACAGTAAACAAACAAAAACTTCATGGTATCAACAATGATACCTTAAGAGTACTACCCCTTAGCTCAATCAGCAACCCAGCTAAAACACAAAGAGTTAAAATCCTTGAAAACTATATATAGTTTATATAGAATATAAAGTGCAATGTCTAGTGTAGAATGGGGCAGGTGAGGATGGTAGGTGAAGATGAATTTGGGAGCGGGCCAGGGCTGGTTGCGGGTGGCCTAATTTGAACACAAAGGACAGAGGGTGCTAGTCTGGAGGGACCCATGGCACCCAACTCGAGTATAAGCCGAGGGTGACTTTTTCAGCACATTTTGGGTTCTGAAAAACTAGGCTTATACTCGAGTATATACAGTACATAATTGTTACATCAACTTTTCGGTCCGGGTCTAGGACCTTGTTCACAATGTTATGTGAGGGTATAACATTGGGAACAAGGTCCTAGACCCGGACCGAAACGTTGATGTAACAATTATGTAATTGCCTAAATAAAGACAAGCATTTGGCATTGGAGTGCGCAGAATCTGTGGAGTATTTTATATATATATATATATATATATATATCTATATCGATGAAAAGGAAGCCGCTCTCACAGGACTTATGTTCAAAAAAGTTTCTAGTTTATTCAACTGGTGAACTGACGTTTCGGCTGAACCTCAGCCTTTCTCAAAGTGTTCAATAATTTCAAGTGCATGAGACACATCAATTTATTCCTCCTTACTTCTATATATATATATATATATATATATATATATATATATAAAAACCAACAAATGGTGCACTCAAACTTAAAATAGTATTGTGGGTGCATAAAAAGGCTCCAAGAGTTCACTTGTGCAATAATATATCTTCCAACTGAGCCGCACTTCATATATATATATATACTGTAAATGGACCACAGGTAAGATGTCTTAAGTTAAAATCCACATGATTTATATATTTTTTTAATGTTAGGTAGGACGCAGGAGTAAGAAGCATTTCCTTATGTTTGATGGGCTGCACAGGAAGCATTGATGGGGCCCAACTTCTTGTTCTGAAAAATATAATGGTAAAAATGACATTAGGAGAATGCTATGAAAAAAATGAGGGAATATTTGTAAATATATTTACATTGCTACTGCAGGGGCCAATCATTCACAGGCCATTTGGCATCCTAGTGATATGTCACTGGCTCTTTTAGGGTCTGATGACCAGGCTGCTCCCTGTTCCAGTCCATGGGTTGGCGCAATCTTCTTTGTGCTTGGGCTACAGTTTTGAATTAAAAGAAAAAAGCACAAAACTGTAATTTAATTATAGCTGGAGAAAAAACATATTATAAATAGGTGGTTTGTCTTCTTCGCCCCCCTGAAATAATAAACTGGTAATTATAAAGACATTAAACTGCTAAGACTATTGTGTGGGACACAGTGGCATTAGTTTGTACTATAACAGCAAGAGGGCCAACTCATAATACAAATAGGGCACCATGAAGCTGATATTAAAAATTGGCTATATCCCTGCATTTCTTTTTTTTACTAACTTTTACAGGTCATGGGAAAGGCAAATTTCAAACATGTTTGCTTATATTGAGCAAATGCTTAGAGAACAAACAGCATTTCAGTCTAACAAACCTCAACCCTTGGCACCCCTCTTCGCCTCCTGTTGCCAGAGCCTGGCATTCATAAGGCCTCAGCCTGAGCGAGGGTAAAGGCCCTCTGCCAGATTTCTGAACTTTATTCCTCCTAGCCCAAGTACACTGCTTAAGGGTGCTAAAGCACTTAGGACAGTGAGTTTTGTAGCGCTTACAGCATACCGCCCAACTGTACCGCTTTCCGCGGGACAGTCCCGGTTTTGGTAGCGCATCCCGCTGTCCCGGATAGTTCCATGAATGTCCCGCATTTCCGTAATGCGGGACATTCATGAAACTATCCCTGACAGCGGGATGCGCTGGCTGTAGTCGGGCGTTCCTCTTCTTCAGTGGCTCCTCTCTATATGCAGCTCCTTGTTAGGGCGGAGCCAGGCCCTTTTATAAGGTTGTGCCCGTGCGTATTGACGTCACACGCACGGGTGCAACCTTATAAAAGGGCCTGGCTCTGCCGAACAAGGAGCCGCATATAGAGAGGAGACGCTGAAGAAGAAGAAGCGGCAGCAGCAGCATCATCATCGTGATCATGTATCATGATCTGTGTATTGGGGGGGACACTGTATGGGGGCTACTCTGTATGGGGGGCACCTGTGTATGGGGGGGCTACTCTTTATGGGGGGCACCTGTGTATGGGGGCTACTGTGTTTGGGGGCTACTCTGTAGGGGGGGCACCTGTGTATGGGGGGGCTACTCTTTATGGGGGGCACATGTGTATGGGGGCACCTGTATATGGGGGGGCACCTGTGTATGGGGGCTACTCTGTAGGGGGGACACCTGTGTATGGGGGCTACTGTGTATGGGGGGGCACCTGTGTATGGGGGCTACTGTGTATGGGGGGCTAATGTGTATGGGGGACACTGTGTGGGGGGGCTACTGTGTATGGGGGGGGCACCTGTGTATGGGGGGGGCACCTGTGTATGGGGGGCACCTGTGTATGGGGGGGCACCTGTGTATGGGAGGCTACTGTGTATGGGGGACTACTGTGTATGGGGGGTACTGTGTATGGGGGGCAAAGCTGATCCATAGTTATAACTCACTTATAACTGACTGCCTTCTCTCTATATTTGTATTTTATATGTAGGAGTTGCTATATTGTTTTCCTTAGGTAGTACAGTATGAGGGTATAGCACATTTGGGTCTGATCCCGCCATTTCATCTATATAAAAGGAGTATTTTTTTGTCCCTCTTTTCATTTTTCAAATGTTGGGAGGTATGCTTACAGTGGTTACCACTCACTAGAGGAATTCTGCACCAATTTGCAGTAGGCCCAATAATGACAGAATTGTGGGGGAAACATGCGAAACGCCTATAGTAAATAAGGTTCAGCCTCTCTCAGCATTAGCAAGAAAAGGTAAATAAAAATGTATTGTTTCCAGTATTATAAAGTTAATGTTCCTTATGAAGGACCATTGCACCTATTTATTTTCCATGTATTCTGTCTAATATAAACAATCATAGCTGATTTTTTAGTACCGGTCTGCTTTTTTTTAAAATTTACCTTGAATCTATAAGGTGTTACTGACTGAGTTTGTTGCTTTACATTGAAGTTCTGTGCAATAATTTCAAGTGCATGAGACACATCAATGGGAAGGGATCCATGTTAGGCAGTTGGCAGTTTAACCAGCACAAAAGCTTTTCTTCCATTTGCATTTATCTTGCTTATGGCACAATTTTACACTAGCCATTTTTCTCATTTTCCCTCTTCCTTAAGTGTGTCACAAAAGAAAGCAACTCTATGGGGCACATTTACTAATCCACAAATCCGAATGGGAAAAATTCGGATTGGAATCGAACATTTTGCGACTTTTTCGTATTTTTTGCGATTTTTTTCGTCGCCCTTACGACTTTTTTGGAAATTGTTGCGACTTTTTCGTAGCCGTTACGACTTGTGCGAATTGTCGCGACTTTTACGTAGCCGTTACGATTTGCTCGTATATTGTCGCAACTTTTTCGTATTGAGCGCTCGTAAACGGCGGGCAAACCTTTCAGACTTTGCATGATTTTGGAAGCCTCCCATAGGACTCAATGGCACTCTGTAGCTCCAACCTGGCCCAAGGAAAGTCACGATACTGAAGCTTGAATGAATCCGAAACTTTCATACTCGGCGCGACGGCTACGAAAAAGTTGCGACAATTTATGAAAAAATCGCAAAATACCGATCATTATGAAAAAAACGCATTCGGACGCTTTTCGGATGTTCGTAGATTAGTAAATGTGCCCCTATGTCATGATATATATTTTCTCTTTCCTGCATATAACTTGCCTGCCCTGCCTTTTTCAGTACCTTTCCCTTTACCATAACTTTCCTTGTTTAATCTGTTTGCATCAAAAATTGCACTTTGCTCTGTGTCAGGGTAAGTGAATGTGCCCTCATATCTGCAGTCACAATTCCCATTGTAATTTCACAGACTGACCACTATGTGTGAAAATAAATCACATAAACACAAATGCAGTTTGCAAATTTCGAGTGCTAAAATCCATTCCAAAAGGACATAAAATGTACACTTCTGTAAACTTTTTTATGTACTTCTTCTGTACACTTCTTTATTCATTTTTTTAGGGGGTGGGTTTGATGAAGTAGGACTCAATGTTATGGAAACAGTTCAGGATGAATGCGGGTTTCAATATTGTTGCATCCATGGAATTTGTCATAATGCCCCAAAAGCACTCTAGCATGTGCATCAAGAAAAAAAAAAGTTTTATTACTACAAAACCCATTGTAAAATCCCAAAGTTTGATAGGCACTTTTAACACCATTTTTATACTGCTGCTTATGATGCCTACATTTTTCCCATTGACTTCAATGGAATACACACCATGGTGTCAAATAATGGTGTAAATTACAGGTATGGCATACGTTATCTAGAAACCCGTTCTCCAGAAAACTCCAAATTATGACCCCTTCATGCCTAACCTGTGGGCCTTCAGGCCTTTAGTATAATTCCCAAAATTCTAGAGACCGGGGGCCCGATTCACTAAAGTCCGAAATAAGGAGTGCTATTTATAGCATGCGTTAAAAATCTTATCACTTCTTATTTTTCACTCGATTCACTAAAAGGACACTTGTCATAATTAAGAAGCGATGTTCTTGGCGTTATTTATCTTACGATGACATATTTTCAAGCAATATATTATGCAGCGCACAAGATATTACGCAGTGCGCGATATTTTACGCAGAGCGCAATATATTACGCACGCAACCATTACTTTCTGAAAACCACCATTTCCCTGAAAACTGGAGGCTGCATCACTCTAGGGCCAACATATACTTGAAAAAATACGACTGCAAACTCCATGTTGTGTTGCCAAAAGCTCACGAACCACAATTTTCTTTAAGTACCGCCTGCCCCAAGTAGGGTTAATATTCACACAGATTAACGCGATATTTTGCACGTTTAACGCTTCATATGTGTTTGTGAATCATGCGTTAGTACTATTTCTATTCGCTAATTAACGCAATGCGTTTTTTTTGTGCATGCGATATGCGGATTAACACATGTGAAATGACTTTGATGAATCGGTACTTAATTATCGCATGCTTTTTAATGAAAAAAACTATGCGATAAGCGTTATTGACCTTTAGTGAATCGGCCCCTATAACTCTTATCGCATAGTTTTTTTCATTAAAATATGTCATTGTAAGATAAATAACGCCAAGAACATCGCTTCTTAATTATGACAAGTGTCCTTTTAGTGAATCGAGCGAAAAATAAGAAGTGATAAGATTTTTAACGCATGCTATAAATAGCACTCCTTATTTCGGACTTTAGTGAATCGGGCCCCATGGGTCTGAAATCTGTTTCTTCCTGGACCTCACCACTACTAAAGATTAACCTGTTTTTAAGTTGCTATAGATTGGTGCCCTGATAGGGTACATAGTTTGAAATTATAGGGTCACAGTAATGAGTCTATGGAGTCTTGTGTACTTGTGCACTAAATAAATATAATAAAAATAGTTCACATGTAGTTTCAAAGCTCCATGGGAAGGTTGTTGTAAATATAAATTGCACTCTGAGCAATAAAAGACAAATTAACAGTCAAAAAAATGAAAATAAGACAACTGAGGCTACTAAGGGAGTGAATTTGCTCTCCCGGTAAATTGCCGCCTGAGGCACTTGCTCTTGGCGACAATGTCACCGCCACTAGCTCTTGTATACAATTATAGGTTTGCAATCTGTAGTTCTAATTTCTTACAGTAGATGGCAGCAAATAATTACATATAGTACATCATCCTATCTCAATCACATAAAAATAGTTTCACCCACCAGAGGTACAAGCTAATAGTTTTTTTTAAGAAAAGCAACTAGTGCTCTGCCCCCCTCAATGGTAAGATGCTCCCCAAGAGGGCAGCAACTCTGGAGCATAGGCATTCACATAGAGTGCCACAGCTCTAACATTATGCCCATGCATGTGAAACAGGATTGGTGGAAGCACCAACAATCCTATATCTTATGCATGTGCATGTTATGAGCCAGGAAACATAAAACGTGCATGTGTGTGGCCCAACATGGACGTCTGATATGTTGTTGGTAACATATGTATATACTCCTTGCACAAATTATTTTTAGAAAAACCCATGGTCTGACTGAAGTCCAAACAAAATATATTTAAATATACTGTATGGAATGCGTATTTCTAATTTTATATATATATATATATAAGAACTCTAACAATCTGTATCTGTTTTTTACAAATTGACAATAAATTCAGCAAACTATGATTATTAAATAGAAAATGTTGAACTGACAAATTATTCACATTTGCTAGAATCTAAAATGCTTCAACATTTGACTAACAGAGGTGGAAGTAGAAGTGACTGCAGGCTGAAATAGAATTTATAAGAGTGAACAGCTTTCTTGACAGATAAGTAGGTGAGGAATAACTAAGGCCCACGGGCCACAGGTAGATTAGCCGTCTGTGGTTAATCTCGGCTACGGCGAGCGAATAATTCCATGAAATGCCTTCCCTCCTACCGGTAATAAAGTTGATTGCCAGCGGAAAGACATTAACTTTGCTTCATTTTCCAAAGCCGTGCAAAGCTTCCCCCTGGAGGAAACTTCACTCGACTTTGGAAAATGAATCAACGCATATACCTTCCTACCAGTAATTCACCTTATTACTGGTGGGAAGGCATTTCAGGGAGCTTAGTCGCCCCCAGTAGCCGAGATTTTACCACGGGTGACTAATTTCCCCATGGGCCATGGCCCTTAATGCAGACAGGAAGACTTATGGCACAATACAGCAGAAGTGGAGAGATGCAGGCAAGACTACAGCTGGTGAGATAGGACCGAAGCATGTGAGAAAAGCAGGTAAGAGAGGACAGCAGGCAGCAGTTAGAGGCTAGTGGTAGAGGAGAGCAGATGGAAGAGCTTGGAAAGTGTGGCAACACTACAGGATTTTGAATGCTGATGGGAAAAGCATGTAGGGTGCAAAAAGGCAGTACAGGACAGTGGGCGAGAGAGATTACAACACAACTAGGTCAGATCTCAGAATCCCCCATTTACTATATAGACATAAAAGCTAAACATTAGAGCACATGCTCTATAGGTATACAAATCTAGCTGTGGCTTCACTAGTTCTCCTGATCTGTTATCTGTAATGCTAGGGACTTGGGTTTTTCTGCATAAGGGAAGTGGTGTGGGCCTCCCACCAAAATATCATTGGTGGGGCCCAGTGGTTAGCCTCAGTCCTCCATTCCTACCCTCATGCTAACAGGTGACCACAGCAAAGTGGAGCAGATGGTGCAGTTTACTGTGCAGTGGAGGGGGAACTAACATACATCAGACCCTGAAATCCAGGCCTCCTTATCTCCTGAACCCCCTGTGGGGAGTCTGGTGTATGGTAGTTACACCACTGGAGATTTTTTATAATTTATATCATCATAACTTTACATACTAAACCCAATTGGATTGTTTTGCCACCAATATGGAATCATGCAGCTTTCAGCTTGATTATCATCAAGTACAAGGCACTGCTTTATTAAAATGGAATTTAAGACATGGCCTATTGCAAGGTGGACCTTTCTGCATATTAGGTTCCTGCATAAGAGAGTGCATACCCGCACTAGTAAACTCTATATGAAATGTAGAAGTCAATATTATTTCATCAAAAGCTACATTTTCACTGACTGTTTTCTCAGTTCTTATGTTACCAAATGGAAGGGTTGCATATTATTTTACTATTTAATATTTTCAGTAACTAGCTATGTAGATAAAAGCATACATCCTACAATGGTTGCGTACTGAAATAGTAAAAAAAAGGCTTTAGTTCTGTAATGTATTTTTTTTTACTTTAAATGATCAATAATAAAATATTATTAGTATTACTAGTTCTTAAATTTGTGTTTTACAAGGGCATCTCAGTTACTTTAAGTCAATTTATGACACTGTCTTGCATGGGACAATCATATCTCAATTTGAATAGGTGTGAGCTCATTGCAAAACCTGGGTCAGTCTTTGACACACCGCACGTTTTTCAGTGAAAATGACATTCATATCTCCCCCTTACTTGTATGCATTGTAGTTACTCATTGATCTCAAGCAAAAGTGACCTTCAGTTTAATTGCCTAAAAAATGAGCATGCAGCATGTTTTAATTTTGAGAAAGCAAAGATTTTGTTTACTTTTGGCAAAGTGTAATGTGCAAGGACATCACTTTATCAAGAACCCATAATTCTAGAGTGGGTCATAAAACTTTATGAATTAGAGATGTCTGTTGTAGGAAATGAGGAAACGGCATGTGAGAGCAAACAGGGCAATGCAGTCAATAGTTAATAAGTAACATTTTCTACACTAATGAAAAGTGGGTGTTTTTAGCCTACATATACAATATTGTCAATGGCTATAAATGAGTTTTGCGCACATAGCCAAAGAAGGAATTAGAGGGAACACTGGTTTTGGGCAGTGTTCACTAATTTCTGACTACATTACTATTAATTAAAGAGCACCAACTGAAACCATAGTTGCATTGACAGCAGCTTTATTTATAGTGTCATGAGAGTGATACCATGGAGACTTACATTCAGAATTTCAGACTGTACCTCCTAGGGCAGTGATCCCCAACCAGTGGCTCGTGAGCAACATGCTGCCCCCCAACTCCTTGGATGTTGCTCCCAGTGGCCTCAAAGCAGTTGCTTAATTTTGAATTCCTGGCTTGGAGGCAAGTTTTGGTTGCATAAAAACCAGGTGTACTGGCAAAAAAAAACCCTTCTGTAGACTGCCATTGCACATAGGGCCTACCAAATAGCCAATCACAGCCCTTATTTGTCCATTTTTAATGTTTGTGTTGCCCACCAACTCTTTTTACATTTGAATGTGGCTCACAGGTAAAAAAAAAGGTTGGGGACCCCTGTCCTAGGGCGTCAGAATTGCTGATGTCTGGGGTCCAGTGTCACGACAATTAGATGTAATATATTAATAAGTTAAGTGGTTCACTGTTATTTGGATCTGTGGGGGAAACAAGAAAGTATGTAAGGTAATTAACTTACAGTGGGGCCAAAAGGACCTGATTCTCTGGTTTACTTGCAAGTGAGGCGGATCTTGCAATGCTGCCCCCCTCAGCCCCCATCTCTTACATTTCCTGTTCCAGAGTGGGTCGAGGTGAAACTGCATTGCTAGCGCAGAGAGCTCAATTGCGCTCTCTGCATTAGAGGAGCCAAATTTCAGGTTTAATAACCGGAAATTCAGCTTGATGATCATGAGTGGCTTTTTGCTGCCCCTAGTAACATGAGGGGCGCTGCTGCATGAGGTTGTTCTTTTATGGTTAAATTTGTTGCTACTATATTCCCCTTACAGGGTGCTAGTCAGGAGTGAGGCCTAGTGCCCAGGAGATGGGCCATGTCATAATGGAAGGCATGGCTAACCAAAAAGGGAAATAACTGTACCTCTTCATAGCAGGAACAACATCCTTGGTTTTCTCATAACCTATTCAAAGAGGCAATATAAATAGTGCCAACAAACAGGAGCTATTTCAGTGTACTATGCACAATCCTTTGGGACACTTTGAAGTTATAGTGGCATTCTAGCTTAACTTCTTTGTACTGCTTTGTACTTCTTATACAGGTATGTTACCATTTATCCAGAATACTTGGGACCTGGGGCTTTCCAGGTAAGGAATCTTAGTTTTCTAATCTAAGTCTATTAATAATTACTTAAACATTATATAAATCCAATAGGACTGTTTTGCCTCAAATAAGGATTAATTATATCTTAGTTAGGATCAAGTACAATGTACTGTTTTATTATTACACAAAAAAAAAGGAAATATGTTTTAAAATTTAGAATTATTTAGTTAAAATGGAGTCTATGGTAGACATTCCCGTAATTCAGTGCTGTCTCGATAACAGTTTATGGATAACGGATCCTATATCTATATAACAGTGACTTTTTGCTTATCTAAATTAAATTGTGTCATCATTGGAACTCAGATATAATCCTTCATTATTTAAAAGAATCAACAGTATTTAAACAGTCAAAAAAGAAAAAACCTGTAGACTATTTAGCAATAATAAAAGTCATACAAATCAACAAGGTCAACAAATCAAAGGAAAATTGCAGCTAAAATACAGGTTTCCCATACATGAAAGGACATTTGTAGTACACAGTTATAACTCCACAGAACTGAAGTATGTAAAATTACAGGTTATGCTTTGATTTGCAGCCATTTCCTCCTTGTGAAAAACAACACTTAAGAATACTATATTGTGCATGTTTAAATACTGTGTATGGGATCTTATGGAAACCCTGGAAATCTAGAAAGCTCTATAAAACAGCAATGCCTTTTCCTATAGTGTCATATTTAACAAAAAATATGAAATATAAAATTTTTTCCAGATGTGCCTTTTCCCTGTAATAAGATAGTATTGTATATCAACCGAGCTGGCATTAATTCAAATTGATGGCAAAACAATCCTATCAGGAGTCTTCTTTTGCAGGTCACAAGCATTGGGCCAGATTCAGTTCTATGAGAAAACATAATTTTATGGTTTATCATGTGAAAACATATGGGTGAGATTCAATTTAAGGGAAAGAGAATGTTTTTCCTTATTTACTTCCTAATATTCATGTAATAAACAGTAAGATAAGCTTTTCTTATTGAATTACTTCAGGCTCTATGGAAAAATATGGAAATAAAAGAGGAGATGAACTTTTCTCATCAACTTTAATCTGGCCCATTTGTATGTAATAAATAATTTTTTTACATGCATTTTTTATATAAGGGCTCTTCCACCAATCATATTGACACAAATAGCAGAATGCTGATGGCATAAACAGGGTCGGACTGGGCTGCTGGGACACTGGGAAAAAACCCGGTGGGCCCCTTGCTGGCACTACCTCAGCTGACCGTTCCTTCCCTGATGTGTTAAACTTATGCTCCCTCAGGGGAAGATTTCGGGTGGTGGACCCTGCGGGGGGGTTAGGGAGGCTCAGCGGGGGGGGGGGAGGATCAGTGGGGGCCCCTGTGGGAGGGTTAGGGGGTGCGGGGGACACGGCTGGTGGGGGGACCTGCAGGGCCCCTGGGCATACAGTTTTCCCCTGGGGCCCATAGGAGCATATGCATCCATATCACTGGCATGTGCAGCTGCACTCTATACTTTGCACCAAACTAAAAAATTTGGCTGAAGACTCACACAGGGATCCCTGTATCCAATGCCTGCCATAAGAAGGCATAAGTACAATTCTGCCCAATAGCTGGTTGAGCCTCTGAGTGTTCCCAAGCTTACACATGGTAAATTCTCAATCTAGGGGCATTCCAGGATAGCTGATGTGCTGCACCCCCCCCAGCATGCGGAAAGAATAAGGTGCTATTCTAGGCATTCCATTCTAGAAGCACCTCACAGCACAACATGCAGGTCTGTAAACAAAGCGTTGATTTTCTATTAGGAAACTATGCTAGTTATTCTTGTACTTGCAACCTGCATTTTACTTGTCTTCCTTTAAAGATTATCAGTCGGCATCTGTGAATGCAGCCATTCTGTCAGGGCCTTGCTTCAAACTGAATAGCCGTTAGATTCTGCAAAAAAAAAACCCCAAAATTTCAAATATTTCAAGTGACAAAGGTATTTTTAATCAAAGGTCAGAATCTTCTTGTTTCAAAGAAGGACTTTCTCCTCTATTGTTTTACTGAAGGATTTTTAGTGTGGAGGTACATATTTTTTAAAATACTTCACTGTTTGTTTGGAATCTCATTACTACTGATTTCTATTATTGCGCACCTCTTTCTTCTCCACACATCAATGTGCCTTTTTGTTTTACTTTACTCCATTTAAATTCGCTGGGCTAAATTGTTCAGCCCATTCATTGTTCCCTGGCTCCACCCTGAGGGTTTAGAAGTTAGCTACCTTGAAAAACACATCAAATAAACAGGACCCTTTCTCTCCTATTTTGTTGTGCACATCATATTAATAGCTATGTACCTGTGATAAGATGCAACAGCTCCATTTACAGAACTTGAAAGGGTCATCGGTATCGTCAAGCCTAATTAAGCTGTCTTACTCTCACAAACCAGAGGTTACTGCGGGGCCATGTCTTTCTGCATACCTGGGAAAGCTGTTCCGGTGCACAAGGATGATCAAAGCAAATTAAATTAGCCACCACAAATAGAATGAATACATTTTCTTTGCTGCAAATAAGCTAGAGCATGTGGGATCCTTAGGAAATCAGGGCTCTTAAGAAAAAGGGCCACATGTTTTAAATCATTGGCAATGAAGTGGAGCAGTAAAAGGTTTTTGTAGTATAATAAATTTGTAATGACTCTGAATGCTATTAATGGTTTTGTCACTACCTGGCAAAGGTTGGTAGGAGTGGTATTTCAAAACGTTCTGTATGGCTTATTTGGTATAACTGTTTCATGAAATGGGGATCATCAATGCTAGTAGCTGTTCTCATAGTGAATGCTAGGGTAAAATTGCCACAATAAAAATAAAACCATTTAACCCATAAGCATATATATGTATTTATACATACCAGATATATGCTAAATCTATGTACCAGAATTTTTAGCTCCCCACTCATTCTTGGTTTGTGGTTAGTATTATTTAGGTATGGGATCTGTTATCCAGAAACCCATTATCCAGAAAGCTCCAAATCAAATGATCCAAAATTTTCAAACATACCTGTATTCCCCTTTTCACTGTAATTATAATCAGTGCCCTCTACTTGATCCCAGCTAAGACAAAATTATATATTATATATATATATACTGTATACTGTATATGAAAAACAGAGTGCCGCACACACACGGACTTTAAAAAAGAACAAAAAACCTTTATTAATCCAACGTTTAGAACACTTAGGGGCACATTTACAAAAGCACGAACGCTTCGAGCGTATTTTTGCCGATTTTTTTCGGACGTCCACACGACTATTTCGGACGGCGCACAACTTTTTCGGACGTTTGCACGAAATAATCGGAAAGGTTTTACCGCTGTTTACAATTGTTCGGTACGAAAATTTTGTGACTTTCTGATCGCCAATACGATATTATCGTGACTAATACGATTTTTTCGTAAGCATTTTCGTGATATTTGCGATCTTCCGAAATGTTCGTTTCCAATACAATTTTTTCCCATTCGTGATTCGGATTCGTGGATTAGTAAATGTGCCCCTTGTTCTTCTTCAGGGACCGATTCATTAAAACACGAGTTTGAATCCCGAATGGGAAAAATTAGGATTGGATACAATAATTTCTGAATCACAAATATCACGATAATGCTTACGAAAAAATCATAGTAGTCACAATAATATCGTATTGGCGATCCGAAAGTCACGGAATTTTCGTACCGAACGGTTGTAAACAACGGCAGAACCTTTACGAATTATTTGCGGCAGCGTATGAAAAAGTCATGCAAGCGTACGAAAAAGTCATGCGGACGTACAAAAAAGTTGCGCGGGCGTACGAAAAAGTCACTCAAGCGAAAAAATCTGTGTTCGAATGAACGCTCCGAGCATTCGTGTCTTAATAAATATCCCCCTTAGTGTTCAAAACGTTGGATTAATAAAGATTTTTGTTATTTTTTAAAGTCCCTGTGTGTGCTGCACTCTGTTCTTCATATACAGTGTATATATATATATATATATATATATATATAGTATATAATATATAATTTTGTCTTAACTGGGATCAAGTACAGGGTGCTGATTATAATTACAGTGAAAAGGGGAATACAGGTATGTTTGAAAATTTTGGATTATTTGATTTATATATAAAACTAATAATGAGGTGCACTTCAGACAACACAAATAGCAAATGTCTGGGTGCACAGAATATTGAGAATAGATAATCAAAACACCATCCAGCAATCATTTTGGCTCAGATGTTGAATGAAGCTACTTCATTTTTTCACTATGTCCTGTGAGCGCTGGATAGTGTTTTGAGAATATATATATATATATATACAGGTTAATATTAAGATAAATACTGTTACTGGTACAAACAAATACTTATTCATTTGCATTTCCTTCTATTAAGATGAAGTCCACAGGACAAAAAGAGAAAATGGTAAAGGTTATGTTATGGCCCACACACAAGAAAAGGTTAAAAGGACTCATCTATTTTTCTGTGAGCGATGCGTCTTTCCCTTATCTGTAATTTTCTAAGACACCTGATTCTTTTCAATTTATTCTCAATTTGTCAAGAATTTTCTATACAAAAAATACCTACTGGACATGTCTTGAACCTCCAACATAACCTCCTGTGAAGTTGCAACACTTTTTGACTATGTTATATTTTATGGGGGCCATTTACTAACGGCCTGATTTTTTTTCCAATTCAGATTTTTTCGAGCTAAAAGTCAGAGAAAAAAAAAGTTGCAACTTTATCAAGATTTGCTGTGCGATATAACGGCTAAGAATCTGAATCCGGCAATTCGGCAGCTAAGTCTGAATCCGACAATTCGGCAGCTAAGACTTGCCGAGATCATGCAGAAGTCAATTGCAGATGTCCCTTCCCTTCTTTGCTTCAAAACATTAGAGGTTTTCGGATTTTTGACACTGTATATATAATTTTTATAAAACAAATGTGACTGTAAAGAAGGCAGACAGCTGCAGTATACTGTAATATATAATATATATTCCTATTCATTTCAATAAAATGCTATTCATCTCCATGAATTTGTGTATTTCACTTCCTTCTAATCTGCTTTTTGTCAGCCTTAGATCTGAAACATCTATTTTTGTCATGAAGCCTGTAGCTATGACTCATTTCACCTCATTACTACTCTTATTATCATTTATTCATGTGTGATAATAATTACTTATAGTGAAAGAAACTATGCTGCTTTCAAATGTCATACAAATTTGCTATGGAAAGGCAAGTCATCAACACGTGACAGTAATAGTAATAATAGTGGAGCTGAAACATTGCTCTTATAATTTGGTATTTTTGTTTTCCAGTTAGTGACATTTGTTGTAAAGTTAAATAGGGCTGATTCACTAAGGTGCGTTAAAACGAGCGCTATTTATAGCATGCGTTAAAAATTTAATCGCGTATAATTTTTGCATCTTAACGTGCAATTCACTAAAAGGATACTTGCGTTAATTTAGACGCGATGCTGTTTGCGTTATTTAAGTCGCGAAGACTATTTTCGTGCGGTATTTGACGCAACGCACGCCATATTAGCCATACACGCCATTACTTTCGTAAAACTACTGTTCTGCAATTGACCATTTCCCTGCAAACTGGAGGCTGCATCACTCTAGGGCCAACACATACTTGTACTAATAAGTGTGTTGCCAAAAGCTCATGAACGGTACTTTTCTCTAATTACCGCCTGCCCCAAGTAGGAGTTAATTTTCGCACAGACTAATGCGATATTTAGCGTGTCTAAGGGGCACATTTACTAATCCACGAACGCTCCGAAAGCGTCCGAATGCGTTTTTTTCGTAATGAACGGTATTTTGCGATTTTTTCGTAAATTGTCGCGACTTTTTCGTAGCCGTTACAACTTTTTCGTAAATTGTTGCGACTTTTTCGTAGCCATTACGATTTGCGCGAAATTGTCGCGACTTTTTCGTAGGCGTCGCGCCGAGTACGAAAGTTTCGGATTCATTCAAGCTTCAGTATCGTGACTTTCCTTGGGCCAGGTTGGAGCTGCAGAGTGCCATTGAGTCCTATGGGAGGCTTCCAAAATCATGCAAAGTCTGAAAGTTTTGCCCGCCGTTTACGAGCGCTCAATACGAAAAAGTTGCAACAATATACAAGCAAATCGTAACGGCTACGAAAAAGTCGTAACGGCGACGAAAAAATCGCAAAAAATACGAAAAAGTCGCAAAATGTTCGTTTTCAAATCGGAATTTTTCCCATTCAGATTCGTGGATTAGTAAATCAGCCCCTAAGTGTTTGTGAATTAGCGCAATGCGGTCAAAGTAATGCATTCGGTTGCATGCTATTTAATGCACGCGATATGCGACAACGAATGTGATAATATTTTAGCAAATCGCGCCTTTTTTTGCGTGTCAATTTTAAAAAAGCATGGTATAAGCGTTATCGCACTTTAGTGAATCAACCCTAATGTGTGCAAAAGGCCGGGAATGTAATGATAGAGAAAAATCTAAATTTTTCAAAAGGGCAGGCTAAGCAGAAGATAGAAAAAAAAGTTGTTGGAAAAAACATGGCAAAAATTCAAAATTGCACTTTGCTCACTGCACTTGCAGACATAGGTATGCCCTTAAATATTCTTGATCTCTTTTGTATATAAGACTTATTGGAGTGTCTGAGTCATGATTTTTTATTGGGTAAGTGATGATAGTGACTTGAATACATGTATTTATGTATACATACACACACACACACACGGGTTCCTTGGCTGATTTATGTTGCAAGTAGAAGTGGGACATTTACTTCACATTTTAAGAGTGACAGGTGCTGTAAGATGACTCCATGTAACTTTAAAGGTCATTGGCCACGCTCTGTATTGAGCATATCAGTGCCATCTCTTGAAACAACAATCACTTCCAGGACTCCTTCATCTTCTTCATTCTTTCCCCATTCCCTGCACTTGTCTAACCCGTCATTCCCTTTCTGGCATGTGTCCCTCACCACTTCTCTTTCTAGATTTTTTTACAGCGTTGTTCCTGTTATCATCACAAAGACCTCAATGTCCTCTCTGTCAGGACTCTGTGTGCCCTCCTTCAATGGCCAGCAGTGTCTTCTCCAAACCCCTCAGTTTCAAAGTATTATGCTTTCTTTCTTATCTTTTCTCATTTTGCCTGTTGCAAAAAAAAAGGGGTCTTTGTATAATTCTAAACTAATTAAGACACTCAGAGGTAATTTAAGGGTATGTCCCAGGAAACTGTTAATTTAATGAAAGTATGTCGGCAATATCCATTTTCTGTTTTACTAAACAAACCCTTTCTTTCCAAATGAAAGCAAACCATCACCCAATATCAAGTATTGCAGGTATGAATTTTAAACAGAATGTAACGTTTACTGCAGGAATCAGGCGTTATTGCAACATGGAGAAGGCAAAAATTGGCGGCATTATGTTTGCATTTGTTTTCTTATAATATTAAATATTGTTTCCAAACTAATTTTCACTTATTGGAAAAGTTGTTTCTTCAGTGATGAGCATATGACCTCTTAGGGAAAACCTTTGGTTTTTACAGGAGCCATACAATAGGATCCCAAGCACAATTTCCTGTTCTGCAAAAGTGAGAATCATTATAGTAAAATAGGAAATTTACTCTGCCTCAAGAACTGTACAATCTTAGATACTTCTGAAAAACACTTAAATCTATATTTTGGAATATTTATACACATATAAATGATATTCATATTTCAAATACCATAGGAGCAGTTCCCTTTAACATAGGTAAAATGCAATTTAGTCAAAAAGTGCCGTAATGCACATTCTTGCTCATTTTCTCCATTGTTTTTCAAACCAAATTTGTTATCTGAGATGCAAAAGAAATGTGGTAACTCCCCACCCACATCTCCCGATAATTTAGTAATCCTGAAACTTTGTTCTATTTATATATATATATATTTATGTTCATAGTAACTATTACAGTAGCTGATGAAACCATGGAGGTCAAGTGACAATACAGTAGAGTGATGGATTAAGGCATAAGAGAACTAGATGTGAGCATCGTGTGTGGTCTATGCAAGTCAAGACAACCATGGGAATTTTGTAGTTATCACAAACAGAAAGTGAGTGTAATAACAGCGAGGCGTGCAAAGGGTAAAGAGTTGGTTTCACTGGAAAAATGAAAAGCTGACAAACAGTCCTGTCCCTGCCAAGCTCCCTATGTTATTCTATTCTAACTTTAGTTAGGGCTGCCATTGTCTAGTACTGAACTAAAAACCTATTTAAGCAACTGTCATGGCCACGGATATTAACACATCAACACAATCAAAGGGCGACAATGTTTCTGACCTTTATGGGCAATAAGAAAGCCTTTTGGTGAGCCTTAGGTCTGAAGCATCTAATTTTATCATGAAACCTGCAGCTATAGCTTATATCACCTATTACTAGCCTTATTATTCATTATGAATAATACTAATTACATAATATAGTGAAAAAAACTATTGTTTTTTTTAAAAACTTTGCATATATTGATATAAGTGGTTTTCTGCCCTTTCTATCACCTATTACAATCACATTAAACACATTTCAATGCTTTTTCTGCTGTGTGGTGCTGACATTGTGACTCAGTGCTTCCCATCCTAGGGATGTATTTTTCCAAGACATGAACAGTTAAGTCTAATAAATACATTGACCTTTGTAACTTTCCTTGCAGAGGCTACTGATGAAGCACACTGGGAGAGTGTTTATTTTATTCTGTTCTGCCTGATACTCTGCAACTAACTGCTCTTTGTCTAGACATAACTTTTACTTACTGGTTTTGGTCAGCCTATTGCTTCTGGGTGTTCCTGAGCAGAAATGTATGTTAAAATGTTCCTTGGTAGCACATAGCAATAAATAAATTGGCTTATAAGAGTACAATCGAATGATCTACAGCCTCCTGTTGACCAGCAGATCATAATAAATAATAATAGTTATGAGCAAAAGTAGGTTTACTGCAAGGAGGAGACAGATCATCATATTATGCAATTAAGACGCTCATTGGGGGCTGTATTTAATCTTAATTGCAGCTGACATCATAAGAGCCCTTCATTTCATGTTGTAAAGTAATTCTGAAGTTGCAAAGAGTGTTTGTAAACCCAAGGATTCATTCATGCATTCTTTGTATTCTTGTATCATTGCATTCTTTAATTTGTTAGTAGGATAAAACCAAAAGGCAGATACCAGTAATTGATTCTTATACACATTTTACCTCAACAAAATTGGATGCTTTAGCAATGAAAGCAAAGGAGCCAGGTGTCAGAGTCAAAAGGCCCAGTAACGATACCTGGCCGGGCCCGGGTGCAGGATGTGCAACCAGCACCCCCCCCCCATCCCCAGATGCACATTGTCTTATTGCTCACAGCACGTGTGCAGAAATTTCCTCTATTCAGCTGCTTCGGTGGGCCCTGAGGGGGTGTACTCCCGCACCCCCAGTAGTTGTGCCACTGACAGGGCCTTCAGAACCAGAAAATAGAGATTACAGAGGATTACATTACCCTGATAATTCACTTAATTGCCTGCAGAGTTTGTGTGTATGATATGCATGGGCTCCGCATTGGATCAGGTGATCGAGCAGAACCATGTGTAACAATGGCAGTGCTATGTATACACCATGAATACGTGAATAAGTTATTTTTTAAGAAGGCTTTTGGTTTAGGCTGATGCCACACCAGGCGTAGGGCTGATTTTTTCGGCAAGCGGAAAAACGCTTGCCGAAAAAATCAGCCCTACGCCTGGTGTGGCATCAGCCTTATGTCTTGATATGGGCTCTTTGGCTCCTTTTAGTCCATCTTTCCCTAATCAGTATTGTTCTTTTGCTTAATAATGGCACAAAAAGACAAACTGGAATCCATGACTGCTGTTTGCCTTTTTTGTGTCAAGGTAATTCATGCATATAAACCATTAGTGTCAGTGGTATCTACTGTCAAAGTGGCGCCATAATATGTAATGGAAGTTTATATGCGGTATCTTAATTTTTTATGTAGTTTTGCATTAAAAAAAAAAAACTTTTAATGAAACAATTTGCAACTTTTCTTTATTTTTTAATTTTTTAAATATTTTTTGTTTTTTGAGTAATATTACTTTTATATAAGCAGCTCTCCAGTGTGGAATTTCAGCAGGTATTTAGTTGCTAATGTCCAGTTTTCTATTGCAGTGGTTTAAATAAGAGACTGGAATATAAATATGGGTGGGATCAAATGAAAAGATAAGTAATAAAATGTAAATATAAAAATTAAACTGTTGCCTCATAGAGCAATCGTTTTTTGTCTGCTGGGTTCAGCGACACCAATCGGAGAGCTGGCAGAAAAGGAAGGGAAATAATACAAAAACTATAAAAATGAAGACCAGTCGAAAACGTGCTAAGAATGGGTCATTCTATAACATACTAATATTTAACTTACATACTTAAATTGTAACCATACACTATGCTGGAAGTTGTATCTGGGTTTAGTATTAATTGGCTGCATACCCATATCTTAGCAGTTTGTTCCTATCATTTTAATTACTGAAATTATCATTTTTTTCTTTTTAAAACTGAATACTATTGAACACTGGCATATCTTTCCTTTTTCCAATGTGTTTGGATAAGATTTCATCTTCTGAGTCATAAGGTGAGGGATTCATTTGTAGCAGATTAGTTAAGGTATCAGCAGAGTTAGACTCATAAATCCCCTTGTTTGTTGACTTGGGAGGCGAAGGTGACAGTGCCATTAAAGGATTATTGAAAATGCTATAGATTAACATTGTAGAAAAAGTTCACTGAGTAAGCTTTTTTTGCCTATTGGACATCTTACATTCTAAATGTGTAAATATCCTGCCATTATTATAAGCGCTTAGTGATGTAATCTCTGTCGCACACTCATTGACATTTGTGTTTTATAATTAATAATGTACCTATGTTGTAAAATATGAAGTTACCAAAAGTCATCTAGGAGTTCCATGAACTATACTAATAATACAAATGAGCCATGAATGTCTTGTAATGGCTTATCCTTATAAATTACGCTTAGTGATGTCATCAGTTATAATCGGTGCTCAGTGATGTCATTTGTGTCACATGACTAAGAATTTTAAAGAATAATGTACCTCCTGTTGTAAAATATGAGGATATAAAAAGTAATTTCAGAGTACCATGCCTGACTTTTGGCTGGCCTTGTGCCCTTTATATAGTCATGGAACTCCTAGATGAATTATGAAAAACATTTACTAATAGGGGTAAATTATTCCCTATATAAACTATATAGTGAATTAAGTTTTAAAATATTTCTTTTAATGCAATTAATTTTTGCCAGTATTGATTTTGGATGTGATTTTTTACTTCTCCTTCATTGTATAGACTTAATAATGCCCATCATACAATATGATACAATAATCATATTATCATACAATAAAATGAAAGCAGATCAAAGGGTTGCCTTTGCAGCACTTTCCCACATCCCTATCCCTTGGTTTTAGCCTCACTTTGCCCCTCTGTTTCCCTCTAGTTTTATTCTGTTCTCAGACAGGAGCTCCCCACTCACTAGTGCTAGCTAACTATGTCAGATGGTGTAAAAGGGAAAAATTAACTTCTTGTACTGAGAGATGATTTAAGAAATACTCATTCTGACTAGGACAACTTCTCCAGATACTCATTCTGGCTAGGACTCAAAGTTACCTCAACTTTCCCCCTTTCTTTGATTTAAACCCTTATTGCTCATGTTTCAAAGCCAATATAAGCATCCATAATTCTTCAATTCAAATATTATTATGTAAGTATTATTATGTAAGCAAACACTGGGCTTCGCCTTTAGACCAAAATGATGGTTGGTCTGTAGAGTACCATGTGATTTTTTTAGATGAGTCCACACTAAATGCCTAAATATTGTTTCATTGCCCAAAGATGACGCAGTTGTGGGCTTCTGATGTCTGCAGGCTGCCTCTTCCAAAGTTAGTGTCAACTGAGATGCACCTGAGGTCCTCAGTCTTCTTCCATTATTCTCAACTCTGCTCTACTGGCTCCCTTCTATCCACATTCCTTCATTTGCCCTCTTCTATCTTTGGTCTGCCCTTTTTTTCAACCATCCCCATTAATAACCTTTAATTAGTTCAATGAATAGGGCTTTTGCTGAAGCTAATTTTTACTTATTGCTTTAATTATGAAATATCTATGTTTTTTAAAATTTCTTGAGCTAAACAGGGAGACTGAAGCTCTCCATGTTTGGTCCTTGCAAGACAGATAAATTGTTTACCAGTATAAAACCACCCTCCTTTCTCGCAAAGTTGTGTCTGTTATGTTAGAAAGGGTTAGCAGGATTATCTGTGCACTTATAATCAAATGAACTACTTTGCAAGGGCCAAACATTGAATAGATCGAGTCCCCTGTTTTCCCTATTTAGCTCAAGAAATAACAAAAACAATATGTGATTACAACAACAGGCAAAAAGTATGTTCAGCCCAAGCCCTTTTCATTGCTCTCATGTTGAACAGAAGGGTATACTGCCTATTTAAAGGGGAACTCCATCCAACACACAACTTATGCTTTTTTAAAAAGTAAACATAATTTTAAGCAACTTTGCAATATACATTATAATGTAGTAATATAAGCCTAGAACCCTGTTTTCCTGCTGAACTGGCTGACTACTTTAAGACTCAAATGAATTTAACAGTAGTCAACTGTCCCCAGCCTGCCTTAACCTGCATGCTCCAAATCCCACAATCCCTTGCGCATGTGATATCATGATATCAATAAGGAAAGGAACATCACAGTACAATGCATTGTGGGTTATGTCTGTAGGCTGTGGAGAAGTTGTCACAATTTGAACATCAATGTTTTAGTCCCTTCTACCCTGCTACAATTTTAAATGATGCCGAAAGAAAAGAACTGTTTTGCAGCTGGATTTCAGCATATACAAATTCTATTTATTCATACCTTTTTTTTTTGAAGAAACACATTAGAGTGATAGGTATATTATGGGTTTCTGTGTTGTGTGAGGCTTTGAAACAAATTTTGGTTTGGGAGCCAGGGTTCCACTTTAACTGAGGCAATATCAGAGAGATCGGAGGACGGAGGAGAGCCAAGAACTGAGGGTGTAGGGCTTAGGGCATTAGAAAAGGCATGAAATGGATAGAGGAGAACAGAAGTAGGATGGGGGAGAACACAGAACTTAAGGAGAAGGGCTGAGGTTAAATTATGGAAGACTGAGAGAGGTCTGAGAGTAAATGGAGGATCGGCAGAGGGCTGAGAGTGAATTATTAGATAGATGGGTATATTATATAAAGGACACATAGCAATATTTTCCAATGACTTAACTGTCCAGATGATGTACTAATATGTACACCTATATCCTGGAAACAAATGATCTCCTTTAAAAATTCCCAACTAAAGGCAATTATTCAGACCTAATCTGAATAATTTCCTAATCACCTTTTGCAAATCTGGGAATATCCAAAGTGAGACATCTTCAAAATATGAAACCTTTAGGGTGTCACATGGCACTGAATTTACCAAGGTGAATCACCTTCTGCAGTTGCGGAGGTTCTGTCAAGTCACTGTTAATTTAATATGCCTCAGCAAGGATAGACAGAGAAGGGAAAGAATACAGCTGAGCTTGTTACTTGTTAATTAGAAACACATCCTTTCTAAATAACTCGATGATCTCCAAAACAGAATTTCAGTTCACAAGGGCATTATTAAAAATAGCTCTCTCATCCCTACTGGGGTGACTCAGAGATGCTTACTATATTGTAAAGTTGCTTTTCCCGTCCTGATGTAAAGCCATCAAGTCAATGAAAGGTCTAGTTAGGAATGCTATATTATTATTTAATGGATCATAATGTACCACCCAGCCTTTACCATTGCATAAAATGCAGAAGAGGAAGTCAAGGAATAATTTGTGTATTTTATCTACGTCACTTATGCCCTTTGCCATCGTGCAGCACAGCACGAGCGCACGCCTGACTGCCACTGCACCCAAGAATTACTATTAGGAATTTATACAGGAAAACTGGTAGAACTATCAACTTGACGCCACATGGTGGCGCTGTTTTACCATCACCAAATAGATTTTTAACTATTTAACTATCATCATGACACTTCAGGAACAAAAGCCTCCTCTTTAAAATGAAAAGTAATGGTTTTTGCTTTAGTGTAAGGTATACCAAAATTTAAAAAGTGTTGCTTAAAGTATGTATACATGTTTGTTGTTGCATGGCATGCTTATAGCCTATATATATATATATATATATATATAAATATATATATATATAGGACAGTCTTCAGTTTCTGAAAAGGTGACATGCAGGTGAAGAAAGGCAATAACCCAATTATGTTCCTTATGGCTGCCACTAAACATAGGGCCACACATTATTAATATGCAAAATGATGTGTTGAGGGAGCACTACAAGGCTAAAGCTGGCCATACACGCACCGATAATATCGTACGAAACCTCGTTTTGTACGATATTCGGTGCGTGTATGGTAAGTCGGCGAGTCCACCGATATCGCAGGAGGCTGCTGATATCGGTCAACTCGCCGATCGGCCAGGTTAAAAGATTTTGATCGGGCGCCATAGAAGGCGCTTGATCAAAATCTGCCTTCTGGGCTGAATCGGCAGAAGGAGGTAGAAATCCTATTGTTTCTACCTCCTTATCTGCCGTTTCAGCCCTGAAAGTTAGTGGCCGATTGTACGATCTTTCGTGCGACCGATGGTTGTCAGAATTGATATGCACCCCGCGGACTGCGGAACCGCCGAGCCTGACATTTTGCTTTTTTATTAAAAAATTTGTTCCAATTAAAGAGGATACCTCAAATTTGCAAACTCGAAAACTTGAAAATTTGGAATTGAAAATATGGCTTGTTTTTTTCTAGGACAACTCACATTGACTTCTACATAATTTCTCATGCTTTTAAATGCCAAGTTTTGCATTTGAGTTTTCCAGTCTTTTGCACTTAATAAATATGAAACATTTGAGTTTTTAAACCATAATTAGAATATAAAGGGCCCGATTCACTGAAGTCCGAAATAAGGAGTGCTCTTTATAGCATGCGTTAAAAATCTTATCACTTCTTATTTTTCACTCGATTCACTAAAAGGACACTTGTCATAATTAAGAAGCGATGTTCTTGGCATTATTTATCTTACGATGACATATTTTCAAGCAATATATTACGCAGCGCACAAGATATTACGCAGCGCGCGATATTTTACGCAGAGCGCAATATATTACGCACGTAACCATTACTTTCTGAAAACCACCATTTCCCTGAAAACTGGAGGATGCATCACTCTAGGGCCAACATATACTTGAAAAAATACGACTGCAAACTCCATGTTGTGTTGCCAATAGCTCACGCACCGCAATTTTCTTTAAGTACCGCCTGCCCCAAGTAGGGTTAATATTCACACAGATTAACACGATATTTTGCACGTTTAACACTTCATATGTGTTTGTGAATCATGCGTTAGTACTATTTCTATTCGCTAATTAACGCAATGCGTTTTTTTTTGTGCATGCGATATGCGGATTAACACATGCGAAATGACTTTGATGAATCGTTACTTAATTATCGCATGCTTTTTAATGAAAAAAACTATGCGATAAGCGTTATTGACCTTTAGTGAATCGGCCCCTATAACGCTTATCGCATAGTTTTTTTCATTAAAATATGTCATCGTAAGATAAATAACGCCAAGAACATCGCTTCTTAATTATGACAAGTGTCCTTTTAGTGAATCGAGCAAAAAATAAGAAGTGATAAGATTTTTAACGCATGCTATAAATAGCACTCCTTATTTCGGACTTTAGTGAATCGGGCCCTAAGAGTTTTAGCAAAAAATGAAAAGAAAAATAACACAAAAAAAGAACAGAACAGAGTGCAGGGCCCTACACATCCCCCGTGAATACAGTTCATTTGCACTGTATTCATGAGGCCAGGGCAAGTGGGAGAACGCATGTAGGCATAACCCTTTAAACAGGTGTAACCCTTTGTTCTACTTCACATAGGTCAGGGGAAAAGTCAATACCTTGATCCATATGGTCATATAGTAGAGGGCGATGAACTACAAGCTGTGGAATGTGCCATTTATGGCAAAAACATGTAGCTATGGCAGTTACCCGAATGCTCAGATGATTAGACATCAGTGGGCAGCCAGTTCATCCTGCTTCCAAAGGGTCTGTGCAATAACACTTTTCTGCTTAAGAAAATACATAAAAGTGGCACTCCTTCCCTAAAAGCTTTTATCAGTAAGGTCAATGAAATCTGTATTATTCTACCGCTTCACTTCATCCTATTACTGGAAGTAATGTAAAACTTTCACTGATACATGGAACATTTTTCTGCGAATGACTGTTAGATGCGAGTGGAATCTGCATAAAAATAGCATTGTATAGTAAACCATGCTAGTAAATCTGTCAATGAAATATGCAGATGAATGAAATATGGTTTTTATTTTTATCACTCACCAACTCATAGGAGCATCCCATGCACGTTCTGGCTTCCAAAGGGCGCCTGCCTAAACATGTCACTGGAAGCATCTTACCTTAAGTATTTTTTAGATTTCATACTTAAGAATCTAACCACATTCTGCCATTCCTATATTTCCTGTACATTGGGCAGTTAAACATGAGAGGTTATTATTATTTTTATTAATACATTTTTGTAAAGTACAAACATATCGAGTTATACAACAGAAGATGGCTGAGGAATGCATGTTTGCATATATGCAAGCAACTCATGTGTTTAGCTGTTCAAGAGCTTTTCTTCCAGTACTTTACTAAGCCAAGTGATGCCATAGAAGCCAATTTATGCCTTATGGGGATTTGTCAACTCTATATTTGGGTGATTAGTTTAACAATAGTTAAGTGATCTTCATCGTATACACTGTGAATGTTGAAACATTACGTTCCGAAAGGTAAAATAAGTAAGGGTTTAAGCAGAGATTAGGCAAAAGTGTGGCAATTATTAAATGAAAACCAAAGTAACATCCAGGCAAACAGTGCAGTGTGGCACTAGCCTTAAAGAGCAAAACATTAACAGCCTCCTTTTTCTAATAGGAAAAACATAGCAATTTAATACAATTAAAGGAGAATGCAAGTCAAAATTTAAAAAGCATACTGCCCAATAGTCCTCCTATTGTTTAGTAAAAACGCCACACTTTTGGCTCACCTAATCAAATATTTACTCAGTCACACTTACTTCACATTTTCTAGAACAGGCAGCCATCTCTAAAAAGGTATTCTCCCTTCCTTTCCCTCCTTGCTTCATACTGCACATGTGTTTCATTCCCTCCCCCCCCTCCCCTCTGCCAGATCCGCTTGTGATTGGCTGGTGGGTATGTGTAGCTCAGAACAGGAGACAGGATCAAGTTACACACATGCTCAGAGAGAAAGGCTGGCAGCCTACAGGAAGGGGAGAGAGATTTCAGTGATGTCACTGTAGTCTTCACACTGCTGTAGGCTGCCAGCACCATATCTCAGAGAAGCAAGCAGGGATCTGGGAATTTAGATATGCAGTAAGTACTTAAAAAAATGCCTTTAGACTTACTTTTAATTTATATTAACCTTTCATTGTCCTTTAAGAGGTATTCTGATGTGTATCTTTGCATAATTTGCACCAATATTTTACTTGGCATAACTTACTCAAGTCAATTGAAAAAATGTAACCAGTAACAAAATTCTGGTGTAGGACCTATATAAGGGCTCTTATGCATGGGTGTTTATTCATGCGCTCCCATAAGGAACATCTTTTTATTTAGGCACATACTGCGTAAGGGCCCTAAAAACAGCATGATAAGAGGCATGTCGAATGCAGTTTTTTACATTGCATTTTTCAAGCTGGTGCTAATTTTTACACTGGGCTACTCAGTTACCTTACGTTAATGAAAAGCTTTATAAATATACTCTTATGCACCAATGCCTTCATTCATTCAGACAGCGTCATGCATCATGGTGTGTTATAGTTACACACCACAGGAGCCCAGAGTTTTAATTAATTGCCAATACTGATATTTGAAAATTGGGACCTTTTAAAGCACAATGATGTCCTGAACAACCTTAACATCTCCTATTCTTATTTATAAATAAATAAGTAAAATCTTCCTGTAGTTTTATTCACTCTACAGTGTACCAGGCCCTGATCTAATGGATCATGTGTCTGCCCAATGATTAGTCATTGGGCAGACACATGATCCATTAGTCTATTTACCTTATGACTGTGTATATGTACAGGTAATAATCCTTATTATTCTAGGAAAAACTGCATTGTGGAAAAAAAATGACAAATCGCACTGATTTTGCATAGTAATCCTTTGATCCATCCCATCAACTTGCAATACCGCCTCCTTACTTGCCATCAAGCCGACCTTCTTACCAGTAAAATAACACACACCACAACACCAAATTGACTTGTTGGATGTGGAACAAGCCACAGCTTTATTAAATGTTCACAGTTAAAATTCTCCAAACAATTTCATATTAACCTGGAAAAAATGTTTTGCATAAATAACGGTAACATTTACATAAATTAACATAGATGTAAGCAGATCAATATTAAAACAACTAGCCTAAATTAGTTGGTCCTTGGCAATCGGACGCTCCCTTCCAAAACCTTGACGTATTAAAGTACCAACACCACCATCACCACTGTGAGCCCGTATCTGCCATATGCCGCAATCATCCTGGCCCCTATGGGTACGCAGGGGCTCCAGCTACCCAACAACTGTAGGATCTTTTATGATTCAGTTCATTCCTCACAACAACTGAACCCACCAAAACAAAGAAAGCCTTTAACCGATATGGCTGGCTGCATTTACCACCACTTGCCCGCATTGCCAAGGACCCCACTACCCCTCCTAAAGCCGTGACATCAAAATGAATACTACGCTGACTACCACTGACCAAAGCCAACTAGGGCGGGCGGGTGGGGACACTTCTCTTGCTTAGCTGAAACTGATCCTCTTGGTTATCACCCAGCTATTCTGTAGAATTCCCGCTCACCCACCCAACCAATCAGCTATTAAACTACAGTTCTCCAGCCAATGGCCTTCTCCCAGATGTGTTCCTGGGGTGATCAAAAGTCTTCCCCATTTACTTCACTGTTCGTTGCTATGGGGAAGACTAACTTTCTGCTCTGAGTAAGTAAAGCCTATTGTCTGCTGATAAGATCACAGCTTAAAGATTGGGATTTCTTGGAAGTTACCAGGCCTTCCAGTAAAATAATGTGTCAGGCTGCTGTTTGCTATTAAATGCCTGTGGGATTGGACACTTTAACATTAACTCAAAACAGTAATGTAAAGAAAAGTGGAAAATGATGCATGTTCTGCTTACTGCTGATTGCTTCTTTTCCTTTCAGTTAAACCTGTTTTACCATTTAATATTAAATATAAAGAATGTATTGCAATTCTATTTTTGGTTTCTCCTTCAGGTACATTTAATAATGCTGAAAGTGCCATGCTCAGATTCATTCTGCTGCACTAAAAAAAATACATTTCCTAATTCCCATCCCAGCTGCGATTTATTAAGGAGCTGGAGTTTAGTTTGGCTTTAAACAATTCTAATCTTGCTAAACTACAGCACTGGTAGTTTTACAGAAGGAATGCGAGGTGAGGGAAGAAGGCTGCAAGACGTCCCAGAGGATTTACCTGCTCCTGCACATTAGGCTGTTTGTCAAGGAGGATTTCCTCTTTTGTTTTAGTGCCCCCTCTTTCCCGTTCACTGATCTCCTTTCCTGGAGCTACTCTTTTGCATACCCTTGGGATACTTTCATTCCTTCAGTGGCACTTCCTTTAAGCTTTTAATTGTCATGGCCACACTACCCAAGCATGTTGCTTTCACAAGCTTAACAATAGGAGCAACACCTGATTCGACATTTATGGCACTAAAATATCCCCTTTAAGTTTCTAGAAAGCATGTTTACTTGCTGCTTATGATTAAAGGCAATAGTACAAAATACTGCTTTAAAGCAGATGCAAAATCACGCAGAATTTCTTTCTCTATAATGACGGTTTGCCTTTGGCACACATTAGGATCCCCAGGGCTGGGAATTTCACTGGTTTACTTTTCAGTGAGGAAAATCAGATAAGTAGAATATTTTGACTTTCCTCTACATATAATTCAGTTGATGAATTAAGCTGGTCAAATACAGTATCATCAGTGGGCCAAATCAGGCACTAGAATGTTTGACCCTGGGGTCAACAAATAATTTTTCCACCTTGACCAAAAGATATCTAAACAAACCTTGAGTATATATTGATTTGGATATGAATTGTCCTATACGGCCAGACTACTCAAAAGTAGCCTATTCTTTAGCCTTCTTAGTTTAAAACTAAACTTAAAGACTACCTTTTGGAGCACTCGCCCAGCACCTGATCTGGGAACTAGCACTTATACTGTAATGTCACCCACTGTGACCTACAGCACTTATATTTGCCTATTTGTGTCTGTTAGTTACCCTCCCATATAGATTGTAAGCTCTACGGGGCAGGGACCTCCTTCCTCTTGTGTCCTTGACTCTTATCTTATTGCAGCTGTATTTATCTGTATTTATTATTATACTTTGTATTTATCTATTATTATCTTATTAACACCCTGTTTGTATTAATGTATTCTACTGTACAGCGCTGCATACATAAGTAGTGCTTTATAAATAAAGATATACATACATACATACAATGTCAAACCATGTATATAAGTCTAAAAATGTCTTTACCCACAATGAATAATTAACTATAATTTAGTGGCATAACTACTCTGCGCTGCCCTCCTGCAATCTAGAGGGGTCCAGGGCAAAGTAGCAAACCCCTATCTGGCTCTCTTACCCAGCATGTATGACATAGTGCCTGTTAATTGTGACCCACTCATGTCCCATGGCCTGCACAAAAATAAATCCCCATTTCCCGCCCGCACTCTTATGTGTGAATTTATTTGCAACAATAGAGAAAGCAGCCCCTACTTTCCAGCCCCCCCTGGGACTGGAATTCTGTTTCCACTATTGTTACGCCACTGCTATAATTTATGATACAGCTGCCTACCAGGCTCTCATCACCCTCACTGTTCATATTGACCCTGCTAGGTGTCCCTAAAGCCACACTGCCATGTGGAGAAGCACTGTTGCCGAAGTTTATACGTTCTGGATAACATGAAGGTGGAGTTTGTTATTTCTTTTCCACCTTTGTAACGTAACACTACCAGCCACAACACAAGGCAAAGTTCTAGGTGCAAATACAGCTGCAAGATGAAAGCATTTTCATCTTACCTCTTTAGTATTTGACATCTATATTGTAGGATCTAAAGCATGTATGACATAGTGCCTGTTAATTGTGACTTAAATTTTCTCAATGGCACTAGAATCCCATGCACAAAATTCTGCATTGAGGGTTAAGACTTGGTAAATGTTTGCAATTTTTGCATAAAGCACTTTGCCCACTGTTTGTAAAGAAGGCCCTATGCCTTTAAAACTGACTATGCCAATGTCTTCTTTAACAAATCCTACCTCACATAGTATGACTACCACAACCATTAATGGAGGCTTGTTTTGAGTTTGTGGGTAAATGCAATGGATAATCACTTTCAGAAACTGAGAAACTCCCAAAGGATCATAGGCTTTACACTCCCGACTAGTAAACAGGTTAAGCTCACATAAACACTTACAAATAGCTGATCTAATCTTGGTCAGATATGTGTCTCAAAATCCTTCAGGCCTAAGGCAATCCTGCATGTGCAGAAAAATCACCCAAGGTGGCCAGTGATGGCTAAGGAATAGTCTAATTTAGAGTCTAGACACAAAGGATATGGCATTTAGAAACAGAATATACAGAGGTCACAGTTTTAAAAATGTTAATATACATTCAACCATATTTCTTGAAAAATGTAAGACTATGTAAATACTGTTATATAATCTATGGGCAAATAAATCATTTCTTTATGGATTGTATCATTTTCTACATTTGTCTCCAGCCTTTCAATCAGAAAGTGCTAATATTTATTATGTATCTTGATTTGTTGAGCAATTTATTTGGCCTTATTCAGATACCTTTCTAATGAATAAATCAAGCTTTGTCATTTGTTTTTGTCACTTAACTCATATTTCTATTCCTCTGTATCCCTGCTGTAGTCCTGTTTAGATGTAATGTTAGTTCTCAGAAGATCTTTAATGAAGTGCCTTTTGTATTATTAAAACAATTGACTCTATTCCTGTTCGGTAGGAAAATATATCAATGGTTTGTCATGTCATGTTGCAGTTTGTATAAACACAGATTGGGTACTTTGATTGTAAACCTGGGGTGAATTATGAAATGTGGTAAGATTATTATTATCATTTGCTTGCACAGCACATGCAGTTTATTCTGCACTATGGGTAGGAACACAAGTACTTGTAGCGGTGCATTACAAGGAACAGTAAGATGTGTATAATATGCTAAACTACACAGGAGATTTTGTAGGATGGTGTTGAATTTTCAGAAAGCATCCTACATATCAAATATAATTGCATGGGTTAAAAGATAACAGGACTGATAGAAAAGTCCAATGTGTAAACTACAACTTCTTAAACACCCGTTGGAAGAGAATGCAGCATGCTGCAATTTTTTTTTTGCCAACCTACCCAGAAACTGATTGATTTGCTCATCAGGTAAACTCAATAATAAGAGAATAAGTGCTTCTGCTTTGAACTAATGGGTCTATTTAGAAAGGAGTCAGAATTATTATACAGGTATGGGACCCATTATCCATAATGCTCGGGACCCAGGGATTTCTGTAATTTGGATCTCCCTACCTTAAGAGCATTGTCGATTAATCTCCCCGCAGTGCCATCCCACCGGCAAGAATGTAAATCGCCGGTGGGATTGCATACGCCATTTACATTCTTGAGATGGCATTGCGGGGAGATTAGTTGCCCGCGGCTAAAATCATTTAAACATTAAATAAATCCAATAGGATTGTTTTATCTCCAATAATGATTAATTATATGTTAGTTGGGATCAAGTACACAGTGCTGTAAATATATTTAAAAACATAGAATTTTTAATTAAAGTTGAGTCTGTGGGAGATGACCCTTCTATAATTTGGAGCTTCCTTGATAACAGGTTTCCGGGTAACAGGTCGTATACCTGTATTACAGATATCAGACCTAACACTTGGGACCTGGGGACTTCCGGATAAGAGGTCTTTTCATAATTTGGATCGCCATACATTACTTTTATTTAAAGACATTTAAACATTAAAGGAGAAGGAAAGGCTAAGTGACTTGGGGGTGCCAAAATGGTAGACACCCCCAATGATGTTAGGCACCCCCAAGTGACTTAAATCGCTTACCTTGTACCCCGGGCTGGTGAGGTTTTCTCCTAACAGGGGCACCAGCCCGGGGTACAAGGTAAGCGATTTAAGTCACTTGGGGATGCCTAACATTTTGGCATTCCCAAGTGACTTAGGCTTTCCTTCTCCTTTAACTAAACCCATACATATACCTGTAATTGTAAACTGATATGGATTCATTCTATTTAAGTTAATAACAAGTACAAGGCACTGTTTTAGAAATAATAAAAATAAATATAAATTAGAATTATTTGCTTAAAATCAACCCTATGTAAAATGACTTTCCCATAATTCTGAGCTATCTGGATAATGGGTTTCCGGATAAGGCATCTTATACCTGTATCTGAAATCTGACTTGCTTTGGGACATTTTTAATGCAAATGAGTTTCCAGTTGCTGGTGGTTGTGAGCATTGTGAAGCATCCATAACAAGAACCAACTAACAGGAAAAGTGACTGCATCTAGGAGAACCAGGAAACAGGAAATGGTGACTATCTTAATGCTGGATATTAGAAGTGCAAGGTCTTTCTTTAAGGGCTTTGGTAAATGTTAGGGTTGTGTGAACTAAATATAAATAAGCACTGTATACTCTGGAATAACACTGGGTTACCTCACACATTGATTTTACTTCCTGAGCTGTTCTTTCCTATTTGTAATGAAACAGTGAAACATTTTCCAAGATAACACCGGATGGCAGGTGTTAATGGTGGGTGTATGGAAAACAGAATACTTCTGGTATAATGTTTTTGGCCTTTTTCTATCCATGAATACACTACCTGCCTCTGCCCTTGGGAGTGTACTGTCATTTGAAAAGGCCTCATACACGTGAACCCTTGTTATGCAGCAGGCCAGACACTTAAAGCAATTATCCATTACTGTGGGTATACCCATTAATAAACAATTGGGTTCCAATTGGGGTACCAAAATTACTGTACATCTCCCCAAATGTAATCTTCTTCTACATGAAAAGTAGTATAGTTACATAGTTAAGTTGGGTTGAAAAAAGACTAAAGTCCATCAAGTTCAACTCTTCCAATCAAACCCCAGCGCACACACATGGACCCATGCTGACCTATCTATACACTCGCATGCATTAATTATATACTGTCTACCAAAATCAATACTAATTGTAGATTATACCACAGTAGCCTTGGATATTATGCTTGTTCATGAAATCATCCAGGCCCCTCTGAAAGGTGTAACTCTTTCTTGGCACACTCACTAAATTTGGCTGTGTATAGGCTTAGATAAACAGGAGATTTGTTGTTCTCTTGAATTATAGATACTGGGAACTGGGATGTAGCGCAGTGCCTCCACCAAGTGGACACTGAGGAGCACACCTCAAGGGGATTTCCACTAGGAAATAATCACACACGGTTTGCAGCAATATCAAACTTTTGAAATAGAAGGTAGAACAGCTTTAGGGATAACTGATAATTCTTTCCTGAGGAACTTGCCCAGCCCAACTTGGATCAGCATAGACAGCAACCCTTAAATCAGTTCAGTCCCTTCCCCAAGAGCTCTTAAGTCCCCCCAGGTAGCGCTACCTGCCCCAGAGTACCTTCCCCTTTGAAAAGGTGTCTGCTACCACATAGCAGGCAAACGAACAATACCTGTTCACTCCAGGGGACACACACACAGAGATACCACAGAGGACTTGTACTCTCTGGCAGCCCAGCAGACTTTTATTTTTGCAGTCTGAACTCACAACACTTTGTACTGGCTGCTCACTCTGGATCTCTCTTCTGGCAAAAACAACAGGGGCTCCCTTTATAAACTGCTGTGCCCGCCCCTAGATTTTTGGCTCCAAACCTTAGGCACACCTCTCCCAGACGTGCACTGGGGCATCCAGCCAATCGGGTCCTTCCCCAGTCTGTAGCTAGGCTGGATGATGTCACAGACTGTGAAACAGGGGACAGGGTTCTCTGGTCCCCTACAAAGGCATTAACAGAATCTGCCATCAGAACATCACTAGGAAGGGCATTCCACAACCTCACTGCCCTCACCAAAGAAAACAACCTACGCTGCTTTAAATGAAAGTTCCATTCCTCTAATCTAAAGGGATGGCTCTGGTGTGCTGATCATTTTTATGGGAAAAAGATATATAAGACTATAATCCCCTGTAATGTACTTGTACAGAGTAATCATGTCCCCTCGCATCCACCTTTTTTCATGAGAAAATAACCTCAACCTTGACAGTCTAACCTTATAGTTTAAATCTTCCATCCCCTTTACCAGTTTAGTTGCAGTCTCTACACTCTCTCCAGCTCATTAATATCTTTCTTAAGGACTGGAGCCCAAAACTGCACTGCATACTCAAGGTGAGGCCTTACCAGGGACCTATAAAGAGGCAAAATTATGTTTTCATCCCTTGAGTAATTGCTACTTTTTTATTTGACACAGAATTACACTGCCTGTAATTAAACAACTTGTTATTTACAACAATCCCGCGACAGAATACCATTTAGTGAATAACTCACATTTATATTAATTCTACCAAAGTACATAACTTTGCACTTTTCAACATTAAGGGCTGTGGCAGATGGGGAGACTAGTCGCCCGCTTGAATGTAAATCGCAGAAGTTTCAAACTCAAGGCAACTTCAGCGATTTGGGGAAATCATGGCATATGCCATCCCACCGGCGGTTTACATTCAAGCTGGTGGGATGGCATATTGGGGAGATTAGTTGCCCGCGACAAGGGAGATTTGTCACGGGTGACTAATCTCCCCGTCTGCCACAGCCCTAAACCTCGTTTTCCATTTTGCTGCCCAGTTTTCCAATTTTGTCAAATCGCTCTGCAAAGTGGCAGCATCCTGCATGGAACTTATAGTTTTGCACAATTAAGTATCATTAGCAAAAATAGAGACAGTACTTTCTATTCCCACCTCCAGGTCATTAATAAACAAGTTAAAAAGCAAAGGACCAAGGACTGACCCCTGCGGTACTCCACTAACCACACTGGTCCAATTAGAAAATGTTCCATTTACCACCACTCTTTGTAATCTATTCTTCAGCCAGTTTCCTATCCAATTACAAATATTATGTCCCAGGTCAATATCCTTTAATTTTATCATTAACCTTCTGTGAGGTACTGTATCAAATGCTTTAGCAAAGTCCAAATAGATGACATGCACTGCCATCCCAGAGTCAAGGTTTCTGCTCACCTCCTCATAAAAGCAACTGGTAGGATCTGTTAAGCATAAAACCATGCTGGCATACCAACTTATAGTATTGTAATTTTCAAAGTATTCAAGTACCCTTTCCCATATTACCCCTTCCAAAATCTTTCCTACCACTGATGTCAGACTAACAGGCTATAATTTTCAGGCTGAGAACAAGATTCCTTTTTGAATAACGATACCACATTAGGAGTTCACTAGTCTCTTGGCACCATGTCAGACCTTAATTAATCTTGAAATATAAGTGAAGAGGTTTGGCAATTTACAGAGCTAAGCTTGTTTATTACCCTAGGATAAATACCATCTGGTCCCGGACCATTGTATACCTTTTTAGTAATATAATAGTATAGCTGCATAAACTGTAAGTAAAAAAATGTCAACATGCTAATTTACTTAGAGGTGGCAGGGTGCAAACTGCAAAAAAATAATCATGCTATTTGCCAGTGATGCAGTTGGAGTGCAAATACTGTAATTTGGGCTAAAATCTCTTTAGCACTCAGCCTCTTGTACCTCTGTCTGTAGTAAATGAATCCAAAAGTGTTATAGTAAAAGGTAACAGAATTATGGAGCTGCAGTTTTTAAATATATAAAAACTTTTTCAATGTAAGATGTATATGATGTCCTGTTGTGAGTCAATCTGCATTATTGTGTGCACAGTCCCATTATCAGTTCTTTTACACACTGCAAATTGTTAGGAAACCTGTAATTGATGCCTAGACACAAGGAAGTGAGGCACATAACTGCCTCCATTTTAGTTAATTTTAACCAATTTGTACTTTGATATTTTGCGCTTTACTCAGCTTATATTTGTTTCTCCTTTGTACTATCTGATGTCTCAGACATGCCCAGACAGAGCTTGTCTGCACCTTAGTAAACATGCAGTCGGCATTTTACATTTATTGGCACATCCCTATGCCCTTAAGGAAGTTGGCTTCTCTCAATTTATCACTTTCCTATAAATACTTTAGATCATCTAAAAACTGCTAAGACTAGCTAAGGCTGATAGCACCCTGTGAAATGTTGGAACTGACTCTTTCTTTATGGCTCCTGACATTCACTATTCTGGATAACTGGCCTACTATGTGTAATCAGCTAGGGATTTTGAATTCATCCCCAGAAATTAACTATAGATATGCTGTTATTCATAAAAAACAAAACACAAACTTAGGGAGACATATTAACTAATTTTCAAGGTTGGGAAAAAAATGCCCCCCCCCCCCCCCAAAGAAATCACAAAAATTTGTGACTTTTTTCACATTCATTTTCAATGAGGCTAAATAGGGTTGTTAGAGACTATTCCCATTTACTTCTATTGAACCCTGCTATCTAGCGAATTGTTGTGGGTTCTTTATTTAATAAACAATATTTCATATTTTCAAGCATGATTGAGTTCATATTTTTTGCTGCGTTTTCCTTAATTAGTAAAAAAAAGGCCACAGACATGAATTTTGATAAATAGGCCTTTTAGATTGTAAGTTCTGTGGGTTCTCCTTCATCTTGTCTCTGTATAGAGCTGCGTATATAAGTGCTGCCATCCTCAATTTTGAAGCACAGCCAGGTAACAATGTAGGGCTAAATTTTCTTTCTTTCATTCTGTCACCATAATTACAGTTGCTGGGTAGAGGAGGATTAGTGTGTCTCCTGTAACTGATTAACAAGCCACCTCTAAATGACCTTTATTCCCCCATTAGCTTGCTCACTATTTGGCCTAGAAAAGAAAAGTGGATCCTAAACTGGGGGTGCCCAGACTAAAGATTAGTTAGGGTGAGAAATGGGGATAATGCCTGCTTGCCAGTCTGATTGGTCCTTGCACAGAATCCTCTTTACAACATTATTACATATAACATGTTGCATTTTACATATAATTGCATATTACAACTGCAGATTGCATGCGAACAGAAGACTGATACCCTAGTATATAGCATTGCTAAAAGTGTTTGTGGCCCTAATCTAAGGTAAAAACTAAGTAAGCTTTACCAGAAAGGTCTATGTAAATACAGCCATAAGCACTCACAGAAATGCTGCACTCAGTTCTCTTTCAAAAGAAACAGGATTTGTTGTCTCTCTGTTTTCCTGTGCCAGACATGCAGCTTCTCCTCTCTCCTGCTCCCCCCTCCCTCAAAAATGCTAAGTTCTCCCTCCCCCCCTTAGAAATGTGTGATCTGAGCCAATCAGCAGGAAGCTTTCTCATAGACTTACAAACTGAGCATGTACACCGATCTTGGTCTTGGTGCACGAGCAAGGCATTATGGGAACTTTCTTTACAGAGCTCAGTTTTTTTCCTATGAGCAGGGTTGCCAAGTTGGTGTTTTTTCCACCACATTGGGCTACTAATTTAAAGCCCTGGTGGATTTCCAAAGTACAAACCATAGTTTTTGGAGCCGTGGCGGGTTTGTAGTTTGGAAACTAGTCAAAGTTTTTTTCCCCTAGTGTGCCTGTTCCACTGCATCCTGGGTAATGTAGTTTGTATCTAACAATTAGCCTACAGCTAGGATTAATATAAAACAACAATACCCAGCATGCAATTGGACAGTATAGACAGAGGCTCCGTTTTCTATTCCTTTTTGCTCTTTCAGGCTCAAAATGTCTGTTCTGCAACCTGCTCCCTGCTCTATAGGGTATGTGATTGCACTATTAGTTTCTACTGTGATGCGGGGGGAATTCTGCAGTTAATCCTTAAGCTATAACTCTCAGGATATCTTGGGGCTGCAGATAGTTGTAATTTAATGCACCCATATGTCATGTCTGGGGTTAATGCATTCTGAATCTTTTTCTGTAGTGACATACTTCCTTGCTGGATTGGGCACAGAGGTTTTTTTTATACTTTTTTTAGAATTTTTTTTTTCATTGTGCATATTGAGCTATTTTTGGGCTACTTTCAAAGTGGCTTTTGGCTAGTTTTGGGCTGGTTTTAGAACTGACTTTGGCTAGTTTGGGAAAATAAATCTGGCAACCTGCCTATGAGGTTTCTGATCATCTGAACGGGAGAAATATGGGGAGACTTAAGGGCACTATTGAGACAACTGAAGGTATGCCTGCAGCTTGAGATAAACTCTTTATTAGCCTTTCTTTCTGCTTTAAGAGGTAGAGTCCCTTTGAAATCTTATTTTTAACTACCCTACTAGCTTAACTTTTGCAAAAGATGGTGCAAAAGATGCACAGTGAACCCAGTTAATTAAAAAAAACAAAAAAAAACAACAACACAGTGGGGCTGTGTGAGCCAGATACTTCAATTCAGTCTACTTCAGTGCATCTTGCAGGCAGAGTTTAAGAGTTAATTCCTGTTTTGGAGATACAGTAGCTTGCTCCTTATTTTGATAAAGTAATGCAGGTTTCATATTGTATACTGAAGCAGATATAAAAGACAATAGTTTGTGAATCTGGGAGTCTCATTCATTGTGCAAAGAAGAAATACAGGTGGCACATTTATTGTTACTATACGGCCCAGATGCTTTGGGGACATACACCACCTGCTTCCCTTGCACAATGGAGCAAAGTCATGGCTTTTTCCTGTGGAATAAATATTGGTTCTCAAAAACTGTAAATAGTTGTAAATAAGTATTTAGATACTTGGTGTCAAAATAAAGGCCTACTCTCTTTGGGAGGAGATGGTCATTTGCAGATAAAAATATGCACAAAGCACCTTTTTGTTTTTGCTTCTCTGTCTATAATAGTAGTTAACTGCTAACAGCTATTTGTGCTAGACTGGGGCTCTACTTATACTCATCAATTAATGTGTAAAACCCTGGTTATTTTGTGCATATGTTTACTAATATATAGGAGGTGTAATATTTTCTCTTGTTCTAGTACCCAAAAGCATTCAGTCAGCAAGTGATATATACTGATCTGCTGTGGGAAAGAAAAACATTGATTGGCCTTTCATTTATCAAGCTAGTTAATTCTAACTTGTAATATTATGGCCCAGATTCACTTTAATGAGAATAGCTTATCTCATAATTCAATTTCAGATTTTCCCATAGAGTCAGATACAATTCAATGAGAAAAGCTTATCTCATCTTTGTAACATGAAAACTCATGTTGGAAGTCATGGTGGAAGTCTCTGGAAAAAAAATGGAACTGAATTAGGAGAAAATATTTTTCTCCTCAGATTTCATTTTGCCCATAAGTTTTCATGTGATAAACCATAAAATAAAGTCTTCTCATTGAATTAAATCTGGCCCTATATTTGATTTCTTCTTATGCAGTCCTATACTTTTTACTAGCTTGTTTGCTCTGGCTATTGAGTCCCTGGCTGCCAAAACCCAGTGTCATGACCAGGTAAATATAAGAGACATGCTCCTCCTTGGTCACAATACAACCCTAGATAAATGTACACTGGTTCTCTTACGGCAATGACCGAAATCACTACCACGGGTAACAAATCTCCCTGAAAATGCCCAGGCCTTCACTATTATTGTAGTCCCCACAAATAAATACATTACTTATGCCAATTCGGATTAATTGCAGGGAAATGCCTACAGTCAGTGTCCCCGATTTTCCAAGTGATATGGTCATCTTAGAATGAGGTACAACAAATGCCCTATTTGCAAAAAATATTAAAAGAAAATGAAAGCACAGTTGAAGGAGCAAACTGGAATTTAAAAAAAAGTTTCAAAACCAGTTACTCTAGTGCATGTGCCTTGAGGCAAAGAGGATAGAAAATGATGAGAGTGATTGGAAAACATGAATTAAAGTAGGGTTAAGAAGAATTTATTGTGCAGAGAAGCACATAGTTTTAGAACATTCTTTACTACTTGGCGCCATTTACAATTACCCTTGTCTAGGTTAGAGGAGTACATTACATATGAATGATATAATGTAGAATCTGTATAGTGACTCTAAGGGGCACATTTACAAAAGCACGAACGCACGAGCGTTCGTGCGAACGATCCGAGCGTATTTTCGCCGATTTTTTCGGGCGTCCGCACGACTTTTTCGTACGGCGCACGACTTTTTCGTACGCCGCACGACTTTTTCGGACGTTTGCACGAAAAAATCGCAAAGGTTTTACCGCTGTTTACAATTGTTCGGTATGAAAATTTCGGGACTTTCGGATCGCCAATACGATATTATCGTGACTAATACGATTTTTTCGTAAGCATTTTCGTGATATTTGCGATCTTACGAAATTTTCTTTCCAATACGATTTTTTCCCATTCGTGATTCGGATTCGTGGATTAGTAAATGTGCCCCTATCTGTTGCTAATAATTAACAAGCCTAAACACTTGGGCTATTTTGCATGGCATATCAGCCATATATTGTACAATTTGCCGACACATATAGATAACCATACTGCAATCATTTGCAAAGGGATCACAAGAAAATGGGATGGAGGAGGGGCCTTAGCCATTTTGTGTCAATTTATAATTTTTCATCTCTAATAAGAAGCACTTGGTAAATTGACCTTGTACATGAAGAGACTATTTGTGATCCAATGGGATCTTAGAATGGTCTGATGAATTGGATATTGCAGCGGTACAACATGGAACATTAGTTGGGCAATTTCTCCAAAAGCAACTAAATTATACAAATAATTTTGTTACGGCCATAATATAGATTTATGATAGCTTACTAGTACAAGTACTAGGTGCTCTTTTCATTTCAAAGAAGAAGCCAACCAGTGAAAAATATTTTTTTAAGTATGGAAAACAGCAATGAAGTTCTTCAGAGCTTCCTGGATAATGGGCTTCTGGATAATATATTGCTTTCATGCATATTTTATTGTCTAAGGGGAAATAAATCGATCATTGAAAACAGTAAATAAAATACAACTTTAAACTTTTGCTGAATAAATTAATTGAAAAAGTTTTCATAAAAATGAGTGCCTAAGTAAAGGTTATACATGAAAAATACCTAAAATAAACAGTATATCATTTATGTACTTTATTAGAACAGTTTTTACTTATCTGGAAGACATCTATGCTTTTTGTAGCATATAATCTGCCCTTGAAGTTCTGTACCTAATCATTAGTTCAGCAAACAATAATGTCTCCCAACCCCCTCCAATTTTATGGCCCTACATTCACCATGAAAAACACATTTAGTCATCATAGCTATTTTTGAAGAAAATTCTCTCCTTTTTCAAGTTTGGATTATGGCATTATAACAGTTTTCCTGCAGCTTCATGCAAGAGAAAGGAATTCATATCTATATTATTTATGAAAAGGGGAGATTTATGATAGCATTGTATTTCCATTTGAATATGCAGAGTTAATAGCACGCATATGTATTTTGTTTGAAAGCCTGAGAGGATGATTTGCTATAGGCAAAAGGAAACCTTAAAGCCTTGTGGCTGGCAGAGCTGAGTGAATAATTTTATCTGGACTTCATTCATAAACAGCAGCTCTCACACACGGCATCAGACTTTGCCAAATCGGAACTGGAGTAAGTGCCAGGATTTCCTGATTTGTTTACATTTCTCCCAAAACTTTTTTGCCCCGGACTCAGACGGAATTAGACTTCCTTTTCCACTTTTGGCTCTTCTTAAACTATTCTTGCCTGATGAACTTCATCACCTTTCCCTGCATTCTTCTTTGTTCTCGGCTCAGCTGCGCTCTTTTGTCTTAAAAAACAGTGATAATGAAAGATGCAGACATATGATAATGTGTTTTGTTTCTTTGAGCGGAACAGAACTCCATTTTTGGCATTAAGTGGGTCACATTGGAGTTTCTTCGTTATTCTCCAGTAGACTAAAAACAAATGGTGACTTTGAGTATAAAATATGGCAAGATTACTAATTTTTACTAAATGTAAAATCTAGAACTGATTTTTAAAGGTTAGACATTAAAGAAACACCATTTTTTGGAGCCAGAGTACCCAGATATGATATTTTATATTAAATCATGCATTTTCATTCAGCTTTGACATCCCAGGTAGTCAAGTATTCCATTTCCATACTAATATTCTATCTATTCTCTGACACAGTGACAGTCAGTTTTTACAGAACTCTGTACTAACTGGGCAAAAAGATATTTTAAAGCAGAAGCACACTAAGGTAAAGTAAACTAAAAAAAAAATGAATAATGTCACAATTGCTTTTGCAAATTTTAATTGAGACATTGCAATTAGTAATTATCTGTTTTGCAGGAATATTTTAACACAAACATTTTTTTAGTATAATTCATGGAATTTTTTCCCCATCATTTTAAGGGCTGTGAGTATCTAGATAGTCAGCTCTTTAATTACCTAGCACCAAAGAAATTACATTTTATTGTCAATAATATTGGCAGTGCCTGTCCAGTAAATATACAGAACACTTGGATGTTGGTTAGCGTGGGTGCTTAATAATGTATTATTAAAATACAGATACATTGTTGAGATGAGCATAAGTAAATAGCAGTCTTCTCTACCATTTGGGCACACCCACGTATAGTACACAAATCTAGCAATTAAATTAGTCGCGTTACAAGGAACCACATATGCACCACCTTCCGTAGCAATGCCAGGAATGAGACAATAAATTGTCGTTAAAACACATCATGGGTGTTTAAAGAACATCTGAATATCCACCCGATCCCCACAGTTTTCAAAGTGCTTATAAAGTCTTTTAACAAACATTATGTGATTAAAGGGCTACGTAAGGGATAGTTTGTCACAGTGCTCCCTAACCAGTGGCTCGTGAGCAACATGTTGCTCACCACTCCCTTTGATGTTGCACCCAGTGGCCTCAAAGTAATTATTTTTACATTTCTGGGTTGGAGGCAAGTTTTGGAAGCACAGAAACACAGTTTTACTCAAAGCAGAGCCTCCTGCAGGCCAGCAGTCCACATGGGGCTACCGAATAGCCAATCACAGTCCTTATTTGTCACCCCAAAGAATTTTTTTCATGTTTGTGTGGCTCACCAACACTTTTTCTGAGTGTGGCTCAAAAGTAAAAAAGGTTGGGGTCCTCTGGTTTAGCACATTAAAGGGGTAGATAACATACAGCAGATATTTTTAAAGAGGACATGTTTTCAAGAATAGAAAGGGGTATACTCAGGGTTGAGTTTGAGATAGACAATATTTCACATCAAATTTTATATGTTTGTTATATGTGCTTTCTTCTAGGCAAGAAGGCCTATCATATGTGTCTGTTTTGTTAGTACAAGAGCATCTAGCTGCTATAAAGACACATGCTGACAACTGACCACTTTCCCTCATTTATCCTTTATTCATGGGTGCTTATTTACTTATTTGTTACACCCAGTACTGAGGCACACCCACCCTGGTTGTGAAACCCCAACCACCATACCATGTACCTTTGACCAGTATCCAGTGCTGCAAACTTCTGGCCACCCACAAACTGTTCCCCCAGCACCACAGATTGTGGGCATGGTATGGCAGGATCCACAAGAATTTGTCCCGGTGTTCCAGTCTTGATTGCACCTCCTATAATTTCATGTGTGTGCTAGAAAGGAATATTTTAAATACATAGGGCCAGATTCAGTTTTTCCCATAGAACCAGATGTAATTCAGTGAGAAAATACTTATTTCACTGTTTATCACATGAAAATTGATTGAAGTTCATGGGAAAAAAAAACTGAACTAAATTAGGAGAAATGCTTTTTGTCCTCAAATTAAATCTCGCATATAAGTTCTCATTTAACAAACCTCAAAATAACGATTCTCATTCAAACTGAAACTGGCTCATAGTTGGTAAATTCTAATATCTAATATCTGTTTTAGCAGAATGTATACCAGGATGCTGAGCAGGTTGCAGCCTTTCTACATTTCATCAGGGCAGTGTCTCATCTGAATATGCCCAAAACCCTGCCAACTGAAACCTTACACTGTGACATGACTAGAAACTCTGCCTCTGACCTACTGCTTACTCCATTTACCTGACCACATCTCTTCTCACAGCTTTAATTTCCTACATTTGTATATATTTGTTAACCTTGATAGGCTTACTAGGAGTACTGGGTATCCCACAGTAAGACCTAAAGGCCACCTGTACTTAACAGAGTAGCCTTAAAGAGTGCAATGTAATCACATTTTTTACAGGAGAAATTGATGTTTTTGTGTAACAATCAGGCCCTAAATATGTGCAATAATAACATCTAATGGAGAATCTTTCAAAGCAAAATGCAAATTTTTATTATTTATGTGTTTTTTGTTTTCATTTATGACTTTTACATTATTCCCTTTGACTGCCAGACAACATATGTGATTGATATCATGGTGAGTGCCTTTGAGGAAAAAGTAAAAAAAGAAAAAAAACATACAAAAGTGAAAACTGATTCAATGTATGAAATAATTCATATTGCTAAATAAGTAAATAAATATAATCAAAAGACAGACATGTTTTTGTAAAGACTTACTTAATGAAGATATTTGTGTTGTTATAGGTATGGGATCTTTTCTCAAAAAACCTGATATCAAGAAAAGTTTCAAAGCCTCATTTACGATCAAGTGCAATTGCAAATTCAGCCAACTGCAGGTAGAACAATGAATGCAACGATTTGATTGGTTGCCCTGGGTTTTTGACTATGGGCAAATTTGCTTAGCGTGGATAAATGACCCTTATTATGATTTAAGTCTCAAAACTTCACTTTGCACAATGTGTAAGTTAGACTTTCAGTATTCAATTGTTCTTTATTTCATCTTGTATATCTGTAAATCATAAAGTTTAAGCTGTCTCACATCTGTTTTATTTGAATTCTTTTGTTTTTTCAAATATTCTTACCAGAAAAGTCATTTTATATCAAATGATTCACAAAAGTCTAACTGGAAGTGTGTATTTTATATCAGTTGTGCAATCATTGCTTTTTTTTACTATTAATATAACAGGTTTAACTGCTGATCAATAACATTCTACCTTGTTTAGCTTAATGGATATCTATTTTCCAAGCTGTAGAGCATACAGCTCTACAACTGCTACCGAACTACAACTCTAGCTTTGATGTATTGGGTTGCTAGAGTTTGTATACATCTAAATTGTGCAGGCCTTTACACTATTCACAAGGAGCTTGTGCCTATACACACTTAGGGGCACATTTACTAATCTCAAGAATCCGAAAAATTCGGATTGGAAACGAACATTTTGCGACTTTTTCGTATTTTTTGCGATTTTTTTCGTCGCCGTTATGACTTTTTCGTAAATTGTCGCAACTTTTTCGTAGCCGTTACGATTTGCTCGTATATTGTCGCGACTTTTTCATATTGAGCGCTCGTAAATGGCGGCCAAACCTTTCAGACTTTGCATGATTTTGGAAGCCTCCCATAGGACTCAATGGCACTCTGCAGCTCCAACCTGGCCCAAGGAAAGTCAGGATACTGAAGCTTGAATGAATACGAAACTTTCGTACTCGGCGAGATGGCTACGAAAAAGTCACAACAATTCGCGCAAGTCGTAACGGCAATGAAAAAGTTGAGACAATTTACGAAAAAGTCGCGGCAATTTACGCAAAAATCGCAAAATACCGATCATTATGAAAAAACGCATTCGGACGCTTTTCGGACGTTCGTGGATTAGTAAATGTGCCCCTTAGGGTTACCACCTTTTTTGTAATTAAATACCAGCTTTTGGGTGGGGCTGGAAATGGAGTGGGCATGGAAAGGGAGAGGGTATATGCAAGGCAATCCTTATAAGGGAGAATCCTGCAGCAAAGACAGTCAGGAAAGGGATGGATTTATAGGGTATTAAAAATTTGGTGGTCCCCATGGGAAATGCTAGCCTCAACCCCCTAGATCAACAGGATCATTGGTGTTATCAAACTAGCAACATTATAGAAACGGAAATTTCAAAACAATACAAATGCTGAACTGATCTCCTACTTACCCTTTCCCCCATCTCTTTTCTTTATCTTTTTACTATTTACTTTTTAATAATGTATGTAAACCATTGAAATGCTTTTTCAATAAAAAATTCAAGTTACAAAAAAAAATAAAATTTACCAGCTGCGCTGGTCAAACACATGCTGGGTGGTAACCCTATACGCACCCTGTGGCATCTTGCAGCTAATTCCAATGTGTTCATTCAACCTGCTCTGATGGATTTCACACAAGTGTAAGGTATAAAGCCTAATGGTCACATGTGAACCACTGGCATTAACCCCAGCCTTGTGTGGCTAATAATTCAAGAGTGATCTTAAGAGTGCAGACACACAAAGCTACTACTAGCAGCTACTTGTCACAGCTACAATAATAGACAATGCTGATCATTTACTCATAACTGTCTCTATGTGTGTTTTAGCAGAGGCAATTCTCAGTATAGACTATGGCTGGGTATTTTCAGGCATTTAGTAGCCATGACAAGTAATTGCTTGTTAGTAGCCCTAAAGGCCTGCGTCAACACACATAAAAGCTGGATGAATTGGGCACTAATGCAGTTATTGGTACCACAAATTATCATCACACAAATACAGTAAGAAAAGCTGCACCACAACCTGTGAGCAATTTATTAAAGCAAATGTTAATTTGCACCAAATTGGTGAATAGAACTGCTGTTGTTTTCCATCTTAGTATAGTGGTGGTCAGAACATCTGTGTGCTATAGGTTTTTGGATATGGCTTTTAAATTTGAACTTTACAATAAAATGTGATTGTAAGGGTTATTCACAAACACAGACAATATTGCCTTTTGTCTTATGCTACAAATTAACTAGGGTAGTCATCTGACTTATATTTTCTTGACTCAGCAAGAAAAGAATGCTTGATGCCAATGTTAATTAATGGAGGAGAAAAATAGATGAAAACCTGTTATTTCCAGAAATTATGGCAAGCCTTGCAACAACCAATCAGTATTTATGTTTAACAAATGTACTGAATGGCAAATAATGGAAATAGACATCTGGCTGGTTCTTATTGTATATTTTATAGGACTAAAGCTTGTTGTCTTGCTTAGTCTTTTACGTTGCAAATAACTGAATATTTATTTTTCTCTGGTGTATATTGCATGCTTCAGTCCTTTATATGTAATGATACTGTGCATGAATTATATTTAAAAGAGAAGTTTCCTGCTCACGTACAAAAAAATCCCAGCGCAGTGTTTAAATGTCATGCAAGTTAGGTTAAAGGTAGCAGGCAGGAAGGTAAATATATTATTAACATATATAAATATATACTTCTGATCAGAATTTCAGCTCTTCTAGTGCAGAGAGCAATGTGCCCCCCCTCGACCTTCTCCAATGGGAAAAAAACAAAGCACAGATGGCAAGGGGGTGGTGGCATCAACTTGGCTCCCTCAGAGTGGCACTGAGACCTGAAGTGGCACTGCCAATACCTGAGGCCTAAAAAAAACTTACATGTTGGAGCAAGCTGCATGGTGGTTTGTGTTATTTTTTTTTGCTATTTGCACCCTGATCCACCATTGGTAAATTACTACTTTTATGTATTCATAGCTTTATAAGATATTTATTTATACAGAGCACTGTACATTTCCATAATTCTTTATTGTATATTGTTTATACTATAAAGGGGCACAAGAGCGCTTCTGAGAGAGCACTAATGTCTGAGGGCCTGGCACTGCTCTACACAGAACAAAACAGATTGTAGAAGATGCAGTACAGATTATTCTCTTTTCCCCATACATGCCCAGGAAACTGATACTGTCTTTCTTTAGTTATAATTTTCTTCCATTATAAATGTAGTTTGCATTGCTATCCTCACATTTTTGAGTCAAGGTACCAAGGATGGAAAACTGGAGGGCTGAAAAGCTTATAATGCTATTATACATTATTTTTCTTAACATGCGTAATATTGTAGTTTTATATGGGGCTATATGGTAGTTGTATTATGTACGTTACAGCTTGGGTTAATGCATTCCATTTGTTTATAAACATATGGTAGTACAGGATTATAATGTGTTTATATGTAGAATTTGTAGTCCATTAGTTTACCATTAAATAGACTTTTATTTATTAGAACTCTATTGTGGGTTTCTTTATCTCTAGATCTCTTTTGAATTTGAGTTGTAGCTAGAAAATGTGAACACATTCTTCATAATTTAACAGCAATCTGGTATTGTGGCAATGTAATATGAGGTGCAGAGGTTTGCTATTGGTCTATTAGCCAATAGCAACAAATTAGCTGGTATAATTTACTGCTTTGCTATTTAAAAAATATTCAACTGATTGATTTGTATTGATTACTAGACCTGGTAAACCATTGTGCCTTTTATTACATTACCCTGCTCTTGTACATATTTAAATGTAACTTTAAGGAAACCTTTGTGGGGGTTTTTGTTGATATATGTACTGCTATATATGCTTGTTATCTCATAAAGTACTATGGTGTTAGTATAGCATAAAGCCGCTTATAACCTTTTTAAATTCTGTAAATAAGTTCTTTGTAACTAATGATTTCCACTGTTGTGATGCATGCCAAAAAACATGCTATTTATTTTACATTGCTTTTAACACTATTTTGGCATAAATCATTTTACACACCTTTATAAATACGTGTTTCTTAAAGGGTCTCCACAAAAACAGATGTCTGCTTGTAAGAAGCCTTTGACATAACAGTGAGTCATGAAAGTAAATCACAATTATAGGATGCATGACACAGTAAGGAACTGTGTAATGATATGCCTGGCAAACACAATAAAAACTGTCGTTTTCTTTCCATAAGAAAACAGGCAAAGAGGAAAGGGATTCTAGTAGAGCTTTCTTAACTATTTTCCTGTTTTTGCAACATATAATCATTTTAAAAGAAAACAATGACTACAGTGATAATACAGAATCAGGGTATCTGGGGATAAACGTCTGATGCTGGCAGGAAAGAAGTACAGTATAAAAAAGACTTTAGCTGATGTCTGTAGGAATAATTGTATCTGAATTGTAGAAGAAAGATTAAAGGGCTAATTTACAAACTGCTCTTACTAAACAAGCTATCTATCTCACGTTGTTACACGTGCTATGACACAAGATAGTCTAGCTAGCCTAGCTATTCCCTCATTCACTGGGAACCTGCTCCCCGACTTCTCCAAGGGTGCTGTCTCCCTTGGGGCCTAAACTTCTGGAGTGGTGTGGATCCCAGGCTTCAAGGAGCTTCCACACAGAAAAATTGCAGCAGGCCAAGAAGGCAGAACCACCCCTTTCCTAACACTATATTAAAGTGTGGTAGGGTGTGGTCTAACCTTGGGCCAATAATAGCACATACAGTATGTTAATACTAAATATGATATATGGGTCTTTGCCCAGTAACAGGAAAAGAACAAGTGTAGGGCTTGAAGCCATAGGGCACATTAACCGTACATTAACCCCTACATTTACCTTACCCAAAGTACAGAATTTGTTACCCAGAAAACGCCAAGTGAGAATGCATTTCTAAATAAATGGGATGATTCAATTAAGCTTCCGATAAATCTTACTCATATGGTGCCGGCATACAGACAATATTTATGTAGTTTTATAGTGCTTGGCGATGTTACTTAGACTTGTTTATGCTTACAATTTCTGGAATGCTAATTTTCTGTGACTCATTTATTTGTAAAAGTATTTTAATACTCAGACTAAGGCTCCGATTTTTTTTTGTAAATGTGGGAAAATCCTGCTTATTACACAAAAGTGGCAAAATGCTAAATAAAGAAACCAGACAAATACGATTCTTCGACCTTCTAGAATTATGATAACTTTTATTGCTTTGGGAGAATAGTCTCAATCTCTTTTTAGTACCTGCCTCTTAACCATATTTGCTGTATGCAAGAACATGCAAAGCATCCAGTGAAAAATATTTTGTTGAGCTTTCTTTGTGGCACTAAGAGACGTTAAATGATTAAATGCTATATACTGTAGGTATAAGTTCTGGTTAAGCGTGTAACACTATAGAAAGCCGACACAGGGACTGTTGGAGGGGCAGGAGGGTTGCCACCTGGGCAAAATGTATATCATGTCTGGGATTAATGCAATATTCTAAATCTATTTCTGCTGTGACATACCTCTATTTTTTAGATTTTTCTTCAATGTAGATATTTATTAAGCTATTTTTGGGCTACTTTTGAAGTGGCTTTTGGCTAGTTCTGGGCTGCTTTTGGGACTGACATTGGCTCATTTGGAAAATTAGGACTGGCAACCCTGCATCCAAGTTTAATTTCAACCTTGAGTGGTTGAAATACTTTATACATTGCTCTAGCCACTATATCAGACAAAGGGATTATGTGTGATGTCACGAACAGAGCCAGGCCAAAAGGGGAGCTGGCACCTTTTGCCCACTTGCAACCTCCTCAATTTCTTGCTTGCCTGCCTGCTCGCCAAACAGTACCCCCTTCTGCTCACCACCCCAGATGCAACCACAGTAATCTGCTTGCTCATCAGCAGCCGTGTAAAGGTATCCTTTATATTTTTCTTTATTTTTATTGAGCCCCCACACACACATTTAGGGGCAGATTTATCGAAACGGGAGTTTAGAGCTTAATACATAAAATCTCACCCATGTTCTATTCATTCCTATGGGATTTTTAAAAGTGTATTTATCAAAATCCCATTTCCCACAGGAATGAATATAACGTGGGAGAGTTTTTTTGTATTAAGCTAACTAACATTTTGATAACTCTGCCCCATAGGGTCTTATGCCTATTTGCCTATTTTGCTTAGCCCTAGTTTTGGCCTGCTCCTGAGTCTTAAAACATCTTGGGGCTCAGAATACTTTATTCAAACATCCAATTTTGTAATTATTGCATTAAGATTATATGACTGTGTAGCTACCCTTTCTATGTTTATTTTGATGTTCTATAATAAACACAGTAGGTGTCATTTAAGTACCCTGGAGGTGCAAGTGCAAAAGCACTCCTCTTAGTGCACACTTACAGAGCACTTGGGTAAATATTGCTGCAAATTCATAGCTGGCAAATAAAATTCACTCATCACTAGTATATACTATATTTCAAAAAATAATTTATACTACTTTTGAATAGGTTATACAAGCTTGTATTATGCCCAAAAGCTTTTAGCTTAAGGTGGTGTGTTTATTTGTACATGCTAATTAATTGCACATAGTAATTCCTTTCATTAATGAAAATATTTTCACCATTTAAGTCTCAATTAAATCTCAATGAAATACATTGCTACTTGTAGCTTTAGTTCTGCTCTCCTCGCAACTAATAATTTCTGCTTCATTTTATGACTGTTTCCTTTCAGACATACATGAACAGCAAATAAAGCGACAAAACATTTGTGCCTACATAATTGGCTCTAAAACTTGTTTATGTCTCGGAGAAGATATGCATGACAAAACAAAGCGCTTTAGCAACATAAAAAGAAAAATACTACAAAGCCTTTCCTTTTTTGGAAATGTCAGATGTTGGGGTTTTTTCAAGTCATTGTTTATCATTCCCTTTCTTCTCCCTTTTTAACTTTGAACTAGTCTTACAGTTTCTCAGTAACACGGGCGTCCTGTCACATGATCTTTTTCCGTGGCCTTGAGACACGTAAACACGCAGGAATGTGACAAGGATGCGACAGCAGTTGCAGCATCAACAAAATAGACTTTGGGAAAAGTTACCACTAGTAATGAAAACTTCTGGCTCCTGCGTTGTCATCCGCTGTAACGCATTCATGCGTTAAGCTAAAATCATAATTGGGCAATAGCATTGCTCACTGGGGCTGACTATCACTATTGTCTGGAAGCACCGCTCAGCTTAGAAATGAGTCAGAGATAGACTTTTTCCTGACAGTTTTGGAAAGTCATTAGTAAAGGAAATTTCTCCAATTATTATGAACTGTAAGAATTTTTTTTAGAAAAGATCAATTTGCACACTGTTAACTATAACATAAGAACCAGTTCATGCTACAGATATAATTTATTATACGTTGGAAAATTGAAATGTGGTATGTTTATTAATTTCCAGGCTGTTTATCAGCAGTGTTTGTGTGTGTGTCTGTGTATACATACAAACAATGACAATGAGAATAATAACATAAGCATTATAGCACAATTTATATATACATATTATTTCTTACCCTCTCTTTCTTTCCTCAGCATGATTGCATTAGTTTTACTGATTAGAAAACAAGTGTTAAAGAAAGAAAATTCTTTCATTGCAGGATATCAGGGGTAATTTTATGATCAGTTTTTCGTAAAACCCCATTCACTAGAGGAAGAGCTACCATCACTTCTGGACCAGGTGGTAGCTCCAGGGTTCCATCTGCGCAGTTTGTCAATAGGCACAGTGCACTTGAGTCTAAAGAATTGGGTGCAAACGTCACTCTTGCACAGAACACCGGAAATGATGCCAACCAGACTTTTGAAAATTGCAATGGACCTGATTTATGGCAAACTGCAAGTGCAGTTGTGTTAATTGTGTCAAGCACCCCTTTACAACCGCAATGATGCTGGGATTCTGGGGGAAAGTGCTCTTTATGGGAAATAAAACGGCAATTGCTCTTGAAATTGCAATTTGCTCACTACACTTGCAGATGTTAATGAGCCCTACAGTCAACAGTGAAGGATAACATTATTTTTGAATACCTGGAAATAAGTATTATGCTAACAGAATGTCGGTGAAGGGAAAATCCATTCCATTAAGCATTAAAGTAAAACTGTATGTTCAAAATGAACACTTAACCAACAGTTTATATCATATTAAGTGGCCTATAAACCACCATTTTGTGATGGTGGCTGTGGGCTGCCATTGAGATCACCTGACAGGAAATATTGCAGCGCTTACTTTGTAAGAGGAAGAAGTGTGGGCGTAAAAGACAGAACTTTGTCTATTAATTGACAATGTGACCTAACATGTATGTGTGCCCTTGATATTTAAAGGACATATAATCCCCCCACTAAAAAATTCTCTGTGAACAGCCTCTTTGAAATCTTTAAAAACCTGCAACTCAAGTTGTTCAAAGTTAAATAGTAAGGCTGCAGAATCATAGGGAAAATGGCTGGTGGGTCATTTGCATTTTTGGTGTGGAAGATGTGCCCAATGGCACATATATGCAATTTAGAAAAATGTTGGGTTTAAATGTCCTTTAAAATTGTGTTTTTCTATTTTGGATTACCCAATGGCAAATACTACTTAAAAAGTATATTTTTATGAAGTAGGGTTTTATATATGATCTGTTTTATGGGATATATATAGAGGCCTGCATTGTTTGGGGGTATCGTTTTCTCTTAAGGAAGAACCAATGTTTAAATCACTGGGGGATTCCAAAATGTCACCCCAGTGATTATAATGCCTTACCTAATACCCAGGGGTCAGTGGACCTATTTGCTAAAATCTGCACCAGCCCAGGGTATTTCTGTAGAACAGTGCTGTCCAACTTCTGTGGTACGAGGGCCGGAATTTTTCTGGCCTACATTGTGGAGAGCCGATAATGGAAGCCAGTTTTGACCACTCCCCCTTTTTAAACCGCACCCACTTCAAACTACACCCATGTTATCACAAGTGATTTTAAGACCATCCCCACATTAATGGTGGCAACACAGCAAAAACCCAATGGTTTGTTTTCACTGAAGGCATATCACCCTTCATTCATATGTGAAAGAATTATATTATGTCACATTAAGACATACACTTAAATCAATATGCCTTCTCCTCTATGGATAGCACAGCAACCCCCAGCATATAATTACACACATTTGGGACCATATAATGACTATTTCCAAATGCTAACAAACTTCCAGAACAAGCCCCTGCCAGGTTCACCTCCCACAGGCAGCATAGGGCAGGCAGAGTATGGCACACACAAGCAACATAAGGAAAGGCAGAGTATGGCACACACAGGCAACATAAGGAAAGGCAGAGTATGGCACACACAGGCAACATAAGGAAAGGCAGAGTATGACACACACAGGCAGCATAAGGAAAGGCAGAGTATGGCACACACAGGCAGGGTAGGGCAGGCAGTACTCTGCCTGCCCTATGCCTCCCCTATGCTGCCTGTGTGTGTGTTTCCTGAATCTGAGGTGTGAGCAATGCAGGGGGCCAGTTAATCTCAGTACTGATACCATTTAAATCTTACACAAAGGTAAGCCATCAAACAGCCAGACAGGTGAGGGGCCACACAGATGGGGGTCACGGGCAGCACTGCTGTAGAAGATCCTTGTTGTCATCTTCTTCCAGCTTCTTTTTATTCCGGTCCAAACAAGGGCATGCACAGTAGAATAAAAGCTGAACTTAAGGTCCCCTTACACGGGCCGATTCTAGCTGCTGATATCGGTCCCTTAGACAGATTCGGGCAGCTAATCGGCCCATGTATGGGGACTACCGACGGGACTGCCTGACCGATATCTGGCTTGAAATTGGTCAGATCTCGATCGGGCAGGTTTAAAAATCTAGGCCAACTTTGCCTATACCCGCCGTTATGATTCAATCATATGGCCCCAGGGCCAAATGATCGAATTAGCCTGCACTCTCCTGATATTGCCCATCCGTAGGTGGCCGATATCGGGAGAAAGTCACCAAGCGAGCGAATCTTAAGGTGTATGGGGACCTTTAAAAAGCGCACCCTGTTGTAGGTACTTAAAGGTACATTACACACAAACAGTATTCCTGGGCAATATGGAGTTAGATATAAGCTTACAACTGTTAGAGGTGGGCCCAAGTGCTATTGCCCTGGACCTTCAGCAAGGGGAGAAAATAAGACCAGTGGGAATTATCAGGCTGGCACTTTACCGCAAAGTTCCATTTTATTTACATATCTTTAAACATTCATACTTATAGTCTGATGCTAACCATAAAAAGATCCTTAAGAGAGCATATAAAAAGAACAACATATGATCGCAATAAGACACAGGGCAACACACCCTAATATATAAACCATAGCAGGCTCTGGTAAAATACGACCTACGTAAGCAATTATCTGGCACAACAGACATCTTTATTATCAAAGGAAAGTAAGACAAGATTCAGTTGTCTCTTGTATTGAGAAGTAGCAAGTCTCAGCAGGAGACCTGTATATTATCCAGAATTGAGCCAGAGGGAAAGCATCAAAGACAACTTTAAAAGCTAAAGTAATCTTTCATACGATTTAGTTGTAAGCAATCTAAAGTTTTTTATCCACTTCCCCTTGGTAAAAGCATTTTTTTCTGTTACCACCTCAAAGCTGCTGTCTGAAGTCATTTAATATTCTCTACCTTAAGTTCCATACACTGTTTGTTTTTGTAATCCAAAATGTTTCTCTGCTATCATTTCATTTAGCATCACAGTTCCTAATGGAAATCTGATATTCACCTGATACACACCTACAGTATGTTCATCAGGAGTTCAGCGACACTTTTGAAGAACTTTAATTTTCCAGTGTCTGTGATTCTTCAGAAAATAATTGGTACTTTTAAATTCCCATATCTGGCTACAAATAAGCAGTTTCCCTATTTTAACTTAAAGTGGCCATGTCATATTTTTTGGTCTGACAAATAGTTAGTTCAAAATGTTGGTAGGTATACAGTACTTACCCCCAGTCTGACTTTTATTTCAGTTGTGTTCTGAGGGATTATTCTACACATCTTTTCAGTTTCTAAGGCTTTAATAACCTTCTTATTAAAACCAACAAATGATCAAATTCCATTCAATAAGTTTTTTCCCTATGAAAATGTAATTAAAAACATTTAATTTTTCCTTTATAGTTTTATTAATTTTACTATTTGTTACATATATATTTGTTACAATATTTTTTACATTTTGTCATAAGTTTCTTTTATAGTTCTTTTATTTTTAAAAGGCTTTATCTTTAACAAAACAAACAAAAATACATTCCTTGTACACTGAGTGCCTTGAGGCAGACATGGGATTAGCAGCAGTTACAGGTAGTTAGTACACTGCAATAGGCTATGATTCAGTGTGGGTGAACTTAGGCTATGATCAGCTTGGACCTCAATACACACACCTATTCAAAGTAAAAAATTATACATATAATGTGCTGATATGCTTGCATCAGAAAATTATTAACAAGCCCGTGGTCAAAAATTTACCTAAGATAAACACTGGCCTGGGTGTATATATACCCCAGGTCCTCCGCTATATAATTCTAAAAGCCAGCACACACACAATGGAGGTCACATTAGAAAATGGCAACTCACCGATGCCGAAGTTTGGTTCAGGTGCTTGGAGCCCCGAAGCCGTAGCCCAAGGGAGCAAATTCAAATCTCAAAAGAAACGGCTCTCGGAGTACCACGGACAGCGTTTCGTGCGTTTGCGCACTTATGATTAAGTGCGCAAACGCACAAAACGCATCAGGCATTCTGGGTTTTAAAAGGATGTGAATAAAGACTGAATATTTATTTATTCTTTGGCTGTCCATGCTGCTTTGAGAGCCATTTCTTCTGAGATATGATCAGCTTGGACTTTGATGCCAAAAGTGTTGTTGGTGGGAGTTGCCCCAGAGTGCTCCAAGCACCCGAACCAAACTTTGGCATCAGTGAGTTGCCATTTACTAATGTGACCTCCATTGTGCCTGTGAGAGTACCATCCAAGGGATAAAAGTTTCTGAAGTAACTGTACAGTGACTGATGCTTGTACCATCTAGACAGCACAACCTAAAAGATGGTATAACATCCTGAAAATTAAGTATTAGCACTTTGTTTTCAGAACAACTGGAGCCTCAGCTTCCTGTGTGTGTGAGATTACAGCGATGACCATCTCGAGATAAAGAGTTACATGTAACTCGTGCTGTACCGGAAGTTGCAGGGAGTTATGACTTATTTGGCCATGTCTGAGGGTCAGCATCTGAAGGTAATAAAGATTGTGAGAACCCCATCTTCAAGATGTTACTGCTACATAATGCAGTGATTTCATTAACCCTTTGTATAGTTTCCAGCATGCTTACAAATCATGTCATACAAGCACACACATATACAGATTTAAACACATAAGCACGTGACGCACTCTTGTGCAATTGTATACTGAAAAGAGATTTAAATTCCATTATAACTTGGCATGTCATGAACAAAGTCTCAAAACAAGCCAAGCGACTTTCCATTAAATTCAGATAAATAAAATACTTTAAGACTCGGAAACCATTACCAGATGATTTGAGTCCTGTTTGATGATTTGCTCTGTTCTGATAAGGCTAATACTATCAATGTTTTGGTGATTACTACATCTAATTTACAAGAAACATTTACTGTGAAAAAGCAAATCCTGAAACATAGTATTAAAGTGATACTGACACCAAAAATAATGATGTTTTTTAAACCTTTCATTGCTTTATCATTGTATTATCTCTTTAATTTCAACCTATAACCATATAGCTATCACTTTTACAATGCCATTCTGGTCTCATGGGTTTCTCTCTGAGGGGGCTGCCATGTTTGGGCAGTAGCTGTTTGTTGTTGTTTGAAAACACTCCCCTTAATTTTAGTTTAAAAATCCTAGCCAATCGGAATCAGTGCTGCACATACAAACTATTTCTAATGAAATCTTTTAATGCTGAAGTACAACAGTGGACAGTGGTGTTTAGGAACGAGGTATTTGTATTCCTTTCTAAGCATATTTGCTCTGATACCCTTTGAACTGGCCGTCTCTGTCATGTACACTCTATAGCAGACACACGCAGCGTGTATACTTTTTATCTATATGGGAGCGCATTCCTTTCAAATAATAAATCACAGCAGGATTAATTAGTATAGCTCTGGTGCAAAGATTTATTGAGAAGACACTTACAGGCAGCGCTCGGTGAAAGTATCTTGATGTCTGTGATGTGGGGGAGGCACAGACTGCAAGGAAGTAAGGGGAATAGAACCGCCCAGCTTCAGCTGACGTCAGTGAAGTGAAACAGTAATTGACAGCTTGAGAAGTGCCAGTCGGGTTTGCAAAACAGTCGGGTTTTAGACATTCATGTAACTTTACTAAATAAAGCAGACATCTGGGCAAAAAACAATCAGTATAGCCCATAGCTAACTTTTGATGTACACCATTATTTTGAGGACTACATTTTTCATGTCAGTATCACTTTAAAACACAAAAAATCAAGATGATAAGAAAAGCATAGATGTTATGTTACCAAAAGGATGCATTATTTTAAATTAAATGTAGACCTTACAGTTTTGTTGAAATGTGTTTTTCACAAAATTAAATAGATTTTTTTAAAATGAAGCCCTTTTAGTAAATACAGGGTTGTGGTAAGCTGCCGTTTCTGTTAGGGTGTAAAATACCAAGTCTATGCTTAGTAAAAATGGGTTGTAAAACACTTTAGCCAAATGTCTTCTGGTATAAGATCAACAGAAGAGCCAAGTACAATATAAAGTTTGTTATATAATTCCTGCAATGGAAGTGCATAGGGTAGTTCCAAGTTGAGTTTTGATCTGGGGTCCAGTACAGTAAGCAGAGTAAAAATTCTGTCTATTGGATCCTCTACATGAAATAAACACTGTTAGGCTTAAATGTTTTTGGCAAGTCCTTTGGGTAACCCAAAGCTACTTGCACAAACAACCCCACAGCAAACCTTGTTTTATTAAAACAAATAAAGCTTGGCAGATATATAAGCACCTACTGCATAAAAATCTGAAGAGAAAGCTATGGAAATAAACCTGAAATGCAAGGGCAGTCCAAATGGGCAAAACTTGAAGTGAAGCATAGGGGACAACAGGTTAAAAAGAGAGTAAAAAGCTGAGTAAAATGTTAGGAGTGATATGTCTACCTTTAAAAAGCAACTACACTCATTGGAGTGATGGGGCCCTGGAGTTGTACAAATAAGGATGCATTCATAGCCAGATGTCTTTTATTCTTATAGAATTTAGTGGACCAATGAGCAATTGCACTGCTTCCCTTCAGTCCAACACTCTGCTTATAAGATACCCCCTTGGGCCATACATGGGCAGATTTAAGCTATGCTTTTAGACCCAAGTTGGCAACTTACCTGCCTGTGTATGGGGCCCACTGATGGGCCTGTCTGATAAATACCTGGTCAAAAACTGGGCAGATATCAATTGTGCAGGTCTGAAATTACTCTTGGAGTACATTGCTGTGTTCTTCATCTGATGGTCTCTGATGGGCCCAAATGTACACCTGTGGCATTTTGTTGTTGTCTCAGCCACTTTCACCCATACAGAAGACAAAACACTGTTGTTATGGCTCACCATCACCCTTATAGTTTCCTGCCATGATATTCAGCTTCAAAAGAAAACCCAGATATAATTGAGAAGGAATGGGAAGCATAGAGCCCAGTATGTTTTTGCCAGTCATGGTTAATCCCAGAGCTATAGCATTTGTCTCATATTATCTCACTTCAACATCAGCAACAGCATTTAGGAGTTGATTTACTAACAGACTACATATTCACAGCTTACTTTCCCTGACAGTCTTTTCTTGTTAAATGAAGATAAACCAGTACATATGGTGGAAACACTAGGAATTTGTTCAGAAAGTTGATTGGGTGTAGGTTGAGTCTCCTTCTTCACAACTAATAGGATTATCACAAACAGAAAGTGGCTGTTCAAATGGCAAACTTGCACAGTTCCATTTAGGGCTGTGACACACGGGAAGATTAGTCGCTGCGTGACATTACAGTTGCTTTTAGAAAGATAACACAAGGAATTTCATTCATTTATTATGTCTGCTACTTGTTACTTATGCTGTATGATTTTAGTTGAAAAATGATCTTTGGCAGTTAGTTGTATTTGTTGCTACAAGGAAACAATGCTTTTACTTCAGAACAAGATGCCATTAGAGAATGTTGCAACTAACATAGCATTTCAAGTGAAAACACAAAAATAGGTAAAATATTGCTCAGGTTTTCCAGGCATTAAGGCTCTTGAGTGTCAAAATTGTTCAATTTTATTTCAAAGGCCATGCAAACATGGTATCACATTTGATCATTTATATCAGGTATTTTACATTCTAATAATTATGATTATCAGTCTTAAAATATTAAATCTGCATAAAAATGAAAAATGGTTTGTGGTTAGTTTCCCAACCCAAGATGAGACAATGCCTCTCCTTACAGTTTCTTTTGTGCAGAAGGTCAGGTACAAACTTCAGAGCAGACAAAAACACAACAAATCAAAGTAAATGGCAGTTTGTTGAAGCCAGAGTGACAAGTTCTGGGGGAAAGCGGTTATGCATGTGTGCTTTTGGAGACAGAGCATTAATGACATGAATCCCTTTCTCCTAAATATCTATTCTTCACCTGACACACCTGTTTTTGCTACGCTCTGGCTGCATACCTGTTTTTGAGGTTTAACTGCTGTCTGCGGTTCTTGCAGTGTGAGTGAACAAGGCCTTTGGCTAAGATCACATATGGATTTGACATTGCCAGTGCATATATGAGTGCACCCCTAAAGATCTTTAAAGTTGATCCAAACTATTTTTTTTGCTTGCCTGGAACATGGCTTGTTTCTGCTTAAGTTAATTCATATTCATAAATGAAAATCAGTTATCTTAATATATTGGTTTTATCTACAATTTTAATAATAAATGTTGATATTTATGTAAATGTCATATAGATATATTACTGTAGTGCAACTATGTCTATGTCACCACCACACTGTAAATTGTTGATTGTCAGTTTTCAACCAATCATTAACAGGCCACTTACCTCTTCTTGACATTGGGGTGCATGGACAAAAGGAAAAGGCATTAAGTCACAATTTTCTTGCTCAGGGCTAAAGTTAATGTCACATGGAGTGGTTTCTCCACCAGAGTTATCTGTAATTTTGTAATGTGTGAGCCTCCAGGCATTGTTTGATTAACTTTCTCCCAACAGTCTTCTGGTTTTGAGTGATTCTGATACAAGTTGATAGCTGCAGCCATAGTAGGATTTTAATAAAGCCTATATATTATGGGGTCCATAAGCAAACAGGCCCATATAAGAAGTCATTTGTTTGTATATACAGCCTATAACACTGTAATGGTAGTGTCAGTAATGATGAAGGGAATATCCCACTTAACAAAAAAATATGACAAGGCAGAATGCAATGGCCTGTTTTGTAGGAATTAGAATTTGAAAGACTTTGAGAACTGTAGGCTTTTCTTCAGTACCAATATTACCCCAGAGAATATACTGTATATACTGTCACTGTCACTAAAATGCTCAAAGAAAAGTAAAAACATTTTCACATAGAAAACTATGCTTTTAGGGGATTTTCTATTTATAGGCTTTCATGTAAGCTCTTACACAGGCATATAGAACATATATCACACATACACAGTTTGTTTCCCCTCTAAAAATCTCATAGTGAAAGAGTTACAAGGTATTTTGTTAATCCCATGAGGCCATTCACATCATACAACTTCTAGATAATATCTGTGATGAATTTACAGTATATACATATTTATGGAGTGCGGTAAATGTCTTAATAACTTAAAGGGGGAACAGATTCCTCTGCTTTTTGAGTCAGCACACACTCATCTTAAGGAGTGGGAATGAAAATGCCCACAGGGAACCGGTTTAGCACATTCCAAAGCTTTCTTTTTTGCTAAGGTAAAAGAGAATTTACTGTAAACATATCTATGACATTTTTACAGGATGTACAGGTACTTCCATAGCCCCCAGCAATATACATTGTCACTTTCTCGCTGTTAATCTTCACTGAAGAGTGTGACAGCTAACTGCATGTCGGCACATCCGTTTGGTTTTAATGATTTTACATTTGCTGTTCTTGCACCCAAGCAATTAAGTGCTATAATTTTACAGTTAAACAAATTCTCCTTACCCCAAATTCAAAGCATGTTTTCATTTACATCCTCATAATAAAGGCTTTATTGAGCTGTATTTCATGGAAAGTTTGGGTCTTCATATTTTTTTCTAGGGGGGATAGGGTTTTTCTATAATGTAGCAACACAGTGGGGAAGTTGTGGTCACCACAATAAAAACGTTTATGCTGCCTAAAGCAGGGGTGCAAACAGTTCCAGAGCTTGCCAGTCTGCTCACTGATAATCTCCCATCAAGATCAAATCCCAAGATCAAAATATAAAATTAGCAACATTCAAATGATTAACACTGTAAAGGATGAGTAGTAACAGAAATCCCTGTATGTATCTCCCATTCACATTTACTGGCACTTACATAGGTAATCAGTTGTTCTTCAGAAGGCAGTCTGCAGTGTGTCTGATCTGACTCATACAGCCGTTCTGGCTTTTGATCAGTTCAGGTGCCTCCAGGCACAATACTGTGAATCCCTCAACTTGTAGCATGCCTATATTGTACTATACCTATCATGGAGGCACCCATATGTAATTATCATACATGAAATAAATAAACACAGTTGCTAAGACTCAAAGCACACGTGACATTTTTCAGCCAGCTGAGAAGCGTCTGAACCCACTTAAGACATTTTTTTAAATGCAAACCTCTATGGCTCATTTATCAACACTGAGTAAATTAGCCTGTGGGCAGTAACCCATAGCAACATATCAGTGATTTGCTATTTTCAGTCACCTTTAAGCAGAAGTTACTAAGTAGCACTGACTCCAGTATTTGAGCACTTTTTCAGCCAGCTGAGAATACTCCATAGGGCACATTTATATCTGCAAGTGCAGTAGGCAACTTGCAATTTGCACCCCGCAGTGTGCATAAAACTGCAGGTACTTGCATCAAGATGCAATCTTTGCACTTCCATATAGTTGTGCTCAGTACCGCCCAGTCCTTTCTGCCTTCCATTCTGAATCAAGAGTTGCTGTGCTTATTGACACAGGGGAGCCCTGGAGCTACCGCCAGGGTTCTCACAGCACCCTGTGTGAATCACGGCAATGCAGTTTCACCGAAAGAGTAGGTTGCATGCCTCTCTTATGTGCTTGCAATGATGCTGGAATTCTGGGGAAAAAAGCTTAATTGTGGGGGAAAACATGGCAATTACACTTTTGTTCACTGTACTTGTGGACATAAATGACCCCTAATGTGTTCCTAAGAATCAATGTCTGTCAAAATACATGTAATCAGATATAAATATTGATGTGGTAAAATATTTACACAATCAGCAAGTGATAGACTCTCTTTAATGTATTTTAGGACTCAGTAAGCATTATCTTAGTGAAAATCTATGACAGGTATTGTGTTATATATTTTGTCCCACAAATGCTTCTGAATGCAGTATTTAAAAGCAGAGAGGTCTAAGGCTAAAACTTCATCTGACAACAGGGTTATTCTTTTATTATTTATTGACTGTCAAAGTCCAGTTTTGTTTGCAAATTACTGAAGTGATTCCTTTGAGTCATATTCCCAAAAGAAAAAAAAAGTTATCTACAATAAATATTGAAAGTCTGGATTCACTGTTCCAGGTCAAACTTTTACAACCTTGTTTTCAGCAAAAAAAAAAAAAAAAAAAAAGAAGTCGTACTTATGAGAACATTTCACCTACATCTGAAAAATAATGGCACTTACACATCAGCAACTGCTGGGCCACCATAGGCTGATTTTGTATTATATAGGGATATAATTATACAGGTATGGGACCCGTTATCCTTAATTCCCGGGACCTGGGGTTTTCTGCATAAGGGGGTTTTCCGTTATTTGGATCTGTATACCATAAGTCTACTAAAGAATCACCTCAGCATGAAATAAACCCAATAGTATTGTTTTGCCTCCTATAAGGATTAATTATACAGGTATGGGACCTGTTATGCATAATGCTCAGGACCTGGGGTTTTCTGGACAAGACTTTCTAGACTGGACTTTCTGTAATTTGGATTTCCATACCTTAAATCTGCTAAAAAATAATTTAAACATTAAATATACCCAATGGGATTGTTTTGTTTTAATTATATTTAATTATTTGTTTTAATTATATCTTGGTAAGAAGCAAATACAAGGTTCTGTTTTATTTATTAAAAATTTGAATAATTTGATTGAAATGGAGTCTGTGGGACATGGTCTTCCTGTAATTTGGAGCTTTCGAGATAACGGGTTTCCAGATAATGGATCCATACCTGTATCTTTGTTGGGACCAAGTACAAGGCAATGTTTTATTATTATTATTATTATTATTATAGATAAAAAGGAAATCATTTTAAATAATAAATTATTTGATTAGAATGAAGTCTATGGGAGATGGCCTTGCCGTAATTCTGAGTTTTCCGGATAATGGGTTTTGCTGATAATGGATCCTATACCTGTATTAGAAGTCACCTAGGAATTCAATGTCCGTATAAATGCAGGACGCTGAGTGCTTTTGTATGGTCATGGACGTCTGTAGTGACTTCTAATATACAGGTATTGAATCCATTATCCGGAAACCGCTATCCAGTAAGATCAGAATTATGGAAAGGCCATCTCCCATAGACTCCATTTAAACAAATAATTCAAATTTTTTAAAACGATTTCCTTTTTCTCTGTACTAATAAAACAGTACCTTGTACTTGATCTCAACTAAGATATAACTAATCCATATAAGAGGCAAAACAATCCTATTGGGTTTATTCAATGTTTAAAAGATTTTTTTTAGTAAAAACTAAAACTAAAAACTATAGAGATCCAAGTTATAGAAAGATCCCTTTCCGGAAAACCCCAGGTTCCCAGCATTCTGGATTACAGGTCCCATACCTGTACTTATATTTTACAGTTAGGGGGATCATTATTTGTATATATTGTAATAAATGATCAGAATTGATGGGCCTAGCCATCTGTGCGCCCTAGGCAACCAGGCCAGCCACCTCAGGGGGAGCGTACATGTGTGATTACAATTTGGCGGGGGACAAGGATCGATGATGAGCAGGAGGTGAGGGCCCGGACTAGGGGTAGGCAGACAGAAGAGGTATGAGCCTGTAGCAATAAATCTAGGCATTCAAAAACATGACACATTGCACTCTACCCCTTTGTACTAAATGTAATGCTCATGATATTAGTTAATTAATTTTTAATATAGTATATGATATTTGAGTTGAATTAAATATATTTAGGTCCTGCCATGTTGGATTCATAGGGCAATGCCACCAGGTATTTTGTCTTTTAGGTGATTGCTATAGAGGCAGTCAACAAAATGTTCAGAATCACTTCCTGTGGTTTTAAGTGGCACTTATTTGGATCTGCAGGAGCACTCAGGGGTCAGACAACCAATGGTAACTTGGAAATGTGTTAGTTATCATTTTGTCTGACTCACAACTACACAACTGGGTCCAATTGTTTGCTATTAATAATAACAGATAGCAATTCTGTGCATTTTGTGGAGCATCTGTGGATAAGTTAATCACCTAGTCAACAAATGTCCAAGATGGTGACGTTTTTCATTGCCTATTAACTACATTTATCGACAAGCAGTATTTCCTAAGATTCCATACAGAATACCAACCACAAAATCACTGCAACACAGTGCAGACGTAGGGACTGTTGTTTCCAAATACTGTTCTTAGAGCTTTACTCTCAATATTTAGATTTCTCTGACTGAGCATATCTCTATCATGTCATACCATGTCAGCAATTATGGCTTCTTGTAAGGGAATAATAACACAATATGAGGACTATAAGATGATACACACATTTAAAAATGACATGTTAAACCTATATGTTTCGTAAGTAACATCAATAGAAAAAAGGAGGTGAAAAGCCAAAAGTTTAAAAGCTTATGGAAGTTGTGGATGGATACCTGTACTGAGGCACTATCTTCTGTGGAAAACTTTATGCTCCCGTAAAAGAAAGCCCTGGTGCTTAATATAAGCACAGGGGCTGCATGACAAGGGATCCAAGTGACCGGCAGCCAGATTACACTGGTATATGTTTAGAATCAGATGTATGGCAGAATCAGATGTAGCTGTGATTGGGTGAGAAGGAAAGAGATAAGGCAGGAGAAAGCTGGTTGAGTGGGTGGAAAAGAGAGGAATGTGATGTCGGGGTAAGAAGCAGTTCACTTCCTTATCTTCTGAGCAGGTAGAAACATCTCACCCACCCTCCCCTTTTTTGTAAATTTTGCAAAAATGTAAGGAGTTTCCTTCTTTATGTTCTCATATTATCTATTAATAACTGAATGTGGACCGTTTCCTGAATGCATTATTATATTGTGATTTCTGTATCTTTATACAGTATAAATGTGAGAGTCGACATTGTATTAATCCATGTTAATTCCGAATGCTTGATCCAGGGAATGTTTCTGATCACTATTGGGGTCAGGAAGTAATTTTTTCCCTCTTGAGGCATAATTGGCACTGGCTTCAAGCTGGTTTTTTTTTTGCCTTCCTTTGGATCTATCTAGTATAAGTAAATCTAAAGCAACTGGACTTGCTAAGTAATCATTGAAGACATTTCACTACTCATTTGAGCAGCTTCTTCAGTAGTATGAGAATCCCTCAGCATATGAACTCTTCCACTAATCCAATCACAATGGCACATTGTAACTCTTCAGAGAGGTGACACCAGAAACTCACAGAGTTGTGAATGTTGTGGAGTTACTTTGATAGGATTACCAAAGTATCATGCAACTCATAGAGACAGGTGTTACTTGTTGCATGAATGGATGTGTGAATAGTTCTGAAACTGCCAGGGTAAAGATGTTAGAACAGCATTGTACATAGCAGACAGATGGTATTGAAGGCCCCCCGCCTCTGTTTAGGGATGGTTTCTCCACTTTAACTTGATTTTCCTTTGGATCAAAAACAGTGGATATATGACAATCTATTTTAAGTTTTATTTTTCAGAGCAGCAGTAGGACCTTGCCAGAGTACTGCACAGGTAATTTTAACAGAGGGAGAAAGGAAGTTCTCTCCTGTGACTGCACGGTGGAGTGATTGATACAGATGCTACTACTGCTTGTGCTAGGTGACAGCCTGCTTGGATATCCTATAATCGAGACACTGTAGATTCAGGACTGGCAGCAGGGCTGCTGAACTTCTCTCATGGTGGGAGATGCAGCTCCTACTGGTAGCAAGTTTGGGGCCATCCTCTCTGTAGGTAAAGGCAGTCTAATAATCAGTGTTGGTTATAATGACATAGTGCTGATCTCAAATGGCGACTATGAAAGTGAAACTCAAGTTAAGGAATGGCAGCTCATAGTAACAATCTCTTATGAAATTCTTTCTTTAGAATATTGCCTTGGAATAGGCTGGCAATGTCCTATTTATTTGATAAATATATAAATAAATGTTGTGTCATTTTACCCCATCTGTCTCCCAGTGTTTCATTAAGGTATGTAACAATGGGGGTTCTGTGGGATGGTTTAAGGCGAAGGGTCAATGGAGAAAGTTATTCTGTGACATGTATGTTATAATGCTGTATTAATATTATATGTATTAATAAGGGGTAAGTTTTGCAAATCTCCCTACAGTCAATTGCACATAAAACCGCTTTCATTAAATGTGAATCAAAATGCACATCTTGAACTTCCATATACTTTTGCTCAAGTCCACCTAGTTGTTTCTGCCTTTCTGTTTCAAATTGAGCTATGCTGCACCTATTGATACAGGGATACCATGTATACCCTGGAGCTACCTCCAAATCCTTACTAGGCAGTAGCTTGAGGGTTCCCACAGAAGCCAGTGTCAATAGGTGCAGTACATTTTGGCACTTGCCACTTGCAGAGGCCACCAGAAATTATGCCAGATGGACTGAACTAATTACATGCGCAGTGGCATTAATTTTGGCAAGTCAGAAGCAATTGCCCAATATGCAGAGCAAGTGCATCAACCCCTTGTGGCTGCAATGAAACTGGAATTGTGGGGGAAAATGCTGCATTGTTGGGGAAAAAAACATTACAATTGCACACGAAATTGCACTTTACTTACTGCACTTGTGGATGTTAATGACCCCTATAAAGTTGAAGCTGTACTTCTTAGGACAAAGGCTGAGGTCAAACACTGATATGTGTGCAGTTTAAGGTAAGCAAGCTTAGTAGGTGGAGGGCCATTTATGCCCCTTTGTTTCAACTAATATCTTGCTGTACAAAATAGAGATTTTTCCCCAAAAGGTGTAATCTTTTTTTCTATGACCTGTTTTGCAAAAAAGTGATGGTACTGTTCATATTAGTGAATGACCAATGCCATGGTTACATAAATAACAGAGGGTTGCCTAATCTCTGCAGTTGCCTCTAGATTGGTCCACTGCACTGGACATACATTGGAAGTACAGTGACATCTAATATTGGGGGGGCATTCATTTGATACAACTGTTCAAGATTGAAAGAATTCCTTGAGAAGGAATCAGAATGTGTCATTATATACAGCACACTGTTTTAATTCTTCAGTCAGACATTCGGTAAACTTTTACTAGACATAATAACATGTTTGAAGCCAAAGTACAATGTTGGTGATATTTCAGCTGTGTTTGTGGTTAGTCAGTTTGCATTTTAAAATGGTGCTGTGGCTTGCTAGCAAGTGCTGCTTTGTAACAGAAGTGATGGCAATAAAGATATAACTTCAGTTAAAGCCTTGTACTCAATGAGAGTTCCAAATGGAATCTGAATAACATGATATCATACATAGCAAACGTTTTATGGTACATTTTACTTCATACTAAAATGAACATGGAGACATTATAGAAGGAACACACTTTCAGGGGGAGAAACAGGTATATTATATTAGAACAAACACCCATGTCATGTTTCAGATATTTGATAGTTCTGATATATTTAGCAGAAATGTTTCTGCTGTAACTTATAATACCTATATAATATCACTTATTAAGAAAAAAATTAGTATTGGTTTCTGCACTACTGACATAGCCTGTTCTGATTGGTGGATATTCCCTGCACTCCTCCTGTAAGTGAGTAGGTATGTTATTAGGAGACACACATGTGTTCTAGGGGTAAACAACACTGTATTACTATGTAATAATTGTCTGGCAATAGTACTATAATTTGTTTCAGCCAAGTATCTAAGACATCATTTACTTTAATTATTAATATCCCAATAAGATGGTCATTGCAAAACTACAGCAAGCAGACAACTCTGTTTGAGGACTACAAAATCTAATCTAATCCTTGATTTTATGCTTAGATCTATCTATTACTACTTAGTCCACCACTGATTCAGTTGATGCTTACCACAACCCATGGAGGGAGGTGAGTAATAAAGGAAAAGGAGGAGCATTTGCATGGAGCTGCTTGAATGGTGTAAACATTATGATGTTATGCACAAGTATAGATTATTTAAGCCACCAACCCTCACACATAGCCTTGGGATGCCAGCTGCACTGCTTATGAGTAACTCTTGTCAACCTTGCTGAGTGATGAGCTTAGTGACTAATGTAAACACCAGTCATTAGTCTAATATGGCCAATGCATTGGCCAGGAAACACCAATAGTATGAAGACAAGGGGCACACTAGGAACCAGAACCTACATATAGGGTTTTTTTTTTCTTGTGTTAAGGATGGAAAGTGGTGATCAGGGTCAATGTAGATGACATATTTATGGAGTCTAGTAATCACTTAGCAACTGGTAAACAATGGTACAATTATGAAAGATGTCATCCAGAATGATTAGGACCTTTGGTTTCCAAATAATACTGCTTTGTGCCATGTGAAGCTGGTGACCAGGCCCCTCTGCATAATATTGCAAGTGACCCGTGACATGCACAAAGTAGTATATCACCCACTGATTCTTATGTGTCACGGGTCACACTTAAAATCTTGGGCCCCCACTGCAGTCACAAGGTCTGCCCTCTCTATAGTTTGCATCCAATGCCACGAAGTGCATCTTACTCCTAAGTATTTGCTATCATTGATCGTTCTGCCACTGCTCATGCACTTGTAACTTAAAAGCAATACTTTTAATTATATTTTCTTAATGTGCTGTCAGTTAGCAAATAATACACACTAAAGGGCTTTTATTAACATTTTAATTTTTTTGCGCAAAAACGCCGAAATTAAATTATGGTTTCCAAAACTCTAATGATTAATATTTAAGTGCAAAAAATTACGCAAACACAAGCTACAGCATCTAAAAGCTTTTGAGTTGTAGACATGATTGACATGTAGATTTCAATGGAAGTTGTCCTAGACAAAATGTAACCATTTTTTCAATTAGTTTTTTTTTTTCGAGTTTGTAGACCCATTGAAAATGATGAGTAGAATGGGCATTCAGTGCATTTGAGTTTTTTGATGGTTTAATTCAACCAAGTTTTTATATTCAAAATTTTCAATACATACTGTAAGCAAACATTCAAATTTGGGAAAATGTTGAGTTTATTTGAATCTTTAAAAAAAAGTCTTGCCTGAGTAGCAGTAACCCATAGCAACAAATAAGATGTTTGCTTTTAAACAGGTAACTAGTAAATTCTACCTGCTGATTGGTTGCTATGGGTTACTGCTCCTGGGCAAACTTAGTGCCTTTTATTACCTAACCCCCTAAGAATCTTACCTATAGCTACACCTGGATGTCTAGATAAGTCAACTGCAAAATGCATCATAATAAAACTGTCTGCGCCAGTGCCAGTACCTATAGCAATCTATCTGATATTTGCTTTTATTTTCTACAATGTAGTAGATTGATTCATTGCTGATTGGTTGCTATTGGCAACAGTACTCAGACTCATTTTATAGAAAAGCTCCATTTTGTGCCTGACTGGTCAGTTTGTTTATCTGTGGAAAGTAAAAATGTACATGTAGTCCAATCTAATGAATTGCTGGTTGTCTTCTCATTATTGTCAAAGACACTTTTGCCTGTGTCCTATATTGACTTTTGACTGTTTCTGAAATATTCTCAGTTGCTCCATAACCTGACTTCCCTTCTGAATGATGCTTATGTCAGTTGCCCTGATCTTCATAACTTACCGCAACAGATATTTGCCTCACATCCAAGCTTAATATTGATTAACCAGCACTGGACCCTGTGCAGTTAACAGCAATTTTAACAGCTCAGCCCACAGTCCTGGATTCTTATTGAAAAGTCCCTCATTTACCTTTGATCTCCTGCACTGAAGCCCAGAATACTCAGCACCTGCACTTTTGCACAATTGCACAATTGTAACTAACAAGATAAATAGGTCTCTTGGGGGAACTGAGACTTGCATCTTCAAGGACAATTTCACCTTTATTAGCAAACCTGTAATAACAAATAAAAAGGGACCCCAAAACCCCCAGAAATATGTTCAAACTTTACATAACCTGCCACATTTTGAAAAATGGGAGTGGTATTTAGGGGGCGTGGTCACAAAAATGGGCATAGGTTTTCGCTGCTACGCGCAGCATTTTTGTTTTGTCCCTTTTTGCATTTATAAAATGTTGAGAGGTATATTTTTCTTGTTTCGGTTCTACAATATTTGGAGTCAGACAGAACACTCTTTCAAGCTCCTCCCACAAGTCTATGACATTTATAACATATTTTAAGGGCTTTGCAACCCAGGTCTAAGCATCATTTTGAGAGTACATGCACACACTGTACAGTATACCAAAGGAAGTATGCTTTGTACAATTCTTCAGGAAGTGAATATCTCTATTTGGTATCCTTATGATGCATAAAGGTAATGTGGCTGAGATTTTAGTATGATGGTTCTGTACTCAAACCAACAAGTGAACATTTAAAAAAACCCACAAATGCTGGTTATCATTTTTCTTTGAAAAAGTAGATATTCTACCCATCTTGCCCACAAAAAACAATCTTTTGAACTGCATTTTAGAAATTTCTGCTACAAACTTATAGGGAACTAGATGATGGGGAAGACTGAGGTGTGAATGCCGTTGCCATTCTAAAAGATAATAAAATACACAGGAAGACAAACAAATATAAGTGGTTTTCCGTAACAACTATAGAAATCTTACTGTAATTGATGCAGTTGCATTTAAATGAGGTTATTGCTACATGCTGAATTTTGTATGACATAAATAACCACAGTGATAGCTGCTTTTTTCACTAACTGTAATTGTATAAAATGGAAAATATTCAATAAAGAGGGGAAACAATTTAATAACAAATACATGCTGCATAAAAAGGCACCAATACAACTAGGTATTTTTCTGTCATTTTTCCAAATAAGACACTCTGGGCATTTAGGCAGTAGTAAGTAAAATCCTTATTGTGCAAAGTAGTGCAACCTTTAGCTGGAGACAGTGGGGCCCACAGCACCCTTGCAACAGGTAATCCCCATTCCTGGCCCCTGCACTTACATTTAGCATTTATGCAGGAGTCTGAGAATAAGAAGCATGGGAGGGTGGTCGTGGATCCTTACCATAACCCATGTGTGTGTGGACCCCTACACAGTTGCAGGATTTGCTCCCAGTTAGTTATGCCAATGCTTGAGAGGACAGAAATATTTTGTCTGCCACTGGATATCAGAAATGGATTAAACACCCTGTGTACAACTATCCTTGGGTAAAGGTTTTACGGCACATCACATAGAGAAACATAGAAATCACAAACACCTTAACTCCAGCATAGGCTAAATCTGTGGCAGAGACTGCAAATTAATGCAAAATTCATTGCTAACTGTTCTCATCTGTCCATTATTTCATCATTTAAATACATCTGGGTATTGTGTTTCCTGTCACTAGCAATGCAAAATGAAAAAAAGTCAAATGATGTCCCAACCAAGTAACGGAGAAACCACCCACGGTGTGTTAATGAATGTCATATAAACCAGAATATGTATTTTCATCTCTTAGGATGATGTCTAGAGCCAACCAAGCAGTAAGATTTCTCTCTGGTGAACCATTGTGAGCTCTATTTCACCTTTTGACAAATATGCTCCTATGTATAGTCTTATTCAAAACATGCTATTTTGATTTGATTTTTATGTTTGTGAATTTTGCCAATGAAGGGTTTTATTGTGGAGTCATTTTGGTTGCAGTGGGAGGACAGAGAATTTTGTATGTGTTTTACCAACAGGAAGATAGCAGTCGAGCATGCAGCTTTAGAAAACCAAAACTAGAAAGCTTGTTGTGCCAAGGCTGGTATAATAAGGTGTTTAAAGGACACTATACATCAGAAGGAATCAGACCATATAGGCCTGTGATTCACAAACTGTGAGGCTGACTTCCCTAGGAGGGCATAGATTTTTAGTTGTGTATTAAAGTAAGCAACTCTGAGAATTTGGGCAAATGTATATTTGCTCTCCTAGATACTCCGAGAAGCCCAGCTGGAAGTTAAGATTTTAGTGGGTGAATACATATAACTGGAGCAAGGGATGAATGACTCACATAACAATGCTTTCTAAAAGAAGACAGGGTCTGATCAACTTGACCAAGCTGAATCTTGCAGGTATCCCTGAATCCAAAGAATCCAAAAGATCGTTGACCAGAGACACAAGTGTGAACTGAGGCCTTAGGGAACCAGAATTGATACTAATTGAATGTGGCTTTGTTCCCATAAATATGTCCTTATTATGACACTGAACAAGACCCATAGGAGTGAGAATGCCAAATCATAGTCACTAAAAGGACTTTTCAAATAATTTTATATGCTAATTGGACAGGTTAAAAACAAGTTTAGGTATCTCAAGTCTGCTTAGACCTTATATCAACTGCTTTCATAATCAAATATTATGAAACTACTAAAAATGCTATAAACAAAACAAAACATCTGATGAGTGTTTTTGCACAATGGTTCTGGTTAAATAATTGCCAAGAAAACCAAAAGTACTTTATGACTCATGCTTCAGATCATAGATTCTGATCAACTACAACCAAGGGTGCTACTACTATGAGGCAGGTTAAGAAACTATTCTTAGGCAGCAGCGCCCCACAAGTTACAAGGGGTAGTAAAAAGCCACACTCCTGGTAAGAGCTGAAACTCCAAAATTTCAATCTGAACAGCAGGTAACAGGGTGCGGTATTAGAAAGCAAGCCTCAAAACAGCCAGTGGTGCAGAATCACATCTAACTACAACATAGCAGAGAAAGATAAGTAGCAGTTGCAGTACACAACTTAACCATTTTCAGATTTCTATTTGGTTTGTTCACAGGGAAACAGGGACACAGGTTGGTGTTTGCAATAAAGAGATTTGAACTAAGGCAAATGGCCTTGTATCAGGAGCTGTAGTGACCTGACCATTCAGTGGTATGCTAGTACACATTAACATTTTAAGAGACGGCTACAGAGCAGTGTTGTTATTCAGCACTGCATAGCGAGAGTGCACAGCCAGGAAGTGCAGCAATAAAAGTTACATCATGACCCAGATTTCGACTGAAGCTAGTGTAGTCTATATCTGAAAAACAGGCAAGTTATTATTTTAAGTAAAGTGGATGTTTTATCATTTTAATGGAAAATGATGAGATTTAAAACTCTTCCAAATCTTTAAAGAAAAAAGAGCTGAGCGTGCCTTTTCTGGGAGAATTATTAGATATGCTGTATTAGATTCAGTCAAAAGATGTTGAATGCCACATCTGTATATTACTGCAAGAGCTGGCATTTTTTCATGTTTAAATAATTTTAGCTGTAATAATTTTTGAACAAAGCATCTCACAGCAATAGACTCCATGTACTAGCCAAATTAATCAGAACTATATTAATTCTGAGATAAAAAACAGAATTTTTAAAAGAGGAGCTAAAGGGATCTTTCACAACTGCCACTGTAGTGTGCAAAGTGCAAATTGGGCCACAAGTTACAATGTTTTTACTCACAAAGCAGCATTTACCTCCACAATTCCAGAGTAATTGTAGTTGCAGGGTGGTGGTCCGTCTGATGCAACTGCAGCTTTTGTTTTAAGACATATGTAGTTTGGATGTCATCATTTCTGGTGTACAGCATCAAAATGAATCTGCACCCAAATCTTTAAATGCAAGTTTGCAGCATCAATTGATGCAGACCGCTGTGTGAACCCTGAAGCCCCCATCACTACTGCTACAATCCTTGTGCAGGATTTGTAAAAATAGGTCGAATGGACCTAGCAGCACTGAGCGCAATGATATGGAAGTGCAAGGAGCAGCTTTAGACTCAAGCCCTAGTGATGTGCAGGTCAATGAAAAACTCTAACCCACAAAACTTAATCCACACCTGAACCTAACCACAAAATGTTTCAATTGTAGGACCTGCAACTAACCCATACCCGCATCTTTCTGCTTTGTACGCTACTTCTGCTAGTGCCTTAGGTTCCAAGACAGACAGGGAAACTTTGTGAGCAAAGGAAGAGTGTGCTTCCCTAGTCTGCCCGCACCCAACCCAAACCCGCAATGATTGCCCAAATTTCCATCCTAACCCATCTGACCTAAATGAGCCCCTTAACTTTTCTAAGGAAATTTATGTCCCTTTAAAGAAATAGTTCATATGTTTCCAGCATCAGTTTTAGCTAAAAAGCACTGACTATCTCTTCTTGGACCAAGGTGACAGATGCAAACTAATAGGAACTATTTCACTGCAGCCTCTTCTGCTCAAACTTTTCCAGAAAAAGTCATAGTGAGTTTGTATCTTCCTACACATTTTTTTTAATATAAGAAAACACTAACAACCCACATAATAAACCTAACGATAGGTGTGCCAGCAAATTCAAGGCAGCCTTATTCTTACCATCTGACATATGTAAAGGGTAAGGGGTAGGGCCCCTCATTCATGCAGTGCTGCAAATCAAAGGCAGCACTGTATTCATCCTTGAAGGTGCAAAAAAACATGGTAAATTACACCCATTATTTTGCACTTTGAACCCTGCCCCATGCATGATGGCTGACCTCAGACAGATTTTGCAAGTGAGGTAACCCAGGGCAGAATAAATATGTCTAACATAACTTGTCTTTAAATAGGCTTGGGGTAGTTTCCAAAAATTCTGCTATGTGGTTTTACAACACTTTCTTAATACATAACTGGTTAAACACTCAAATGAGCATTTCTGATTAAAGGTAAAAATGCATATTTAGAGAAATTGACCCTGGCCACCATCACAGAAACATTTTCTGTTACCTTCCTATCTCACTTAACTCATTTAGTGTCTGTGTGACATTTCTCAATTTATGCAGAATATCTGATGGTTTCTATTTGAATCATTTCTAAAGAAAAAAAATATACACATTTTTAAAATAAATGTACTTTAACCCATCTTGTGGTTCTGATTCCCATTTTTACGCAACTTTGTAAAATTCCAGGAAGATTTACAGATTTCTTTTGGTCCCACATCAAAATAAACCAGCTTGTGAATTCTTAGAATAATGCGTTGATAATTAAATGAGTTGTAGGAAACATAACATAATGAGTTGTAGGAAACATAACATAATGAGTTGTAGGAAACATAACACTGAAGATTTTGCTTTTCAATATTCATCTGTTGTTCGAATATGTTATGTTGAAGAAATATTCAGACATGCTTGTAAAACCTTTCAGGGTATTTATATATATATATATATATATATATATATACAGTATATATATTGCTTTGTTTAAAGGGGAGGATATTTTTTGGTAGCTTAATGCACATAGGGCCTGATTCACTAAAGGGCGATAAAACGTGCGCTATTCTTATTGTGCGCTAAAATTTTTTACCGCCGCTTAATTTTGGCGATTTTTCGCACGATTCACTATAAGCATACTCGCGCTTTTTTACGCGCGATATTGCAAGCGTTATTTAACTCGCGAAAGACTATTTCAATGCGGTATTTGCCTATACATGCGCTAAATTACGCGAATAATCGCCGAATATGAATGGTAGCATAGAAATAGTGTATAAAAATTGTCGAAGCATATAAATGGTGTATATAAATATTAGCCACATATAAATAGTAGATGCTTATAAATAGTAGCCACTAGTGATGAGCAAATGTGTTCTGGTTTCTTTAGTGAAAAATTAGCAAATCTTTCGAAAGATCCCCGAAACGGCAAAAATGTTGTGTTGTGCGGGCAAAAAAATTGTTGCCCGTGACTATTATTTTTTGACACTTGTGGATCAATTTGTGGATGTGCGGTGAATTTTTGCGTGGCGAATTTTTTCATGCGTTTTGCCATTGGTGGATTGTTTTGTGAAACGCATGAAAAAATCCGCCGCGAAAAAATTCAACGCACGTCCAAAAATTCGCTGCGAATCCATGCCTGGCGAAACATTTCAACACTTGTAGCCAAATAGAACGCACGCCATGTTAGCCATACACGCCAATACTTGCGGAAAATTACTGTATTAAAAATGAACATTTCGCAGCAAACTGGCAGCTGCGTCACTCTGGGGGAAACACAGACTTGAATAAATAATACTGTAAGTCCATATTTTATTGCAAAAAATCATTTACTGTACTTTGGTATAATTTTTCGCCTGCCTGTAGTAGGTGTTAATTTTCGTATAGCCGAATGCGATATTTAGCGCACAAAAGTTATAGTGAATCATGCGATCGTATTCTTTTCAGTGCGGAAATTAACGCAAAACGGTAAAACTAGCGCGAGAAATACCCCATGCGAGAATGGCAATTTTTCGCACGCGATAATACTATGGTGAATCGTGCGCAAGTTATTTTGCGTTTTTTAACGCGAAAAAGCGTGCGATAATTTTTATCGCCCTTTAGTGAATCAGGCCCATAATATCTTAATGCGCCTGGTATATTGATTGCAAAGAACCTCTTCTTTTTGCCTGTATGATTTATGTGGTCACAGCCTCATTGCACCCCTGCCTAATGGTTAAAAAAAAAGTTAGTGGTGAGCATAACTTTGCCTTTCTTTTTTTTTTATTTTTTTTTTTTACTTTTTATTTTATTACATAGATGATAATGAAAGTCCACTGGTGCAGGAACTGATGCAAGAGTAGAAAAATATTAACAAAAATACATTACACTATACATATAAAGACAATAATAAAATAATGCATGAATTATTTCTCATCTTTTTCTTAATGACCTTTCCCCATAAACCTAATGGTATTGTACACAATCTAGAACAATTTAGTGGAACCCTAGTCACCAGACAGCTGGTGACTAGGGGCAGATGAAATAATAAGAAGAAATAAATCACCTGCTGCAAGCTTTGCAGAAGGTACCCCAAGTTTTGTAAAAGAGAGGCATGCTGGCATTGGGTCTGAGGTCGATTAGATTTACACCTTACAAATTGACACCCCAAACTGAATATGGTTTCATTGCCCTAAAAGGGCAGATGTCGACCTGCTCAAGTCTAGGATTCAAGTATGCTCACATCAGCCAGTAGGTGCACCCCTTGACCTGCCCTGCAATGAGGTAAGCATGGGATGATGCAGGTAGCAGCGGCCCCAGAAACATACCTGGATTTAGTTCATTATGTACCACTGAGAAATCCATGTTAATATACTGTTTCCTACGAATGCCAAACACAACATTTCTTATCCAATAATTTTGCCCATGTATATGTACTAAAATGAGGCTTCTTAGAAAAAATCTTCTATTTCAGTTGTCATTTACCTACATGAATAAGTAAAAGCAAAACAGGACTGCTCTACATGGCTATATTAACCTGTACCTAGTGTGTTCCTTTATGCAAGTTTTTCTTAGACAGCATAGGATAAGGAAATTATTTCTCTGGACTAAAATATCTAAGTTTTAATGGTGCTACACACCATCATGTACCAGAACTTGATGCTTCTCTTGGGAAGAATTTCAGAAGTTTCAGAATACTTTTAAACTATGAATTTGGCACTGTGTATATATTGCTATAAGTACTGCGGTCATGAAACATGAAGTTGGCACTGCATTTATACTTCTTTATATAGTATTCTGGGACATTAAACAAAGAGGTGCACTGACTTTATACTGCTTTATTTTGGGGATTATACAACAGGAAGTTACCATTGCATGTATACTACTATGTGTCCTGAGAGTATTATACATGAAACTGGCACTGATTTATACAGTTGTGTGTTGTACGTTATTAAATGGGAGCTTAACACAAAAAATAAATTGGCTTAAACTTTTGAGCACTTTTGCAATTTACATACATTTTCTCCTTTAAGTGGTGTCCTAGAATATCAGCAGTCCTAACTGCCTATGCACTTTCCATGCATTTTCTGTATTCAGTTAGCAGCTTGCTGACTTGAGCAAAAGCTTGGTATTGGGTTAGGAGTATAAACATGCAAATATATCAGAAACCCCTATAAATAGAAAATGAATGTACACTGCAACAGTGCTATAGTTTTATGTGCATGGGACTGCTATATGCAAGAGTATAAATGAACACTTCTTTTAGTGCTCAGGGGGATTGGAAAATGAGCCCTAATGTATTCTGGGTGCATTAAACATGACATTAGCCATGCATTTCTACTGTTATATATTTGTTTTATATATATATAGGGGCTACAAAAAACACCAATATAACTTGTATTTGTGTGTGGTTACCATGAAAAAAGCCTTGAAATATTTCTTAGTTGTATTACTGTTTTATATGGGGTAATACACATAAAATGACATAATACTGCAGCCTTCATATATAAATATATAGAGGGGGAATCATGCTGCTATGACCTTGAGTTGGTGTGGTTTAAATGATCAAAGTAATTAAAAAATTAGTGTGACTTAATAGAAAATTTGTGCGCCATACTCCCAGTGCAACATGTCCATAGTGGTCCCTGGATTTCAATTTAAATATCTGGAAACTCTATTTCAATTGCCATCTTTGTATACTCAGTAGAAAAGACACTGATGTGGGAAGACAAAAATGCGGAGCTTATTTCATGCATCAGTGCACTTACTCTCAGGCAAGAGGTATCTTTAACTTGGCAGACGGACTTTGCTGCGGAAGCTTTCTGGTGTGCACAGCATTTTGAAAGAAAGCATATCTGTTTTTAGCCTCAGATGCAACACAGCTATGTAAAATCACTGTATTACAGGACATTTCGAATGGATTTTATTGTGTTTTGGCAAACAAATGAGCTTTCAGTTTATGCTGGAAGTATTGTTTGGTTTTGCTTGTTACACGATTAGCCTGCAGAACTCCCATCTTGTGTGGCCTTGGCACGGCACTTCCACTGCTGGAAAGAACTAAGTAGCGATTCTTAGATATGCAGATTCTAATTTTCTAATTTTTTATAACCTTTGTAAAGATAACAGCAGTCATTTCCAGTATGAACCTACTTTTGGCTTTTATGCACACCCTTTACTTCCTTGTCTGCAGTATTCACTTTCATTTTCTTACTCTTAGCTTTTCAAGCTTTTCAGAATATTGAGCTTAATTTACAAAGAATGAGGGCAGAGCAAAAGCAACACCATATAGAGTACTTGTGTCTTGCTGATGCCATTTATAGCATTAAAGGGGATGTAAAGGCCATAATGTAATGTAAATATTTTTTCTCTATTGTCTGAACAAAACAGATGCTGTGTAATGCAAACTATGAAAAAAAAATGTACAAGATTTCTAAATGAGTGCAATAATTCTGACTCTTTATTTCATCACTTACCCTAGCAATGGGTGCAACTTCATCATTTGAGGCATGCAATTTCAAACCATATTTCTTAAGGACTGTGTGAACAAATATAAATGTTTATGCAAACTGTTCAGAAGTATGAGCAAGTTATCAATTTGCAGTGTGTGTATGCTGGTGTCATAATTTGTGTGAACATGCACAAGTACACAGCTTAGACTTGAAAGCCTTGTAAAGGGAACATGAATGGAAAAATAAGAGATGAATAACTTCTGTCCAGTGCCAGGCCTAGCAGAAGGAGCCCCCAAGACAATGGGCCAGCCACAACCACCTACCCCCCCCCCCCACGCACAAGAGAGAGAGTGATGGCAGGGGGAGTGGGTATGATCAAAAAGTGAAAAAATATGACCTAGCAATTCTCCAGGATCCTGGAGGTATGTGGCTAGCGCCCACCCCTGTGCCCTAGGCATGTGCCTCTTTTGCCTACCCATAGTTCTGGCTTTACAACAGGGAGTAAAGTGCAAAGTGAAAAAAACCCGCCATATTTTATTGCACTTGCCCACTCCAATAATTTGCTTTTCTCTCACTATGAGATGCTGCATGTGCCTGATAACACAGCAGGGGTGTCACTTTGACTGGAAGTGGGCAGTCCCTGGAATGGACCCACCTAGCGTCTCTTTCAGGATGCTGATGTGTCCAATAAGCACATCAGCACTTGGGTTCATGCCTAGAATAAATGAGCCTTGTAGATTTGCAGTTGTCTTGCTTGCTTGTCTCTGATGTATTTAAACATTATTTCTAATGCCACGTTGGTTAAAACTGTTCATTTTGGTTTAGTATAGCTATAAAAGCCAACTGTGTCTCAGTATATTAAAAAAACCAAGCAGTTTTCAGAATTAGTCTACTGAGTATATTATAGGGCAGTTACTCTTCATGAGAATGAAGGATTTATGCACATACTGCGTTTATGCTTCTTGCTTAATGCTGAACTCAAGCTTTTAAGGTGGGAAGTGAAAGCAAAGTGCCTAACCACTAAGTCTTCTGCACCAATAGAACATTGTTCTGTGGTTTAAGCGAGAAACCTACATAAAGCCAATTCAAAGTGAAAATGTCTTTGTCAGTAGCACAAAATAACAGTGAATTTTAAGGCCTAAACGCTTTGCTAATGTAAGCAAAGTACAACAAGTATATATTTTTTAAAGAAAGTATCCTCCCAAATTTTTACAGTGTACATATATTTGTAAAGTTAACTTTTAATCACTTTCACTTTTATCTATACATAAAGAAAGATGTTAGTTATAGGTGGCATGTCTTTGCTAAAAATTACTTTGTCTTAGTCCTTATTTTAATTCAAATTCAGCTATTTCAGCTCTACTTTTGTATTCACTTCCACTACAGCATTAGAGGGCATTTCGAAAGTTTTTATAGGGGAATTCATATAAAGATTCACGCATTTGCAGATGATAATATTGCTTATTGTTGATAACCCTAAGGGTGTTATTAATCAATGTTCTTAATTATTTTTTGGGTCATTCGATTTTTTTAGTTAAAAATCATGAATTTGAATATTGGTTAATTTCCAATATTTATTAAAGCTTTTGTTCACCTGTGAGTTAACTTTTAGTATGATGTAGAGAGTAATATTCTGAGACAATTTGCAACTGGTCTCATTTTTTATTATTTGTGTTTTTTTAATTATTTCACTTTTTGTTCAGCAACTCTCCAGTTTAGAATTTTAGCAGCTATCTGGTTCCTAGGGTTCAAATTACCTTAGAAACCAGGGAGTGGTTTAAATAAGAGACTAGTATATGAATAGGAGAGGACCTGAATAGAAAATAAGAAATAAAAAGTAGCAATAACAGAGAAGTATTTTTTTGGCTGCTGGCTGCTTTTTAAGCCTATGAGTAAGTGTGCTTGCCACACGAAACGCGTTAGGCGTCCATTCTTTTAATGAAACAATAAAGATTTGATCTTATGAGAGACCCCAGAGTCTGGAGCGCTTGGTGTCCGTTACGTTTGAAGTTGGCTTTTCTCCCCCTCAGCTACGGGTTCAGGGCCCCGAGCACCCGGACCAGCCAGGGATACCGGTGAGCTATTCTGACTTATACTGACTATACATTGACTTTGCCTGACTACTGTGTTCCTTGAATAGCACTTGCGATACGTCCGGGGTTTCTACACCCGGGCCCAACCGTTCAGATTGGTACGGATTGTACTTTATAAATTGGAACACTGACGATTATATAGAGAAATTTTCTCCTTCTTTTGTTTTTTGTTTTTCGTGTTTTTGTTTTACTTTATTTACTTTTTAAGACACAGTGTTTCTTTCTTTTTCTTTGACCTTAGAAACCAGGGAGTGGTTTAAATAAGAGACTAGTATATGAATAGGAGAGGACCTGAATAGAAAATAAGAAATAAAAAGTAGTAATAATAGAGAAGTATTTTTTTGGCTGCTGGGGTCAGTGACCCCCATTTTAAAATTGTAAAAATAATATAATTATAAAACTATAAAAAAAAATAATGAAGACCAATTGAAAAGTTGTTTAGAATTGGCGACTCTTAAACATACTAAAGGTGAACATACTTTAAGCGAATTAATTTTTCCTAACTGTAGATCACTACTGATGCTTAATATATGCAGAAAAATGCCTACAGATACTCAAAAAAAATGACTACACATAGGGTTTTGGTTATTTTAGATTAAATTCTAATTTCACTATGACTAAGCCATTCTCAGGCCTTAACAATGAAGTATACTTTGGAGTAGCTAATCACTCAGAATTCAGATTGGCTTATTTTTGTCTAAACACATTAAAGTGCATTCATACATAAAACAAAAAATATCTGCTTGATCTTGAAAATAAAAAGAAAGAAAAAAATGGGAAAATGTTGCAACATTTGCAAGTAATGCCAAGAAAGGGTATGATACTAAGATATTAAATAATTAACCAGCTTTTTGAGCAGTTTTGCACAGTGGAAAATATGTGATCACAAAGTAAGCCTATGACTGAGTCGTGACCAGACATAAATATCATATATTTGGAGCTATAATGGAAAATATCTACAAAGCCTTACTAATATAGTGTCAACCAGACGAGTGCATTAAAAACTAGAGCAAATGATTAGGTATTCATTTGGGTCATCCTACGCAGTAACCACACTCTGGGTTCTTCATTGTACATTATAGATTAACTCTAAATAGTCTGAGCACTTCTCACTAAATAGCAGAAAAAGAAAAGCTTACAGGCTGAAAGCAGAATTTTATATTTATGTATATATATATTGGTGCTTAAAATTCAGATTAAAAATAACCGTTGTAATGTTTTTACTGTTGTTTACATGTATTTAGAAAATTTGCTAGCATTTGCTGAAATAACACCTATGGTTGTGCTTACCAATGGTCTTCTTCAGACAGGCACTTGAAAAATCCCCAAAATGGAAAAAGTTTATTTGCATATTGTGTGGGCCACAAAAGAAACCGTATGCTTTCAGGCCTACATATAGCACTTCTACATTACAATAATATCTAATTTACAAAAAGTAAAACAAAAACTTTAGTTTACAAGGATTATTACATAGATGCATTGTAGAAAAGAGAAGGCAAAATAATAATAAATGACTACTTAAATAATATTGTTATATACATTTTATTATTTACATCACTAGTAACACATCCTATATAAAAGCCAAATGGTTTCTATGTATTTTTATGTATTAAAGGCAAACAATGTAGATCTCTATAAAAATATATTGCATAAACCAGCTCATATGTAAAACCCTGCTTCATCTAAATAAACCATTTTGATAAAAATATACTTCTTTGTACAGGTATGGGACCCGTTATCCAGAATGCTCGGGACCTGGGGGTTTTCTGGATAAGGGATCTTTCCGTAATTTGGATCTTTATACCTTAAGTCTACTAAAAAAATGATTTAAACAGTAATTAAACCCAGCAGCATTGTTTTGCCTCCAATAAGGGGTAATTATATCTTAGTTGGGATCAAGTACAAGGTACTGTTTTATTATTACAAAGAAAAAGGGAATCATTTTTAAACATTTGAATTATTTGATTAATCCAGAACTTTCTGGATAATGGGTTTTCAGATAAGGGGTCCAATACCTGTAGTATGTGCTAATGGGTACTCCTAAATAGAAAATTGCCATTTTAAGAATTAAGGGCCACCTCCTGGGATCATAGGATTCACAGTGCACACAAACAAGCCAAGGCACACATACATGCTAGGCCACATTAGCCAATCAATAGACAGAGTTCCTGTTAAAGTTAGAGCAGAATTATTTCTGATCATGTGATCTCTGAGGGAACACACAGCCCATCACTAAATGGTGGATCGGGAAAGGATATAAAAGGCCAATATTTACTGATACATATATTCCAGTTCCCCTAATTTTGTCATTGGTACCAATGTCTTTAATGACCACTGGATCTTCCTCAGCACTTTCCAGTAATCTCTCTACTCGCTCTACCATATGGAAGCAATAACAGATTGTTCGCTATATATGTTCATGTAAAAAATTGCATCATTGCGTTTTTGACTTTTTCAACATTTTTTAACATACAAACATTTTATATAATTCAGTGGCAGAATTAGTGGTAGGCAAAAGGGGCACCACTGTCCTACGACCCCCTCCATGTCACCTTTCCCTGCACATACCTTTCCCCCCTCCCCCGTTGTTCATGCGTGCAAGCTCATTCACACATGCGTAAAGGGTGCGGTAAGGAGGGTGCGGCAAGGTTGCCTGGGGCTTCCAGCCAACTTGGCTCTCCAATGATATCATTTCAACAAAATTGAAAGATGATAGTCACAGATGATAGTGACATACCACAGATCATGTGTCATTTACATTTTGCAGGCCATTGTAATTTAAGTAAAAATGACTGCAAATGGAATAAGCAGGATCTTGACCAACTGGCACTCTGGGAAGCTAAGTGGCAGATGAGATTTAATGTGGATAAATGTAAGGTCATGCACCTGGGATGTAAAGATATGCAAGCCACTTATACCCTTAATGGGACTGCACTAGGCAAATCCATAATGGAGAAGGACCTTGGAGTCCTTGTAGATAATAAACTTGGCTGTAGCAAGCAATGCCAGGCAGCAGCTGCAAGGGCAAACTAGGTTTTGAGCTAGGTTTTGAAGAGTGTGTTATTCTTCCGCTTTACAGAGCGCTGATAAGGCCCCATCTAAAATATGATGTTCAGTTTTGGTCTCCAGTGCTCAAACGGGACATTATTGAATTAGAGAGGGTCCAGAGAAGGGCAACTAAGCTGGTAAAGGGTATGGAAAGTCTCAGTTATGAAGAAAGACTGGCCAAGTTCTGTTGAAGTTCTGGAATTCCCTCCCCGAATCAGTCGTACTGGCTGATACATTATATTGCTTTAAGAAGGGGCTGGATGGCTTCTTAGCAAGTGAGGGAATACAGGGTTATGGGAGATAGCTCTTAGTACAAGTGAGGGAATACAGGGGTATGGGAGATAGCTCTCAGTACAAGTGAGGGAATACGGGGTTATGGGAGATAGCTCTTAGTACAAGTTGATCCAGGGACTGGTCCGATTGCCATCTTGGAATCAGGAAGGAATTTTTTTCCTCTCTGCAGCAAATTAGAGAGGCTTCAGATGGGTGTTTTTTGCCTTCCTCTGGATCAAATAGAAGTTAGGCAGGTTATATATAGGCATTATGGTTGAACCTGATAGACGTACATCCTTTTTCAACTTAACTTACTACGTAATAAGTAAGTACACCCACATTAGGTACACCAAGCTTAAATACTTCAGATTATAATCAGGTGCATCAGAACACAGTAGAGCACTGTTACTTTACACTGTATCTTGAGAGAAGCAGTCTTATTTAAACCTCAGAGACTAATAGGTACATTTTTTAATTTGACTTTTTACTATGATTTGAGTTTTTTGCTGATAAGATAACAAATTTTATTTTTTTTCTGAGTTTTTAACTTTTCTTTAACAGACATCATTTACCAAAAGATCCTGATGCCTGCTGTAAAGCATAGAGGTGAAAAATGGTCTGGTGCTACTTTGATGCAGGTCCTGGGCAGCTCACCATCTATAATCCACTATGAATACTTTATTGTACTAGAGCAGGGATGCCCAACCTTTTTTTACTCGTGAGCCAAAACTCAGATGTAAAAAGAGTTGGTGAGCCACACAAGCATGAAAAGGGTTATTTGGGGATGCCAGATAAGTGCTGTCATTGGCTATTTGGTAGCCCCTTGTAGACTGCTGGCCTGCAGGGGTTCTGTTTGTAGTAAAACTGTGTCTCTAAGCTTCCAAAACTTTGAGGTCACTGGGAGCAACATCAAGAGGGTGATGACCAACATGTAGCATACAAGACACTGGATAGGGGTTATTGTACTAGAGCGTGTGTTAGCTTATTGTGAGACCATCTTTTAGGTAACTGAAGCTCAGCCAAAAGTGGATCTTGCAACATGACAATGATCCTAAACATTTTGATTAATTTACAAAGAAATGGCTGAACAAATAGAAATGGAAAGTTCTAGAATTCAAAGGTCATATCTAAATCACATAAAAAAATCTCCCATTTCATATCAGAGACTAGTGATGAGCAGGCATGGATTCACAGAGAATTACCGCATTTTTCCATTGGCGAATTGTTTCGTGAAAAATTTGCTGCATAAAAAAGTCACGGTCAAGTAAAAATGGGTATGGCCGCGTAACAATGGGCGAGGTCATGTAAAAAACAGATGCAGGCGCCAAAAAAGTTGCACAACAAATTTGTTTCGCGGATTTTTCGCCATTTCACAAATTTTCTTGTTTTTTCGCGAATTTTACAGCAAATCGAAATGCGACTATCAGAGACTAGTGATGAGAGAATCTGACACGTTTTGCTTCACCGTAAAACTCGTGAAACTTTAAAAAAATTAAAGCAACAGAGACTTTTTTTTTACACATTTTGTCATGTGGCAAATTTTTGCAGTTGTTTCACTAAAAAATCCTCCAGATTCGAGGAAATTCACCATGAAGCCATGCCAGGCAAAAATTTCACTCATCACTATCAGAGACTAGTATAAGACAGTTATAAGAAATGGCTACATAAGGTTAATTCTGCCAGTGAGGACAATACCATGTGATAAAGCCAGTGGTTCCCCAGAAGCAAATGGTATTTCTGATCACCATTTGACATTGCATTTATGTTTTGCGAGTTTTCAAATATGAGTTTTTTTTAAACTGGAAAAACTTGAAACTTATGTAAAGTATGTGGAATTACGATGACTAGATTAAAAGATCTCTTTAAGGCCTTTAGAAAGAAGGTTTTAGATGACTATGAGTCTGGTAAGAGATCTAGAAAGATTATTAAAAAGAACAGGACTTCAATCACTCCACTCTCTTAAATCTCATCTACAAGTGGGATGGTTTCAAACAATTGCCAACTTGCCTAGGCCAGAACACAAGATGCTAAAAGAATGCCCTTAGAACCCTCAGAATTTCATAATGGGACCTACAGGTAGCTCTTGCCACTAATGATGTCAAAATGAATTTACCATAAAAAAGAGGCTGCATAAATTACATCTACATGGAAGGTGTGTCCAGAAGGAATATCAGGGCAAGACTAATATTTGCCCATGAACATCTAGACTATGGATCCCCAACCTTTTTTTTTACTTGTGAGCCACACTCAGATGTAAAAATTGTTGATGAGCCACAGAAACATGAAAAAAGTTCTGCCAAATAAGGACTTTGATTGGTTATTTTATAGCACAATTATGACTGCTAGCCTGCAGGAGGCTCTGCTTGGAGTAAAGTAGTCTCTGTACTTCTAAAACTTGTCTTCAAGCAACAAAATTTAAAAATAGGCACCTACTTTGAGGCCACTGGGAGCAACATCAAAGGGCATGGTGAGCAACATGTTGCTCATGAGCCACTGGTTGGGATAACTGGCAAAGACTTTCAAAACAATGTGGTCTGGATAGATGCAAATAATTATCTGGCCAAAGTTCCAAAAGACATGTTTGGTAAAAATCACTGACAGCATTTTACCAGAAGAATATGATGCCAGCTGTAAAGCATGGCAATGGAAAGTTTATGGCCTGGGGCTACTTCGATGCATCAGTGCCTGGGCAGTTCACCATCATAGAATCCACTAGGAATTCTGTACCAGAGGGTGCTTGAGGATAATGTAAGTCAATCTGTCAGATAACTGAAGCTTAAAGGAGAATGCAAGTCAAAATTTAAAAAGCATACTGCCCAATAGTCCTCCTATTGTTTAGTAAAAACACCACACTTTTGGCTCACCTAATCAAATATTTACTCAGTCACACTTACTTCACATTTTCTAGAACAGGTATTCTCCCTTCCTTTCCCTCCTTGCTTCATACTGCACATGTGTTTCATTCCCTCCCCCCCGCCCCCTCTGCCAGATCCACTTCTGATTGGCTGGTGGGCATGTGTAGCTCAGAACAGGAGACAGGATCAAGTTACACACATGCTCAGAGAATAGGAAGGCTGCCGCTGGCACCTACAGGAAGGGGAGAGAGATTTCAGTGATGTCACTGTAGTCTTCACACTGCTGTAGGCTGCCAGCACCATATCTCAGAGAACCAAGCAGGGATTTGGGAATTTAGATATGTAGTAAGTACTTACAAAGAATGCCTTTAGACTTACTTTTAATTTATATTAACCTTTCATTGTCCTTTAAGCAAAAGTGTACCTTGCAGTATGACAGTGACCTTAAATATTCCAGTTAATCCACAAAGCTGAACAAAAAAAGTGTAGTTTTTAGGATGTCCTAGTCCAGTAATTCCCAACCAGTGGCTCACAAGCAACATGTTGCCCATCAACCCCTTTTGCTTCCAGTGGCCTTAAAGGAGGGCCTTATTTTTAAATTTTAAGTTTTGGTTGCATAAAAACAAGTGCTATGAAACAACCAATCATAGCCCTTATGTGGCACCTCAATAACTTTTTTGCTTTTGTGTTGCTGCCCAACTCTTTTTAAATTGGAATGTGCCTAATGGGTAAATAAGGCTGGGGATCCTGGCCTAGACAAAGGCCAAATCTAAATCCCATCAATATGGTGTGGAGGCATTTGAAACAGCTATGTATGCAAAAACACCTTAAACATTGCACATCTGAAAAAATTCTGCATGGAGAAGAAGGATAAATATTCTCCCACTTGATAGCAGGAGAGAGTTATAAGAAATGCCTAACTGAGGTTGTTTCTGCCAGTGAGGGCAATACAAGGTATAAGCGCCAAGGGTGTACATACAGAAGCAAATGACATATCTGTTAATAAAAGGCTGCACATTTTTGTTCAAATACATCACCTATCTTTTTATACTGTTTGAATGAAGATCAAATATCCATATGTTGAAATATGTTACAAAAAAAAAGAAATGAATATTATATAAGTTTATAGTTATAATTATTATTATTTTATCAAAAAAAACTGCCAAATGAATATCCAGATTGAGAGTATAAACTCATACAATGCAATTTCATTCAGTGAAATTAAAATTCTGAAAATGTCTGGCCTTCAGGGGAGAAGTTTCCATGACTGTACTTACTGAGAGCTGTAAAACATAAGCATCAATGTAAGATTCTCCATTTCTCATAAAAAGCAAGGTATGCCAGAGAAAACGACTTCAATGCCACAAAGGTTTTAATAGTCTGTTAAATCAATTGACTGCCGAGAAGTTAAATGTTTTGCAACCTTTTGATGCGAGGCTAAAACTGCTTCATCATACCTGGAAATAATCATTATACATAGAGTTGACACTTCAGGTCTGAGAATCTCAGATAGCATGAAACCACACGCACATTAATAAAATGGTGGGTTAAGCTGTGGTAATATGTGTATCCGGCATTCCACTCCCACTCTGCTATATGCTGTATGAGCCACTGAGTTTCGTAGTTAATTTAAAGGGAAACTGTAGATAAAATACCCCATGTAGAAAGATTACTCCTGTCTTTCTGTTGTATTACCATTTTTAAACAGATAAAGCATATTACCCCTAAGGGTCATAAATATATAACTTTGGACAAAGATTATTCCCTTCGAACTTTGCAGTTGCCTATAGCAACCAATTCGATTTTTACTTTCATTTTCTATGGCACATTATAATGATTCTGTAATTAATTTAAATAAAAGTTCATCTTGTAAGCTACATGAAGACAGCGACAGTGATTACAGCCAGCATTGAATTGTATGTTAATTCTGTTCAAAAAAGTTACTTAAAACAGGTTAAAAGAATGTTAATTTCAGTTCAAATTTTAACCACAGAAATTGTAACTAGGGTAGGATAAGCAGTTTTACCTAATGAATACATGTTTAGTTTCATTGTTCTGCCGAAGCTACAGAAAAATATGGCACATGAACATACCATTTATAGATACATTTATAGATCTCTAGCAACAGGGAAACTTAGGACTTATGCTCACTACTGGCCTTCTCACAACTTTGATATGATTCTAATTAAGGCCAAGTCTGTCAACCCACAGGAAGTCAGTGTGACTTTCTGCATAGCAGCTCCCTGGTGTTTATAGTGGTAAGATATAACCTTATGCACTATATATATATATTGATGAACTACAGCTGCCAGCATGCCCCAACAGATGAAGACTGCTAGAGTAGGACTTCAGCAGACTTCAAGGGCCTTCCTCTGCATATCTCCAATTGCCAATCAGCATGTCATAGACCTGCCCCTGCGACATCACCAGCCTGCCCACATGACATGCCTGTCCTGCCCAGTGATGTCACATTCCCGCCCCCTGCCCGGAGATACATGTGCCTAAAGTTGGCAACCCTAGTGAAAACACAGGTATATCCCACACAGTAACAGAACTCACAAGCAGTGAAAGGCTGGGTAGGTTTTATGAAGGGGTAGATTGGCTAGTATCCAGTATATAATAACAGTACATGTAAGTTAAAAATATAGCTGTATGTAGAATACATTTGAACTCAGCTCAGCTACTGCACAGCAACTTGAAGATATACTGTCTAGCGTAATATAAATGTACAAAATCTTTTCTTTTTACAAGCAAGGAGCAACCTGTTACAAACACTGTGCCCTTTGCCAAACCTGTCCAGGGTAATGGCAGGACAGACAAACCAGCAAAACCTAGGGGAGTGAGTATTTGACAACATATGTTACTTGTGTTCTCTCAGTTAAAAGTTTGGTTTCATTTTACTGACAATTTCAAATGCATATGAGCACCTAAGCAATTCTGAAGTGATGGTTATGGGAATAGATTCAAAGTGTGTAATGAACAGAATTCAAACGTTAAACAGATTCAAATCCACACTGCCCCACCCAGTTACATTTTGATGGTAAAGGTTCCCCACCCTTCCTGAGAAACACATAAATACACTTAGCTGGTACATTTCTATTACACTAATATATACAGTATGTAGTGGTGTTGATGTCACTGTGGCTGTTAGTAATTGTGTGTGGGTTACTTCATTAAAACTTTACTTTATTTACTCAGGTCTAACTGGGTCACAGAGGGATTATTATAAATATCAGAATTCTTATTTGACAATTAAAAAACAGTAAAACACCAGCAGCATATTCTATGCTGACCCAGTGGAATGCACAGTGAGCAACTAACCTTAACACACACTATGCAAACAGTTGCTAATACTAGCCACTAATTTGACCCAAAACTGATGGGTATCTTTATTCATTTCCTTTCATATAAAATATGCAAAATGTAAAAAACTTAATGTCGTACCATGGGATGTGAGGTGATGTTTCTATTCCAAGCAGAGATGAAGAGATTCTACCTGACAGCTAGTAATGAGGGAATAGGAAATGGAGAACTACAGTACATAGATTTACCATACTTTATCTCAGTTGTATCTGTTTATTTTGCAAAAGTAATGAGAAAGGAAACTATAAAGACTGACAGCCAACTGGCTTATTGGCAACCTACTGTTGCTGCTTATACAGAATTCAACATGCAAACACACAACTGCACCTTTTCAGGCAGAAATCTACCTGTATGTGCAGTGACAAGCACTTTTTACTAAAGCCAATAGCAGGTGGCACAGGTACTTTTAGGCCCTTCAACCACTGCCTCAAGTAACATTTTCTAAAATTAAAACAAATGATAAGATGGTTTGCATTTATTTTTTAAGGTATATTGTGTTTATTCCAAAGTTGAATTATATGCATTAAACCGTTAAAAGGTTACACTACCCTACTGGTCCGATGGTTATAGTCTCATTCATCAACTTTTTAAATAGTTAATTATTTTATGGCATTTATTCTCATGCAGCCCAGAGGTTCATTGTTATGCTGTGGTGGATGTGGTGAGAAGGTTGGGAAGTGTAGGATCATAGCCCAGTGCCGCCACATTAATGGATTACCAATGGGATATATGTAAATTAGTACACACCCCATTAAAAACTTAAAAGAATAAATAAATATAGGAGGAACAAAACATACACTATAAACACAAACAACACATGCTTCCAGCCCACAAGCAACTCCCTCCAGATAACAACGTAAATCCCACATTTCAGCCCTATGCATGTAGAATAGGCATACTGTGGAATCATTAACTGTACACATGGTTGGCAGAGTTAGGATATGGAATAAACCACTTTTTTCTTTTGATTCCATCTAATGTACGCTCCATGAATTTACAGTACTGTTTATGATATAGGCATACATTACATGTAGTAGTAGTAGTAGCAGTAGCGTAAAATAGAAATGAAATTAAACTGCCGTATAATTACAATTATTAATTTTATTATATAATAATAATATCTAATTCATGATTCATAAATAACCTGTCAAACTATACTTATAAATGGTGTTTATTAGTCATCAGTTGGATTCAATGTTAAAGGGAAACGAAAGTCAAAGTCACTTGGGGGTGCCAAAATGTTAGGCACCCCCAAGTGACTTTAATCGCTTACCTCGTACCCCGGGCTGGTGCCCCTGTTAGGAGAAAACAGCACCAGCCCGGGGCACCTGGAGCGCAGCGCTTCCGTCTTCCTGGCTTCCTTTTCCTGAGTGCCAGCGGTGGGCGCATGCGCAGTAGAGTGAAAAGCCGACTTTAACATTTAAGTTCGGCTTTTCACTCTACTGCGCATGCGCGCGCAGCGAATCAGGAAAAGGAAGCGCCGGCAGCTACCCCGGGCTGGTGCTGTTCCTTCCTCACAGGGGCACCAGCCCGGGGTAAAAGGTAGGCGGTCAAAGTCACTTGGGGGTGCCTAACATTTTGGCACCCCCAAGTGACTTTGACTTTATTTTTCCTTTAAGTGATGTCATTTGTATCACATGGCTCATCGACACTTGCATTTTATAACAAATAATGTTCCCCCTTACTTTATATACAAGGCTATTATACTGTTCCATGGCATGTACAACAATACGTTGCATGTGATTTATTGTAGTATTCTTATATTTTATAATAGAGAAGCATTATTCCCTATATGAATTAAATGGAATTTCTTTGTGTACATTCAAACAGGTATTTGGAAAAAGCTGCCATGACAGTATACACGTATATATCACTTAATATTTCCCATAGAGTAAATAAAAAGCATAGAGAGTAGTGCACTGCTATCAGTAGTACTTGAAAATGTATCCCTATTTATTATGCAGGGAACTATAGGGTTAACATTTTCTATAGCTTTAAATCCCTACATGTCCTTATTTCACTCTTACTGGGCAGAAGCCCATGTATCTATTTTGCTATAAGCATGTTCTGTATCATTGGCCCATAAGGCTTATAACCACTTCCTGCACACTGTAATATAGTGTTTAGCAAGGGTGGATCTTCCTCTTTGACTGCATCTGTTGAACCAGGTGGATGTTCCACAGATGTTCCACCGAGCCTGGGCTCAACAAGGCCCCAGTAAAGCCATCTTTCCCCAGAGGGACCATTACATTTGGAGAAGTTGGGGAGCAGGGACCCCGAGAACAAGGATTAGCAAGTGCGGGATATTTAGTGTAATAGCACATTTTAAGAACGTGAAATTGTCAGCTTTGGTTAGCAAGAGCAGCTTTCTGACCCCAACCAGGAGAGATAGCTGGGAGTAGTCTCCTTTAAAGGCTCTACTTGGAGTGACCACAGTACTGACAAGGGTATCAGGCATAGGCTTCTCCCTGAGCCATGTGTACTGTTTAGGATCCGGTCCATTAAGGTGGAAAAGAAAAAGAATTGTTTACCATCTACTCTCCACAGTGCTGCATCTTTACATGGAGCTACTAGTAGCAGCAACTTTTCGCGGCTACAGAAATAGACAATACTGATCATTTACTGATAATTGTCTCTAGGTGTGTTTTAGCAGAGGCAATTTGCAGTATTGTCTATGGCAGGGTTTTTTCCGGGGTTTAGTAGCTCCGTGTGTCTTCGCCCTTAGAGTCACGTGTACCCCATGAATTAAATAAGGACAAATGGCTGCAGAAGTTCAGAAATAATCTGTACCTTTAATGACATTTAATTTTGGTGCACAAATATGACTTTATGAGTTCCATTGTTGCCAGTGGGGGTGGAAGTAATAAGCCATGAATGCTGAAAATTACCAGAAATAAACAATCTGCATTAAATATGTATTTGCAAAGATGGAACATTATCTACTTTATTGTGAATGTAAAGTGACATTTCTCAAAAAATATTGGTAGAGTTGACTCAAGTCAAGCCAAACAGAATAGCACCTTTGTTTTTCATGTTTCGTTATTGGTGTGCTAGCCTGAATGTGCACTCATTTTTGTGTATATATTTAAGATAGCTTTTGCTTTTGATGAGCTAAAGGGAAAAGAAACTACTTTTTGCTCATATTTTGAAACAGCTTTCACCTTTTCATTAGGATGGGACCAGACTGAGACAGTATGTTTGCAGGAAGCTGACTCATACAAATAGTCACACATAAAGAGGTAGTGGTAACATGTTATTGATTATTGATATTTCAAGATGGCATCATACACGGTACTTACTGTTTCTGTTTCAACCCAGTTTACATTAATTGCATTGTATGCTAACATGCTAACATTCAATTAGCTGAAGCTAGAACATTCTCAAAAGTAAGTATATTCTAAAAGAACCACAGAACACACTGAAACTGTTTATTAAGATCTTGCTGTTGATATGAATCAATTAGTAGACAAATAAATTACACACCTATTGTATACTTTGAGCCATATTTATAAAACTATATAAACAGTAGAACAGAATTACAACTTTCTGTGAAATGTTTTGATCTCATTTTACTCAGGTGCTGCTGTGAAGCCACGTGTCAAAAAATGTAGAAACCGGTACAAGCCTAATAAACTGGCATAGGAACAGATATAGCCAGTAAAACTTTGTAACAGATATATGTTCTTATACAGTTTTTTTTTCTTTTACAAATATCTGGATTCCTACGAGGAATGGCTAGTCTTGTGCAAATAGAATTGAATGGACTTCTCCAAGTCCACTGAAATGTATGATTTTGGCATAAATTACAGTGTAAATGTTTTATAAATACCATTCCTAAAGCCTTTACATTGGAATTTGTAAAAGGAGAGCTGGGCTGTAGTACTATATAGCAGTACAGGTTTATTTGCTTTTAAATATTTTATTAACAACAAAATACATTAGCATGTTATGCACCATGACACTATTACACAAATGTTGACTTTACTAGCATACTGATGTTAAATTTTGATTTGATTCTTGTGAATCTTATAGTTATATCTACGTTCTGTCCGTTACTCAGGAATCAGCTTGCATATTATTTTACTTTGTTTCTGTTATACTCATTTTAATTATTCTATATAGAAAATTTATTCAGTTGAAGGACCAAAAATGTTGGGGCCAAAATGGGGTCATAATCCTTTCGCTGTGTATTAAAGAAATCTAACAAATTTTAATTGTTTGCAAATATTTTTATACTTAAAAAATGCAAATTAATGACAATTTTAATTTAGCTTCTGTGTTTTTTCTTTTATTTATTTTTGTTGAAAGATGTATTCATAACATGTGGAAGTACCTAAATAGAAGGGCCACTTTAAAGGGATACTGTCACAGGGAAAGTTGATTTTTTCAGAACACATCAATAGTGCTCCTACAGCAGTATCTTGTACTAAAATCTGTTTTTCAAAAGAGCTTGGTGCCACATCTGCTGTTCATTTCAAGTTATCCAAGCTGGTTCTGTGTTCCTAAGATCCTTTCTCTGTCCATTTGAATCGGGACCCAGTTTACTGGATATACCTGCATAATGTCATTGCTCTTATTAGTTTTATCTTTCATGTTTGTGCTGCAAAAGGTAGCATCTTCCTTTAGCCCCCCAGCTGACTGTCCCTACTCCATAACAATGTCTTCCTCTCTGCTCCATTCTACACACTGCTGCTCTTACAATCTTTATACATTTTTGAAAAACATAGCACCTCCAACCAATAACTCGCAAAAGCATAACAATTTTAAATCATTCTCCCACCTCCTCTCCCTCTCCTTACTGCTACTAATTGCCGCAGGTGATATCTCTTCTAATCCTGGTCCCTGCCGTATACCCATTTCCTATCGCCCACGCAATGCTTCTCTTCTGGTAAAACGCTCACAAACCGCTAACCTGTCTAACCTTATTCCAATTCCCACTCTCTCCTCTTCTCTTGTGCTCTTCTTAATACCCGCTCTGTAAAGCCGCTTTAATTCATCATCTGTTTGCCATAACAGAGACCTGGCTCTCTCGGAATGATAATGCTATTGAGGCAGCTCTCTCTTATGGCGGCCTTTCATTCTCTCACACTCCCCGCATTACTGGCCGTGGGGGAGGGGTAGGGGTTCTGCTCTCCCCTCATTGCTGGTTTAAACTAATCCCTATACCTCCTACTTTCAGGTTTCCTTCTTTTGAGGTGCATACAGTTCAGCTGTTCCCCCTCTTTCTGTGCAGGTGGCAGTTGTTTACAGACCTCCTTCTTCAAAATCCTTGGCTACGTTTCTCTCTGACTTTGAATCCTGGCTCTCTTTTTTTCTATACTCTGACACCCCTGCAATCATTTTAGGCGATTTCAATTGCCATATAGATGACCCCTCTCAGCCCTGGCCCTTTCGATTTCTCCATCTAACCTCCTCCTTTGATCTCCGGCAGTGGACTAATACAGCTACCCATAAGGATGGTAATTTTCTAGATCTGGTCTTTTCCAAAAATCTAGATCTATCTACATTTAACAGTGAGCCTTTTCCTCTTTCAGATCATCATCTTATCTCTTTTTCTATTTCGCACATGTCTCCTTCTACTAACGCTCAGCCTAAACACACTCAACACTCAAAAGGTGATTTCCGGAAATCGCCAAAAAAGACTCGCGAGTCTTTTTCGGCGATTTGCGCGAAATCGCGCTGCCGCGTCTGCCATCCCGCCGGCGACTTACATGTTCGCCGGTGGGATGGCAGGGGTAGGCAACTCGGGGAGATTAGTCGCCCGCGAACAGGGAGTTAATCGCGGGCGACTAATCTCCCCCGTGTGCCAGAGCCCTAAAGGTGGCCATACACGCACCGATATTATCGTACGAAACCTCGTTTCGTATGATAATCGGTGCGTGTATGGTATGTCGGCGAGTCGACCGATATCGCAGGAACCTGCTGATATCGGACGACTCGCCGATCGGACCAGTTGGAAAATTTTGATTGGGCGCCATAGAAGGCGCCTGACCAAAATTCTCCCTTCAGATCTGAATCAGCAGAAGGAGGTAGAAATCCTATTGTTTCTACCTCCTTACCTGCCGATTCAACCCTGAATGGTGTGTGGCGGATCTTACGATGTTTCGTGCGACCGATGGTCGTACGAAACATCTTCAGATCGCCACGTGTATGGCCACCTTTACTCCCTTAGTACTAGCCTCTCCTCCTTCTGTGCTTCCTCTGATCCTGAGATACTGGTAAATACCTACAACTCTATTTTATCATCCGCAATTAATACCCATGCCCCCCTGCAGCCGCAACGCAGTTGTGCCCATAATCCCCGTCCCTGGCTTAACCCTCAGATGCGATTTCTGCGCTCCTGTGCACGATCTGCTCAGTGCATTTGGAGGAAATCACGCGTGAAAGCTGACTTCCTCCACTACAAATTTCTTATGGTGTGTCTCTATACTGCCCCATCCCAGGCCAAGCAAGTATACTATAACACACTTGTAAATAATAATAAATCAAACCCGCAGTGCTTATTCTCCATATTTAACACTCTACTTCATCCTTCACCTAATGAATCAATCGTATCTGAACACACCCCCCAGGACTTTGCTGACTTCTTTAAAAGCAAAGTCGATTCTATCCGCAATCAATTTTCCAAACCTTCAGATACCGGTAATCTCAACCTTCCTAAATCTCCTCTCTCCATATTCAGCTCCTTCAATCTCGTAACAGAGTCTAAAGTTTCTTAGCTTCTCCGATCCTCTCCGCCTACTACCTGGTCACTGGATCCTATTTCCTCATCCCTACTAAAACAGTGTGCCCCTGCCCTTACTCCAGCTCTTACCCACATATTCAATTCCTCTCTGGCTTCTGGTACTTTTCCCTCTCTCTTCAAACAAGCATGTGTCAAACCCATTCTTAAAAAGGCTACGCTGGACCTGTCCTGCCTTTCTAACTACCGTCCCGTCTCTCTCCTGCCCCTAGCCTCTAAACTCCTGGAACGTCTTGTCTTTTTCTCGTGTCAGTAACTTTCTCTGCACCCATAATCTGCTGGACACTATGCAGTCTGGTTTTCAGCCTGCGCACTCCACTGAGACAGCCTTATGTAGAGTGGCAAATGATCTCCAGACTGCCAAGGCCAAAGGACACTACTCAGTTCTCATTCTCCTAGACCTTTCCTCTGCTTTTGATACTGTCGACCATTCTGTCCTTATGCAAATTCTCTATTCTCTGGGTATCCGGGATCAAGCAGCATCCTGGTTCTCTTCCTATCTCTCTAACCGCTCCTTCTCTGTCGCTCTTGCTAACAAATCCTCTACCCCGGTTCCGCTTAGTGTGGGGGTGCCTCAGGGCTCTGTGCTTGGTCCTTTGCTGTTCTCCCTGTACACTCTCTCTTCTTTTGGTCTTAAATATCACTTATATGCAGATGACATCCAGATATATTTAGATACCCCTGCACTAACCGCTGATGCTCAAACCCAGATTGGTAACTGCCTCCTGGCTATCTCTTCCTGGATGAACCGACGCCAGCTCAAACTTAACCTAGCTAAAACAGAGCTCATGGTCTTCTCACCCAAACCTGGCCCTCCTCCTCCCTGTTAATTCTGCACGCTGCCTTGGGGTTATCTTTGACCAGTCACTCTCCTTCTCTAACCATATTAATAACACTGCCAAAACCTGCCGTTTTTTCCTCCACAATATTGCCAAGATACGCCCCTTTCTTTCACAAGTAACAGCTAAAACACTAATACATGCCCTTATCCTTTCCAGCTTAGATTACTGCAATCTCCTACTAACCGGCCTCCCAGACTCCCACCTCTCCCCCCTGCAATCAATTTTAAACTCTGCTGCCAAGATGCTCCTGCTCTCTCCGAAGAGGGAACCTGTTCAGCCTCAATTAAGCTCTCTTGCATGGCTGCCTGTTAAGCAAAGGATAGCTTACAGAATCCTTCTGCTGACATTCAAAGCCCTTCACTCCTCTGCTGCTCACTAAATTTCTTCACTGGTCTCCCTGCATGTTCCTGGTCGTCTCCTCCGCTCCTCTCAGAGCCTCCGTCTTTTTACACCATCCACACCCACTGCACTCTCTCGTCTTAAACCTTTCTATCTCGCTGCTGCTTACCTCTGGAACTCTATCCCTGAATCCCTCCGTAGGGAAAACTCACCCACTCTCTTTAAGAAAAAGCTCAGCTGTTACCTTCTGGAGCACTAAAACATTATTTTGCCCAGTCCTGCGCTTAAGGGCAAATGCCCATACCTGGTGCACTCTTACCTTCCAATTTGGGCCTGTATGTTACCCAACCACTTAGATTGTAAGCTCTATGGGGCAGGGACCTCCTTCCTACTGTGTCTCCTACCACATGGCACTTATTGTATTTATTGTATTTATTTATTATATCACTTGTCCTCCCTGTGTGTAATTTTGTATTCTGTAAGATTGTACAGCGCTGCGTACCCTTGTGGCGCTTTATAAATAAAGTTATACATACATACATACATACATACAAATAACCTTGGCCATGAGTAGGATCCCTGTCAGTCCCACCGCAGAAAGTCTGGGCCCCAAAAGGGCGTCGGTGAATACCGGGGTTGGCAGGGCTCTCCTTTCTCACCTAAAAGATCCTGGCAGTTACGGGCTCCTATACACTACAGTCCGTAACAATAAGGCTATCATTTACAGAATATTTAAAGTGCTTGTGTTTTATATAATGATATTTTAGCTATATAAAATGATAAAATCGTCACAACCAGATGAAGGTACTAGTTAAACTATTAATGTATGTGTATGATTTTTTTTGCATTCCTTTTCAGCAATGCTCTGAAAAGTGCCCTAAAACAACCTGGAAACCTGGAAAGATGGTCAAAATTCAAGCTTTGTTATCAACTGTGTCATAACATGGAGCTAAATTATAACATAGTCCAAAGCCTTTAGAAATGTTTTATCACCACTCTAAGGGGTATATTTATCATGCTGTGTAAAAAGTGGAGTGAAGCATTAGGGCAATTTTTGGCTGCTATGAGCAACATCACTGGTAATGTTTTACACCACTTTTTACACAGCATGATAAATATACCCCAAAATGTACTGAAACCAGGACAAAGGCCATCACAATGCCCAAATCTTTAAAAAAGCAAGAAACACAAGCCACGGTTCTAGAGGATACAGATTTGACTTCCCGGTATGGATCTTTCAATCCAAGGTGCCAATGTCAATTATGTCTCCTTCTACCAACCACTAGCCAATGGTGCATCACATGTTCAAAAATGCAGCACAATCACCGGCACAACAAGAAATGTCCATAAAATAGAGGCCTATAGATATAGGAATAGAATAGGCAATGCATTCAAATTTTAACGCTTTTTCAAGCAAAATGAATCTACAGTACCCTTACATACTTTTCTCTCCCTTCTTTTTATTTTATTTATAGTAGTAAACATGCAAACATCCTGCTTCTGCTATACATTAGATGCTCTGGTATATAATTTATGCATATTGTTGAAATTCCTGCATGCTTATAAGCATTATATCATCACTATTCGCGTGCTGTGTTATTTTGAGACTTCACCACACCTAGGGTGTAACTTTGGGTGCAGTGATTTAGAAAAAAAAACAAGTGACTGTGTCTTTTGTTTGGGAACATCACTTTATTTTCTCCTTTCCAGATTACTGTGTAATTAATAGTGAGTAAATTGCTGATGGCAAAGTGTCGCCAAGTCATCTAATATATCCTAATTTAATATACTCACTTACGCTCAATTTTAAAGAAGCCAAGAGCTACCAGAATGTTATTACCACTATGTTATTCCTGCCATGAGCTAGTTAGAATATTAAATGGGCATTATGTGTATTTGTAGCATGCAGCAGATTAACACTCAGCACTCCAATTCTGTTAATCCATGTGCAAAAGCTGGAAATCCAGCAAAGTGTATCCTACAAAACAGTACACAGTTTAGAAAAAGATTAGCCAAGACATGGGAATTTATTTATTTATTTGCTTTCTGTACATTAAAGCTAATGCCACACAGAGAGATAAGTTGCCTGTGATAAATCTCGGCTACCAGGCAACTAATCTATCTTTTTACCCACAAGAAAAGGAATCGGCGGCAGAAAGGTAATACACGTTGCTTTATTATCAGAAGTCAAAAGGAAACAGAAACTTTATGCATATAGCTTTCAAACCTTCTCACGAGCAAGCTTAGTGACAAGGTGTTACATTAAAATAGACATACCTTCCCCTCTACCATCTGCCATTATAAAAAAAACTTTTTTGTCCAAATGCACATGCATTTTATTGCAAGATGGTCACAACTGCATGGAATTCCATCTGTCATCATTCCTGGTGCTTGGCATGCAAGTGACATCTGTGTCCGATTCTTAAGGGACAGAGGTGCTGCACCTATTGATGATGGGCACTAAGGGGAACCCTGAAGCTACCACCTGGTCAGGAGGTGGCAGTAGCTCCAGGGTTTTCCTGCATCAATGGGTGCAAAAGCCCTCGATTTGGAATGGAGAGCATTTTTATGTAAGCCCTTTTAATTAAAGTGGTTTTACACGCAACTCACTGTGGGAAAAAGTGCAGAAGCGCAATTGTCTTGTGGACAAAATGAGCCTATCTTGTTTCATACCTAGTTTCACACCCACTGATATCAGAGGTAGTCATTAGTGATGAGCGAATCTGTTCCGTTTCGCTTCGCCGAAAAATTCGCGAATCTTTCAAAAGATCCGCGAAACGGCGAAAAATTCGCGAAACGGCGAAAATGTCGTGCGACAAAAAAAATTGTCGCCCGCGGCTATTATTTTGTCGCGCGGCTATTGTTTCGTCTCCCGCGGCTATTGTTTTGTCGCGCGGCTCTTGTTTCGTCGCCCGCGGCTATTGTTTTGTCGCGCGGCTATTATTTCGTCGCGCGTGGCTCTTGTTTCGTCGCCCGCGGCTCTTGTTTCGTCGCGCGGCTCTTGTTTCGTCGCGCGGCTCTTGTTTCGTTGCCCGCAGCTATTATTTTGTCGCACGGCTATTGTTTCGTCGCCCGCGGCTCTTGTTTCGTCGCCCGCGGCTATTATTTTGTCGCGCGCTATTGTTTCGTCGCCCGCGGCTATTATTTTGTCGCCCGCGACTATTCTTTTTTGACGCCGGCGACAATTTTTGGACGTGCGGCAAATTTTTCCGCGGCAAAATTTTTCATCCGTTTCGCGAAACAATCCGCCAATGGCGAAACGCGGAAATTCGCCGCGAATCCATGCCTGGCGAAACTTTTCGCCCATCACTAGTAGTCATTGCTTGTCAACCCAGACCCCAGGTGAAATTTCTGCATGATAATTTTCTGTAAGGACATGCCAATGAGAAGTGAAAAGTAATAAACAGTAGAGACTTTGATTACCATTACAAGTAGCATTTTGTTTGTCTTAAAAGGGGACCGTGGTCTGTACCTTAAAGGAGAATGCAAGTCAAAATTTAAAAAGCATACTGCCCAATAGTCCCCCTATTGTTTAGTAAAAACACCACACTTTTGGCTCACCTAATCAAATATTTACTCAGTCACACTTACTTCACATTTTCTAGAACAGGCAGCCATCTCTAAAAAAGTATTCTCCCTTCCTTTCCCTCCTTGCCTCATACTGCACATGTGTTTCATTCCCTCCCCTCTGGCAGATCCGCTTCTGATTGGCTGGTGGGCATGTGTAGCTCAGAACAGGAGACAGGATCAAGTTACACACATGCTCAGAGAATAGGAAGGCTGCCGCTGGCAACCTACAGGAAGGACAGAGAGATTTCAGTGATGTCACTGTAGTCTTCACACTGCTGTAGGCTGCCAGCACCATATCTCAGAGAAGCAAGCATGGATCTGGGAATTTAGATATGCAGTAAGTACTTAAAAAGAATGCCTTTAGACTTACTTTTAATTTATATTAACCTTTCATTGTCCTTTAAGGGACATATTGATCCTTTTCGCTTAGAGAATAATTTTATAAGATCTTTATCTATAGGGTGCCAAGGTTGTTTAAGGTTATAAAGCAACACTATTTAGAACATTCCATATTCTAGAAGTCAGTTACACAACTCAACTAAGAATCATTGTACATAAACCTTACTCTTCCTTTTTATAAAAATGCCACCTGACAAGTGCATTGAGTGTATGCATACTTGCAGTTTTACTCTTTGTACCTGCTATCAATAATAGTGCCTCACTATAAGTGTGCTGTGTTATTCTGAGATGTCACCACACCTAGGGTGTAACTTAAGGTGTAGTGATTAAGAGGAAAAAAAACAAGTGTCTCTGTGTTTTGTTCTTTATTAATGACATTTTATCTACCACTTTCCCCTCCACCCTATTTTTGAAATTTAAAGGAGTTACCCACTTTTAATTAGAGGAACAAAGTATATTTTGCTGGTCACGATAGTAAGACAGACTTCCTGTCATCATAATTTAAGGGAGGGATATAAAGACAAAAATCACATTAGAGATTATGTCATATGCTCAAAATGGAAACCAGGACGCCTCAACATGAAAGCCCTACAAACTCATATCACAATATTAACACTATACACAGTTATAAATGGACATTTAAATATATTTATGTTAAGCCATAAACTGTACAAAAGTGTTTTCAATCCCTCATGGTCAATGTCAGGCCAAGTGCTATGGAGGAAACATTTGCATGTCTTTGATTTCTAATTTCTTTACTAGATTATTCCAAATCATATCTGCTGGAGGGCTATTCACCCCTAATGATGCACAATATGTACTTCCCCCACCAGAGGTAGGGGCTAATAGAGCCCGCACTCCAGATAGGGAAAACAATAGTTTTGTTTTTGTTTTTTTTTTTAAAAAGAAACTGCCCCTGCCAGTGATGGGCTACCCACGCGGGGATTGAGCCCCCTGTGCAGGCAGCCATGTTGGGCACATGCTACAGTGCCACAACTCGCTCATGCGGATGTGTGTGATGTAGGAGGGGGATTTACATTCTCCACTCCTATGTCAGTTGAATATGCATAGCGAGCGAGCAGGGAGATCGCTTATTATGCGCATTTGCGCCAACCAACATGGCCACCCGCACCACAAGCTACATCCCAGTGCAGGTAGCCCAGTGTTGGCAGGGGGAGTTTTTTTTTTTTTTAACTATTGTTTTCCCCTAACTGGAGTGCAGGCTCTATTACCCGGCACCTCTGGTGGGGGAAACAATATAGGGATGATAGGTGCCCTTTAAGACCTGTTACTATACACAGGGTGGCATTACACAAGATTAATGTTTTCTCTGAAGGATTTTGATTACCATTGGCTGAGAATTTGGATTATGTGAAATTAGGCTATGGGCTCATTACAAATGAACAACACTATAATGGATGCAAAACTAAGCATAAATGGACACTATTCACCAAGATACTTGCGCTTATACATGTTCATTGAAGCACCTGTTCATCTTGCTCTGATGAATTACACGTAATTGCCTGGAACTGGCAGTATTTTCAGGGTTTGCCTAGCAGGTTGCAACCTTTTGGGGTTATGTAATAAAATAAGTTTGCCCATGTGCAGTAACCTATAGCAATCAATCAACAGGTAGCATTTACTGGTCAACTGTTTAAAAGCAAACATCTTATTAGTGGTTATTGATTACTGCACCAAACCCTGTGCCTTATTTAGGGAAAATCAGCACTGCCAATGCTAGAAGTGACGCTATCCCCATAAAGAAACCATATACCACAACTTATATGAAAAGAACTTTATGAAAAGCAGGTGCTAATTCATGCCTGTATTTTGTGGGAAAAATATTCATCCAACTAAGTACACATAACAATTACTTCACAAATGAGCCCTAAAGCCTTCTTACATCTAGTCATGCAATGGAAGATATGTTTGTTTGTGAGGCACAACACAAGAGCCATGAATATCTTTATAAATGAAGCATCACTTATAATCTGTGCTTAGTGATGTTCTTTCTGTCACATCAATTGAAGGAGAAATGGCACGCACTCCTTAGTCACCACTTGTCTTTTGTGAGTGCATTTTCCCTATAATTTTGCCAGGACTGTTTTGAAATCGCAAGTTGGAGGTGGAGGGTCCAGGGTTTGTAAAAAGCAACCCTTATTGCAAAATATGTTGATATCTAGAACTAGAACACTCTAGAATAGTTTACAATAGGGGGTACTTTATTTAAAATCTATATAGTAAACAGAGAAAACAGAAAAGTGGGATAAACTCCTGTATAAAATATGAGGCACAATACATCTATAATGTTATGTGTTTCTTAAAGATGTTTTAATGGTCTCTGTTGTTGTGCTCTTTTTTTGCATCTGGTAGTAGTAAAGATTTTCATATTAGCAGCAGACATTTAATTTAATCTAATACGTACCGTACATATTTTTGGCTTCTTTTAATTGTATTTTATTTAGAGCACACTGATTTTATTTTGTCATTGTAATCAGATGCATCTGGAGACTTTAAAGCATTGTTTCAATAAAGTATTCTTGCCTTTCTCTTATTCTTTGTACAGGTACTTTAGTTTTTTCTTGTATTATTTATATTACTTTATATTGTTTTTTTTATTATGTAGCTCTACCTCTATCATATTATCAGTGCTCCCCACCCATACTGCTTGTTAAGATGCCGTACCAAAAGAACAGCACTCCTTTGGTGACTTATATTTTATACTATATTAAGCTGTTATTTCTTCAAGAGGAACTATGTTGGGGTTTTCCTCATAGCAAGTTTCCTGTGTTAAACGAGTTTATTGGCTTTGCATACATTAGAGCAAGAACCCTGCACTACACTTATGAACCCAGACAAAAGCAAAATCAGTCTGCAGCAGGGATCTGATCAGCACCTGCCCTGGGTGTGCCTGAAAAACCTAATAGGAATACTTCTTTTCTGATTATAGATGTGCACCTCAAGTAAAACCACTTCTCTAGCTTTACACTACACTGATAAAGCTAATAAATACAAAACCAAAGTCTGTACTTTGGATCTCATTAACAGCTACCCTGAATGGGCTTTAAAAGCCCAGTGACTGAGCTTCGGCCGATGGGATATTTCATGAATACAATAAAATATCTAAACAAGCATTACTTCCTATCCAGGTTTCCTTAAGTACTGCATGAACTTCTTCTCACAATCTTTGTGATAGGAATTCTGAAAATTAAAACCATTCTGGGAGCACTCATATGGTATAACATTAACAACTCTGACTAATGAGGAAATAAAACCATCTGCTGTATGGTTATTCTAGCCTGTGCCAGTCCCGCCTGCCTTATTTTTATGAGAATATATTAACTCCAACAATAAAAATGATATTTTCAGAGTTAAGTTTGTAGTTAGCTTTTCAGACCAGATCTATTAAAGTATTTCAGAGAAAAATCAACTTTATCAAAGCTATTTCCTACTTTTGTAAGAGATTAATGGAAAGCTGTCATGAGAATCACACTAAAAAGAAGGTGTGACTGTAGTCATAAGATAAAAAGGAAGAGTAGCTATTTACAAAACCTCCCTGAAGCTATTTTGATTTCACAATTACCTTACTCACTGTGCAGTAACGTTTGCCATTATTAATAATAAGATTTCATTGATGCATTTAAGAATTATCGTTATTACAGTTTTAGTACTTCCATAACATATTACAAATCACAATTTTGACTTTCTGATAAATAATGTATCTGTATACTTCAGAACCAAAACAATGTTTTGTTCCTGCTATGTCTGGAGTTTTCCAAAACCACCCTTTGGCCATGTGTGGGAAAATCATATTCCCAGTTAACCAATGTTTCTTCATTGCCTAACCACATTTACCCCACCCACTTATACCTTTGGATGGTAGTAGTAATTGTAGTAGTAAGAGTTAAAATAGTACGTCAGGCTCTTAAAGTTCATTTAACTTCTCCTGAGATTAAGTTTTCACTGCACCACAGATATTACTTCCCTACAGGGAAAGTACGAAAACAAGGGAATAATATAAATATAGATTTTAAAAACATGCATTGGCTAGCAGCTCTACACCTTAAGTTTATAAACATTGAAGATGACACTGACAATGAAGGAGAAGATGTGGAAGTAAGGGTAGACTTTGGATTGTTAGAACATAATTAACATAGAAGATAAGAGATTGAAGCCTGGAGGATGAATGAGTAAATGAGTATAAATGCTTTCCTGCTCAAGAACACATTGTTCCATGATAAGTCCATAGTCCATAATCGTCCATAATAATAAACTGACCTGTTTTAACAGTACAAGCCTCTTCTGTAGTAAACCCATAGTTAAATATAGTGATAGAATTAGATTTGTAATTTTAACAACCTAGGAGGGTTTAAGCTAATTGGATTCATTAGTGAAATGTTATTTCTCTCTGCAATTATAAAAAACAAAAAAAGAAATGGGCAGGCTTTCAAGAAATATGTAGAATGCAAGTTTGGGCACTGAATCACAAACTGGAATCTAAACTGGTTATACCATAAGTATCATCATTCAACCTATATGTGATCTATTTTTTTTTCAAGAAATAACTGGTGTTAAGAAACTGTGATCATAGGTTTATATTAAAATGCAAATAGTATTTTAATCTACAATACCTTAAAATGATTTATTCAACTTTCAAGAAGATTCGCGGATAGATTAAAAACGATAGCTGAATGCATGCCTGTGGTATCTAAACTAGACATGTATGGGCTCCTATAATTGGCTACGGTCTGGGCAGGTGATTGACAAGCAGTGTCCGATAGATAAACCAAGATCTGAGAAGTGACAGGCAAGCAGAGTCTGATAAAGGAGCCAAGGTCAGGGCAAACAGAAGCCAAGCAGAGTTCAGAATACAGGCCAAAGGTCTAAGGAGACCTGAAGAGAAAGGACCGAGGAACAGGTAGGAATACAGGAACCAGACTGGGAATATAGGATCCAGACAAAGAATCAAGAACATGGCAATGGAGCAGGAACCATTGGAGGTTCAGAAAAACACAACATGTTAGCTTTTAGCAAATGAGCTAATTACCAAGCACCAGTGATAATTACATGTAGACTTAAATAGGCCCTTGATAACTACATTACTGCCACCAGGTCCTAATAAGATTTGAGGAGGAAACGGGGAACACAGTGGAGGAGAAGAATGCTTGTAAGTCTAAACTTCAAAAGTATCCTGTTGCTCAACAGGGTAAAGCAAAGCTAACAGTTGCCTGCATTTGGCAGTGCTGTATTCATGAGGAGTGGGCAGATAGCAGCACATACAGTAGGTGTGCCCCCTATCCATTTCCTGACTTGTTTGTGAATGAGACTTGTGTCTAGGGTTGCCACCTGGCCACCTGTCCTAGCCACTAAAATACCAGCCTAGGCTGGGACCAGTATGGGATATGTTATCCAAAATGCTCAGGACATGGGGTTTTCTGGATAAGGGATTATTCTATAATTTGGATCTCCATACTTTAAATTAAATTATGTAAACATTAAAATATACCAATGTTATTGTTCTGTCTCCGATAAGGATTAATTATATCTTTGATCAAAAAGGTTTTTTTTTTTAATTTAAATTAATTGATTAAAATTAATTCTGTGGGAGATAACCTTCCTTTTTTGGAGCTTTCTGGATAATGAATCCAATACTAGTGATCAGCGAATCTGGGCCATTTGTTTCGTAAAAAATTTGCAAAACGCACAAAATTGTCCCGCACATCAAAAAATCTGCACATTACAAAAAAATGGTGTTTGCAAAATTTTTGTGCGCCATTTAATCACAGAGTAATTAATTGGTTGCAATAAAGAATGTATTTACATGGGCCTTTCTACACCCATCAAAGTACAAAATGCACATAGCATTGCTGTTTCATTAACATCATTTCATTGTGTAAACGGCTGGCATGCCTTTGTAATAAATCATATATCAGGCGCTTATTATACAGGAGCCACACCAAGAGAGTTTATTTATGGACATTTGACTATGGAAATTCCCAGAAACATTGCTAGTAGTCTGTAATATCCAATTTACTTTAACAAACGCCCTGTTCCCTGAACTTCAGTTAAACTGAGGAAAATGTACATGCTCATCTTAATTTGCATGCACTTCCCTGTAAAAATGGATTCATATTATATAATAGAATGGGATCTACATTACACTTAATGGGATAAAATATTAGGGGAGTTCACATTTTTGTTATAACTATAATGCCTTGTACTTCCATAATGATACACGCACAAGATGTACAATAATAGAATTTCATCTTAAATAGGTTCATATACTGGAGATGCTTTAGCAACAGATGCTAAATTGTGCACAAATTGGTGAAACTTGCACCTTCAAGGGAATCTGCTGTCATTTTAGCACCTGCCAATAACAAATGAACACTCATGATGAACAAGTACATTATATGGTTATGGTCGGACATGGTATGATTAGACAGTTCAGTATGTGTCTATATAGATTTTGAGAGCTTTACGTATTTGTTTCCAGCAACAGAGGGCTTTGGAAAGGCAGGGTAATTTAACAAGACAATAGGTTATATTATATAAGAAAAATTAGACATTTACAGAGCAACTCAATTAAGACCTGTAGGTGGTTGTACTTGTTATGCCCAAAGGGACATCTTTGCTAATATCCTGCTGCATAAGAATGGGAACAATACAATCCCCAGTGTAGCATCTGTTCTGCCCATGATAGGACTGCAGATAACATCAATAATCACTTTTGTGAACTGACACAAGACTCAGTTGAAAGTAGTTGGGACATGTTTTGGTACTGGATAGCAACTGTAAGAATTTTTTTGTGAAAACTACCCTTTGGGGTCACATTATTACCCCAGCGGCAATATTCCATTTCTAAAGGTGTAGCATTCTTTGTGAAAGAATGGTGATTAAAAATATGTTCATATGTGGGTACGTCATTCAGTCACATCAAGTATTCCTGTTGACAGGACTTAAATTAGAAGCTGACACCAAGGACAACAGAGATCCACACCTTCCCATAATATATGGACACCAAGGGACATCATATGTATCATGATGGGGGAATTTGTAAGCCTTAAGCAGAAAGACAAGTTTTTCATTAGCATTCATTAGCCACTGTGCATGTTTATAACCCTCTCAGATCATTTATGGGTCCTGATGGATTGTTGGGATGCAATTCATCCCTCACAAAACGTGTTTTGTGATCAATTAAGTTTGTCTGTCAATAATTCCTTAAATATTACCCTGGGGATCATTTTATGTGACTTGTGTTAGTCCAACACGAAAGGTCAACACTAAAAGGAATATAATAGAAAGTTACAGGAAAACCTTTTCATAAATACAACCACCCATAATTATTTTTTCCACTTCCTTCTTATAGAAAAATTTTACATGAGTCAATTTACCTTACATAAGAGTTCCAATCCCAGTTACTAATCCAGTGTTACAAACTGAGGGCCACAGGTACAACTATCCCTAGTAAGATGGCTAGAAAGGGTACCTGTAATATATTGTCATCTAACATAAAGGGTGATAATTCACTTTTCTGTACCCGAATATTATAGTTTTAACAACCTGCTTGAAACTGGAGCAAAAACTAAAATCAAAAATTGAAACCAAAATCAAAAACCCTATGTGGTTTATAAGGAAATTCCCAGGTCCTGGGTATTTTGGATAATAACTTCCATATCTGTATTGCTTTCCTGTTGCAAATCTTAGCTATTTTGTTTGCTACAAACCATAGCAGATCTTTTATCCACTAGGACTAAGGTAAACAATTTCTTTGATCGCTGCCACAGTTAGTGAACATTACAAATGCTTGGATCACAGCAAGACATTTCTCAATAACAAGAAGAAGAAGTACTGAAGGTAGCCATAGGGGCTGATTCACAAAAGGTCGTTAACACTTAACGCATAGTTTTATGCGTTAAAAAGTGTTCTTTAATTGAGTAACGATTCATCAAAGTCATATCGCATGCGCAAAAATCTCAATTGTCGCAAATCGCTATGCCCATCGCATTGCGATAATTATCTAATAGAAATAATACTAACGCATAGTTCACAGACATATTTTAAGTGTTAAAAGCATAAAATGTTGTGATAATTACTGTGAAACTTAACACCTCCTAGGAGTGGGCGTTACTAAAAAAACATTGAGGTTCGTGAGCGTTTGTGAAGACAAGTTGTAGTTTGCAGTCGGATTTTTGTTGGATTGGGAAGAAGAGAATCAAGTATGTGATTGCCCTAGAGTGGATGCATCCTCCAGTTTTCAGGGAACCTGTCATTTTCAGAATGGTAGTTTTCAAAAAGTAACGATTACGTGCGTAATAGCGTGCGCTAATATCGCGTGCTGCGAAATAACACATAAATATATTGCATGCTTTAAAATATCTCTTAAAAATATGTCATCGCAAGATAAATAATGACAATAAAATCGCTTCTTAATTCAGACAAGTGAATCGATCGTTAATTCTCAAAATATATGAAGTGATAATATTTTTTTAACGCATGCTAAAAATAACACTCGTTTTCGAACTTATGTGAATCAGCCCCATAGACTCTTGGGTTTGGGTCTACTTGAAGAGCTGCTACACTTTGATAAAACATGCAGGGGCTAAGCCCCGCTTGCATCACACTCGTTGTGCCGGGCAATTTTATGCTACTTGAACAGCTTCTCATTTTTATCAACTGGAGTAACCTGCAGTTATAACAAAATGTTATAATTCTCCAAAATGTAAAAAGCATACAATGTGAGCACAAGCTTTTGGGGATACCTCCCTTTTTTATGCAATAGATAAAGTGTAAGCAGTGGATTTGATGTGGTGCACCAGAGGTTTCCAATAAAGCAACATTCAATGTTGGTAACAGTGTTTTGCTAGGAGAAAGTTAAAAGACAGGTAAGGATGGACCTGAGTATTTGTTTCTCACGGTATTTAAATATAGCTAAAAATGCGTTTGTGGTCTCCTTTGGTGAGAGGTGTTTTTTTCTGAAACTACACCAAGAAGAGTCAGTGCTGCAGGCATCCTTCCCACCAGGCATGCATACCTGTATGTAGGGTTAGCTCTACATATAGTTCTTGATAACCCCTGCATACTGAAAGCTGTGCTTGTTACTGCAACTGTAAATATCTCTTAATCAGAGATACAGGTATATCATATACTGTATAGTTATGATTACCAGTGTAGTCAATTTTAAGGCAATTGCCTTAAATGGCAGAATACATAATTAATATAGGAAACACTATAGCTGCACCTTCTGATGCTGTGCTCGTCACTGAGTGCTGGATTTTTGTTTAGTTGTTCAGGGCACAGGGTGCTCTTGCTCCCCAGAGTCATCAATGACCTTTATTGTATTTATAGGTATTCACAGACACAGTACTAATGGTCTATCAGTATATTATGTGCAGTGGAAAAAGTGCCTTTTAACTGTTGTCCATATCTACGTTTTGTATGTAGTGATGAGTGAATTCTTTCTCCAGGCATGGATTCGCTATAAATTTCTACATTTCTCCACTGGTGAATTTTTTTGTGAAACAGACGCAAAAAAAAAAAGAGTTGTGGTCACGTCTAGGAAGACACGGTCATGTCAAAAAAAGTTGCATGTGTTAAATAAGTCATGCAGTAGCCACATTTCATGTCTTTTTTGCCATTTCACAAATTTTTCAGTAGTTTCGAAAATTTTTCAGAAAAGCAAAATGGGACAAATTCGCTCATCACTCTTTGTATGTATGTTAGGTTCTAGCTTTTTAAGATGGCAGCCTACTTAGGTAGAAATCCTCTGTCAGCATTATAATTCTATACATATTCTATATTTATATTTTGCTATATGAAACTTATAGAAACATATGTGCATAGACTGTTTCTACTACATGACAATCTATATAGAATGTAATTGTACCATTGTACAAAGAAAAGGTACAAGGTAAAGTTGTGTATATTTGTGAGTATGTTTAATTATTTCTCCTTAGTTAAGCCAACAGTTGGTCTGAGGAAGCAGGACCTACAGGCCAAATTGAATCTAGTTATTGATCTTTCAAGGCAAAGTTAAATTGCAATTTTCTCACATTGCTTCATTTTCATTGTGAGTCTTCTCACATTAATTAGCCTGTCCCATGTTACATGACACAAGGTCAATAGCTAGATTTATGGTTGCTTTATATCTTGCACTAGGAAATCAATGAGATGTACAGACATAAGTGTGTTGTCTACTTGTATTTATATAACTTACAGCTTGCATGTCTTTATAATATGCCTGTACATTTATCAAGCTTGTCACTGCATATTGATTTTGTCAGTATGTTAGGTCCTTTTTGAGAGTAACCAGCATGTGGTTTTATGAGACATGACCCCACACATCCAGAAGAATCAGTTGTCAACAGGTATAAAGAAATACCCAAAGTACATTGTGCAAAGGTAATAAAAAGGCAACAGTTGTTTCAACAAAGGTGTAACTTAAAAACATTAACAATAATATAGATATTTTAAAATATTAAGATACAAAAGGTAGCACCCCATAGTCAAAGTCCATGTTCATGGTCAAATTGTTAGCATAAAGGCAAAGAAGTAGGGAGAAAGTGGCTTTGAACTTCATCTTTGACCAGCATAAAATCTGCAACCACAAATGTCACAATAGGATCTGCAAACTGGTCTGTAGGAGCAACCATGGAACTGAAAATATATTTTTGGGTCCCAGTGCAAGAGAACTTGCATTTATTACATACATTTGTAACTTTTCAAATGATCTGGTAACCTTAAAACACCAGTTTTGTTAACCCTACCCTCTAACCTCCTTATTATTCTCTGGTGAAACATATATTCAACAGCAACTTTGCAGTATTTTAATACCAGATGCTGAAATGTAAGCAAGTGCCCCCTCTCCATAGTTTGTGCTTTCTGACACAGGGTTAGACATGCAATGGGAAGTGGTTCACTTATCTCCATTTTTTCTTGTCAGCACATTTGATTTTTAACTTAGTTATTGTCTGGAACTTCTTTTAGATAGACTATATGTAGTTACGGGACCTTGTAAATATTTGGGCCACGTTTTTATAGAGCAGAAGGAGTTAACAGGCATTTAAGTTTTTATCTTTGTTTCAGCACATAAATTCCATTTACTGTTTGCCTTTGAAATATCTTTTTATCCATGTAATACCAACCAGGTTTCACTGAGCTTTGTAGCAGTTGACTTTCAACCATCCTGCTCCAGTGGTGACCCAAGTATGTCTCATTTCTATTTCATTTCAGAATATAGCCAAGTAATCCACTGTTACCTAATCTCCCAAATGATTTACTGATGCTTTCAATTTGTCTTTTTCCACCATTTACCCACATGCTCGACTTTTTCATCTCTTTCCTGTTACAAATATAGCTGTCCACCCCATGAATTGCAAACATATCCTGATAGTTCAGTTCATTTAACTGACAAAGAGGGCAGATGTACAACAGAAACTGTACAGCATGTTGCAATAAATTGCAGGTTTCTTTTCATGTACACAAAGGAGGCTTGCCTTGGTGCAATTAACTACAGCTGGTTACAGAAACAAAGCAAGCGTCTGCGGATGGATCAGACAAGAGGGAACCGACCTGAATTTTCTGGCATTTATCACAATAAAAGAGAAGAAAAGACATACAATTTTCATTCCAGGGTACAAACAAACTTTAATAACCTTCATTTCCCCTCAGAGATGACTAAACTGGTAAGAGCTAAGAACTTTTACTTTATGACATTGAATATACATTCCATGTGAAATCCCTCCATTCGGAAAACTGGAAGGGTAACTTTCTTATGTAGTGCTGTCAGGCATTTTCTAGGTACAATGAGCACACTTCCTGGCTCTGGACAGGTGATGGATGGCCTAAAGGACTTTACACTTCAAACAAAAGACATTTTTGTTTGCTACTTATTGATCTTTATTTGGACAATTTAGAAAGCGACTGACAGCATAAAGTGAAGATGGCTTGTAATATTTTCGAATATCGTGCGGCCTTGGCAACCATTTTAAAGTTTTTTCAGGACTTAAATACACCCTTGAACTTGGCTTCCCATGCAGAGGTCAACATGTATGTGTTTGCAAGCTTGTAAGGACAAACAAGATCCATATAAATGACTGACATCTGACATTACATAGCAACAGAAAACCAAACAACTCCACAACACAAAAAACAAACACGCCTACTTTCCTTTATAACTTTCCCGAGAAAATTTTTTTTGTATATGTTTCTATTTTAATTTTCCCATGCTTCAGCTGAATGTTATTCTAGAGATGATCCAAACTTTTAGTAAGATAGGACTTCCCACTTTCAAGCACCTTATCTGGTTATTTGTTCTAGTACTCCTGCTCCACCAATATATGCTGCCCTACTAAACTGTTGTTAAATTTGATGTATTAAAAGGGGCAGTATACCCCCTTGTTCAGTTGAATGAATAGGGCTTGTGCTGAACATACTTTTCCTTAAAATAAATGGTGTTTGGCAGGTAATTTATTTACCAGTCCACTGATAATCCCCCTGCATAATGGACTCCTGCTAACAAAATGGCTAACAACCAGTGGTAAAGAAGGAATATTTTATACTGGTAATCTAATCATCTACCTTACAAGGACCAAACATGGAGTAGCTTCATTTACCCTGTTTGCTCTGTTTAGCTCAAGAAACAGCAAAAAAACATATGGGGTTATGTAATGAAAGGCAAAGTTTGCCTAGGAGTGATAACCCATAGCAACCAATCAGCAGGTAGAATTTACTGGTCATCTGTTTAAAAGCAAACATATTATTGGTTGCTATGGGTTACTGCTACCAGGCAAACTTAGTGCCTTTTATGGGGGATAAATTCTTTGTGATTAAATCAATAGCCAAAAACAATGTTCAGCACAAGCCTTGAACCCCACATAAGGGTTATACTGCAGCAGAGCAACATGCACTCAAACTGCAGCGGACACAAATGTATTTTCACAAATAAACTTTATGTTTTTCATATAGTTTTTAATATATGAGGTTTGTCAGTGTGCTTCCTCAACCCAACATTTTATGCCTTTGAAACTGGTGCCAAGTGCTTTTCAGCATGCTGAGTGACACCATCTCCGCTACCAAGATTTTCCCAACAACTTCCATATGATTTGTGTTATTAGCATTCCTCTGTCTGTATTCCAATAAGCTTTAATAAGGCTATAAGAATACTGAAATTTTGCATATTTTTTATTTCTGACACAACTACAAAATCATCTGTGTATATATCACTCCCAAAATGATTGATTTAGCTTCACCAGATTAGATGTGAGCAGCAGGTTCCCCCAGACCCACAAGATGATCTGACCAGGGACCAAAGGCCAATGCACTTAATTTGGTGCAACTTGACAATTATCCCACAATTATTCCACAGTATCAAATAGAGGTGGATCTAGACAGATTATTAATAAGATATATTTAAATATTTTAGAAATATTCAAAAAGTAGAAACAGATATATATGTCATACCCATTACAGACTGGTGTCTTAAAGCTGATATGCCTATAGCATTAAACTGTGTTTCAGAATAAATCTAAAGTTGCTCTAATACTGTGTCCTGATTTGATATCATCGTATCTACTATTTAGATTGAAATTATATGCATCTTTATAGATTAACCAGCAGAAAATATAAAACAAATGGTAGGACTGGTTTACTTTAAGTGAAGCAAATGTTATGCTTGGAACCATCACGCTATTGTATATTAAAAAATTAGTTCAGCCAAGGTTTGAATAGAAATTTATGGACAGAATGAGGCAATAGATTTATGGGAGGGATACCGAGATATAGGAGGATAGATGAGATAGAATTAAGAAACTGTAGATGATTGACAGCATAAGTGTTTCAGAGTGACAAAGAAAAGGGTGCAATACAAAAGTTTGTGCAGTGAGTCCTCTAGTAGTACCCAGCATCCATTGTGAATTAAAAAAAAAAAGTATCATAAGGAAAGAAAGAGGGCACAAAAAATAATAGGAGCAAGGGTGTAGGATTATGATTGCCTCTATGACCCGACAGGCCCTATTGGGTAGAAAGAATTCATTATTTATCAAGGGTCCAAAGCACAATCCTACATGCAGAGAAGAATAATAATGCATAGAGGGTTTATGATAAACCCAACTTGGACATATGGGTGTTTGAGTGGGACAAGTAAGGAGGTCTCTGTTTGCATTAAAAGCACAGAGGCTCACTGGCCTCAGTATGCCAATGGTTTCATGCAAAGGGCTTTCTCATAAGCATATGGAATGGCAGGTTTGGACATGAGTTTTTAGCACTAAAGAATATTACATGGGCCAAATATAAAAAAAAAAAAAAGGAACTCATTTTGTTTTTTTTAATATTATTAACCCAACATGGGTTTAAAAACAAAACATAAAAATATTGTCTACAAATTTCTTTTTGTTTTACGAGTCTGGTACTGTACAGGCCACGTCTCAAATTTCCCATGGGTGCAAGGTGATAATCAATAGAGTAATAAAGTACTTAGCGGCTCTTCTCATCCATTGACATGTAAAATCTGTTACTGTTTGAAGTAGGTGTTTGATTCATTATTGCCAAATAACCTAATAATAAACAGGTGAAAATTACCTTAAAAAAGGCAATCCTTGCAGCATTCCCACGCAAGGCAAACTATACCCCCAAAATGAATACTTAACCAACAGATAGTTTATATTATGTTAAGTGACTTATTAAAGAATCTCACCAAACTGGAATATATATATCAGTAAATATTGTCCTTTTACATTCTTTCCCTTGATCCACCATTTAGTGATGAGCTGTGTGCTCCCTGCTGATCACATGGCCAGAAATAATGCAGCTCTAACTGTAATAGGAAGTAGTGTGGGAGCAAAAGGCAGAACTCTATCCATGAATTGGCTGATGTGGCCTAGCATGTATGTATGCCTTGGCTTGTTTGTGTGCACTGTGAATCCTATGATCCCAGGAGGCGGCCCTTAATTCTTAAACGGAGTACCCAATAGCACATACTACGAAAAAGTATATTTTTTATGAAAATAGTGTATTTAGATGGAGCAGGGTTTTACAAATGAGCTTGTTTATGCAATATAATTTTTATAGAGACCTATATTGTTTGGGGGTATAGTTTTCATTTAAGGTAGGCAATCTAGCTAAGAATCACAATTCTAAAGACAGATTTGACAGATTAAAAAGACATGAAAAAGGAAATGATTGGATTAAATTGGTGTTTCAAACCAACCAAAACCATTAAACTTTCAATATACCTCACTGCAGTTGAGATACTGCAGGGCAGCAAACAACACATTAGCAGACAGTATGAATAAACTGTTCTAAGATCCTATGGGACAGTAATTAATATCTCTGGAATAAAAATAAGATCTGCCAATGGCATTTCTCAGAAGACGGTAACATACACTTTGTCCAAATAGCTGTAATCTATTTGGGTTAGCCAATGGCTCCTGTGAATGGATATGAACAAATATGAGAGGGAATTATGGTTACACTGCATGAATATAGGCACTGGCAAATAAAGTTATCAGTCCAAACGCTCTGACAAATCTGATAGGTTGGTTTCTGCTGAAACTGTCACTCTAGATGGCCATACCTGCAGATATGACCAGTCAGTAAGACTGAAATCAGCTAAATTCTCCATCTCAATATGCGCATGTATGCCTACCCTGAGGGCTCTGGTACACGGGGAGATTAGTCGCCCGCAGCAAAACTCCCTGCTCGCGGGCGACTAATCTCCCCGAGTTGCCTTCCCCCTGCCATCCCACCGGCGAACATGTAAGGCGGGATGGCAGACGCGGCGGGGCGATTTCGGGAAATCGCCGAAAAAGCCTTGCGAGTCTTTTTCGGCGTTTTGCGCAAAATCCCCGTGTACCAGAGCCCTAAGTGTGCATGAAGCATCAGCAGATCCAAAAATGTGAGGCCCACAGTTTCCCCTCACTTTTTTTCAGACAAAGCATGGGTCAAAGCTATCTGGTATGTGTGAGGGTGGAGAACACAGACAATATCTAATTATTCAAACATTTTAGTGCATATGAAGTCTTTCCAGTTCTGGGGTTACAAGGCATAAGATCTTGCACATATATAGATTTATAAATTGATGATAGATAGATAGATAGATTGATAGATAGATAGATAGATAGATAGATAGATAGATAGATAGATAGATGATAGATATAGATAGATAGATCACATATTTTTAAAATACCAGAATGTTTCACCATGTATTGAAGTAGGTTAATAGCCAGCCACAAGTGATAATTACCTTATTTTGTACAGTATGTGACTGTCAGGAGAACTTGAAAATCAAAGACATAGACCTTTCCCTGGACAGACAAGCTATGCTACTTGAGAAAATAAAAAAGAACAACAAATCTTTACTGAATGGTTTGCAAAATAAAAGGAGCCAGGGTGTGTGTCGAGACAACAAATTTCTATAATCTGAAACCTATCATTTGCTTTTATAATGTCCTGCCTCGAGACACTGTCAGGGCTTTCTGGAATGAGTAAGGTACTGTCTGTAGGTGTTGAAGTAAATAGTAAAGATCTAAAGAGAAAAGAGGAACTAGCACTATCTTTTAAACATTTTTGCGTTTAACCTCTTCATGTTGACTTAGATTCAGGAAATACCAATGCTACAAACAATATAGTGTGATATTTATCTTTGCTTCGAAAGAACATTGTAGGTGAAACACAGCTCTGTGTTCATTTCAGGAATAAATATGTAAGGTGTCTATATTCTTTGAAATGACAAAACATTTGCAGTCGTTTACTAGTATAAATTAGTGCTGTTTATCAACTTATTTTGGATTCCAGTAATTTCAGTAAAGAAGTGGTGTTTTGACCACTGTGGACCCTCCTGAAAGCATCACGACATACTATCTCATCCTATGTGATGTAAGCGAGTTCATATAAAAATAATACACTGCTTGGACCTTTACTATTGTGCGCTTTGTTTAAATATTATAGGGTGCTTAACTGTGCCTGTATTGGGCAATAATACATTGGGCTGATAACCTCATATGTGTCATTGCCCTTATAGCAATTATAAGGGCAAAACTATGAATCCTCGAGTTCAGTAGCTTGTTTTTTTAGAGAAAAGAGTGTCTCTCCCATGTTGGAAGAGATCCAGTTAACTAGTGTTGGTACCATTTAACTGTATTATGCAAAGAAAATGATTAGTACAATAGGATGAGATGGTATCTGTTTGCTGTTTGCTTTAGCCTTGAACTAACAAACACCTTTGATGTGTCAATATTTGTTCGACCCACAAAACATTAATTATAAGCCTGTTTAAAAGCACCTTTTACAAAGCATGCAGAAAGCACATCTACAACACTAATTTTAACCTTTAAAAGATAAACAAAACTAATCTGAAAAAAAAATCATTTGAATATACTAATGATAGGCAACAAACTAATTAGATGTACGATTAACATCCTAACACTGATGAATATAATAATCAGACTTTTATCTTGTCTTGACCAGATTTGACCTTCTGTTGAATTTGAAAAGGAAAATAACTAACTTCATAACAGGAAGAAAACTTGGCATTAGAAAAAAAGGTATTTAAGTAATCCCTATCCTGTTTGTCTCTAAATTAGGAAACACAGTCAATATGTAGAGACGTAGAGACTGGTTTATAGCGAAATAAAACTACGGAGGTGTTTATTGTGAATTTCAGTTACTGTTTGTGAAATATCACACTGGCTGACAGAGTTTTACTAAAAGTGAAGCCTGATAGAAAGTAAGGCATATCATTAATCTAATGAATACTAATATTAATAGTGCTAAAAACTATATATAATCTGTAGTATAATAAAAGGTGCTAATAATCTGCAATATAATAAAAGGTGCAAATAATCTGCAATATAATAAAAAGTGCAAAGTTTTCACCAAGACAACTTAGCTATAGCAACCAATTTGCAGGCATCATATCAAGTGGTTAAAAGCCAGGGTTGGATTGGGGGGTGCAGGGCCCACCGGGGCTCCCGCCCCAGGGGCCCTGCAGGTGCCCCAGCCAGCCGTGTCCCTTACCCCCCCAGGTGCCCCCCTAACCCCCCCCCCGCAGGGCCCCCCACCCGACGTCCTCCCCGAGCGCTTATAAATTGAACGCGTCAGGGGAGGAACAGTCAGTAGGGGGAGCGCCGGACTGGGCCGCCAGGGGCCACTAGGGCCGGGGCCCACCGGGATTTTTCCCGGTGTCCCGGCGGCCCAGTCCAACCCTGTTAAAAGCAGTACTTGTCCTCAAGTGTTTAGATCAGTTTTCCTATATTTAAAGGAGAAGGAAAGGCAAAATTACTTGGGGGTGCCAAAATGTTAGGCACCCCCAAGTGATTTTAACCGCTTACCTCGTACCCCGGGCTGGTGCCCCTGTTCGGAGAAAACAGCACCAGCCTGGGGCACCTGGAGCGCAGCGCTTCCTCCTTCCGGCTTCTGCTTACTAAAATGCCGGTGGCCGGGCATGCACAGTAGAGCGAAAAAGCCGACTTTAATGTTTAAGTTCAGCTTTTCACTCTACTGCGCATGCGCGCAGCGAATCACAAAGGAGGAAGCGCAGGCAGCTACCCCGGGCTGGTGCTGTTCTCTTCGAACAGGGGCACCAGCCCGGGGTAAAAGGTAGGCGGTTAAAGTCACTTGGGGGTGCCTAACATTTCTTTTTCCTTTAAAGCCTGCTAATACATTTGCAATATACAGATGGTCTAGTAATTTTTTATATTAGAAATTATAATTTAATATCCATTTTTCTACAGTTAAGTATGGTTTTTGTTAAGTGTGTTTTGTGCAGATAATACTGCCCAGTACTTTTTCACATGCATTACAATGTGTTAATCTGACAGATTTGACTATTTTGGCTGACTAGACTTAAAAGAAGCAGTAGGTGTGTTTGGAATTTGACTATAACAATCATACAATTCTGCTAGATTTTGCTGTTGAAGTTAGTGGTCCAAATGAACAATCTATTCACAAACAAGATGTTAAACGAGATTGTTCTTTGTACTTATGCGGTCGCTTAAGTCAGTGGCACTGAGAGAGCAGTAAGGCTAGTGCCACACAGGGCAGATTTTCGGGCTGTGGATAACCACATGCAGAGAACCCGTCCCTATGCTTGAAGAATCTGAAAGTTGTGTCTGTGGCCAGAAGCACTGCTTCAGCCCAGTGCCGAAGGCACTTAGGCAAACGCAGCGGATTTTAGCCAGATCTGCTGATGTATGTAGCTTCAGGCTGAAATATGCTGTGTGTGCCAGGCTGAAGCAGTGCTTCTGGGTGCAGGCACAACTTATAGATTTTAGGCCAAGAATCTGCCCCTTGTGGAACTAGCCTAAGAGCAGCTATCTGCACTCTCCTTCCACCCCTATTTGTCAACTTGCCAAATGTTTTAATGTTTCTAATCTTTTCTATATAGATCCAATTATTGTTTACAGTGGCATTTTCAGTTGCTATAAAGTGGTAGATTTTTGATCCAAGAAGTAGCACTTTTTCATGGTTTTTCTGAGAATTCAGACTTTGTTGATTTACTTTGCATGTTCTGTCTGGATGTTTACCTGGTTTATCATCTGAGCAAATATGTCCACCCCCTTCCCAACAACACTTTTTTAAATTTATGTCAGGCTTTTCTTGGATATGGCATGAGACTATTCAACATTTCTATTTATAGGGAACAGGAGCAGCCGACTGAAGGAATAATAGTAACAAAGCTTTTAGAACATGTCTCCCCTGCTTTCTTGTATAATTTAGCTCATCCTGTTTGGTTAACTCTTCCTGTGTGAATAGAAAAGCTCTGCTCCACTTAAGGGTCTTTCGCTTCAGCTGAGACTTTCTTTTCATGCTGACATTTTCTTTTCTTAGGACTGAGTTCCCATTCTTAAAATAGGTTAGTAAGTAAATATTTAGTTTGCATTAAATGGCATAACGTCAGAATTAGAAACACTTTTAGAACATTTAGGGGGCAACGAGAAGTCACAATTCGCATCCAAATCAATTTTCAGGCAATGCAAAAGGGTGATTTAGTATTTTTTTTTTTTTCATTGAAAATATTAACAGATGAAAGTTTAAAAACATATGGCAGTAAAAGTGGTCAGTCAAGACTGTAGTTCTGAAAGATGTTACAGGGTAAAAGAACAAGATGAAGGCAGCCCATACAATCCTGCAACCAATATAATCTTGCATCTTTGTGTCTATATGGCTAGCCTATAACTTTAATAAAGGGCATTATGACAACTTCACAACTATGCCATTACAAGACATTTTGTAAAGATAAGCTTCATTAAAGATTATGTAATAGTGGGTGGTTGGCAGGTACAAGTACTGACTTTTGCACTTTATACCAATTGTTTGCACCTGCATACATGTAACTGTGTTAGTTTAAAGCTGGCAGTCAGAACTGGATCTGTGGGCAGGCCACAAAGGCCCGGACCTAAGGCGGCAAAGATCTGGGGGTGGCATGCCGTCTGCTGGCCGCATCTGCACTGGGGACTAGATGGGAGATTTTGACAGCTGTCCCACCTGTCCAGTCCCCAGTGTAGCCAATCCATAATGGAGGCGAGCTTGAGGGGAGGAGGGAAATTCAAGTGTAGGGGCAGTGAGCTCGAAGGGGTGCGAGGCTTTGGGGGGGGCGGTGTGGGTGAGCAACCTAGGGGCACATCACTTTAAAATCTGGTCCTGCTGGCAGTTCAGTGCATTATATATATTGATCACTGTACCTGTGCAGGCAGCACTGATGTCTGTGGTAGGTGTGTAGCCAAGGCATGGTGTGGAGGGACATTCAAGAGGGATATTACATAGGGCTGCTATACCAGGGTGGTCAAATGCTAAGTTCTAAGGTAGATAAACTTTCAATACACATGGCATTTTGTAAAAATTGTCACTAGATTTGACTATGTTTATGGACAACAGTAATAATTGCAACAAATTATCTATTTGTTTTGTTAGATTAAAAAAAGATTGATTTTTTTTTAGCACTTGGAGTGCTCAAAAATGTGTGTAGAATATACATAGAATATACAAGGTCCAAGGTCTCACCATTGCAAATCTAGCTAAGACCAGACAGGCCTGGAAATAGGGATATGGGTGAATATAGAAACCCAAATAGAGATAAAATTGATTTAAATCAGGGATATTTAATGCAAACCCTGTAAACTGTAGTTGAAATACAATGCCAAAAATATGGCAAATATAAAAATAATTTTTCATTTTCCGAAAAAAAATTATACCCTCCCCACAGCGTGCCCTCCTAGGCTGAAAAAAGCCTTGATAAGCAAAGGAATGGAAGGCAACAGGTGGGAGTTACAATCAATGCTTACCTTTAGTGATGAGTGAATCTGCCGCTTCACCATAAGAACGGCGAAAAATTTGCAAAATGACGAAAATGTACATTAAAAAATTGTCATGCATGTCAATATTTTTTGATGTGCAACAATTTTTTTGGCGCACATCATTTTTTGTCGTGGGTGACAATTTTTTGCCACGCAGTCAATTTTTACGCTGCAAAACCATGCCTGCCGAATTATTTCGTCCATTACTGCTTACGTTTGTTTTCTTCTGTTTTTGTGCCTAAAAAGGCCCATTTTCTAATTTTACCAACCAACATAGGAAAAATAACTAATTATGTATAGACTACCTGCCCACTTCATTTTGACTATAACTTATCACTTGAATGGGTGTCTAGACAAACAATTGAAATATCAGTCCAACAGTTAATAGCCCATATTGTATAAACTTGAAACAAGAACCTAATCATTTTAGTCCTTGGCTCTCGGGGCTCAGTTTTTTAATTAATTGTGCCTTTAATAGAACTTAAACACGTGGGCATAATATGTGAAACATCTGCTAATGAGAGAGGAAGCTGGAATTGTAAGTTGTCTAAAACAAAGAAACTGTTCTTCTTTATTTCTATATGAAGCTGTTATGGACCTGTTGATATGGTATCAGTATGACCGGGACTCATAGTTTAGGAAATAACATTACAGTATGTGCAGTCGCTGGATAGTACATTCTAGTTGTTTTGTATTTTGGCTTGGTGGGCCATTTTTTGCACCCGCAATATATTTCTTTATAATAGCATTCTGTTACAGCAACATGGATCTTATCTGAAAACTATCAATAGTTTTATCCATCTTTATGGCTGAGATTCTAGCTACCATTATAACAGAGTATTCTGTCACAGTATTCACAAAGCCAGAATCCTAATGTACACCTCACTGCAGTTTTTGGGATCTTTAATAGGTAAGATAATTCTACAGCAGTGTTAAATATGTAAATGGATAGCTTTAACGGACAGCTGTCCTGCATTACTTAGCAAGTGAAATAGAAGAATTTAAAAAATAAAATAAAAAAAACCCAATGGGGTGCTAAAAGTTGTTATATTATAAAGAGATAACCTATTGCATAGTTAGCACTATACAAATAAATCAATGAGTATGATCATTTAAAAGGAAAACTAGAGAAGGCTTTCACATATGAAGTGCAAAAAACCATAAACGGTTATCCAGTAGGTTGTTTGAGAAGAGACAGCTTAAAGGATGATTGTAAAATGGAGATCTCATTATGACTGGAATTTCCTTTGCCTTTGATGTGATCAGAAAAGGTAATGAAGGTAAAGCTTGGAAAAGTGTAAATGATACTGTATGAGATGATGGGAGAAGAAAATTAAAAACAGATAGGAGGGATATGGGTTGCATTTGTTGCTGAGGTAGCCCTTATGGCATTATACAGAAGAACTGAAACCTAGTTCAAAAACAAAATACACACACACAATTAGTAAAATGTTGTTTTTGCACAAAGGAGATGCCTTCATGATCAGGACCAGCCACATTACTTACATTGAAATTACATACTTCATAGGCATTCTTTCTTTATGGAGATAAATGCAGTTTACTAAGTGTTGTTGATGTGAATAAAGGACAGCTCTCACGCTCATTAAAAATTAGCTTTTGACAAATCATAATCATTCTTATCACTGGCCAGGCATTTTGGCCCATTCCTACTATGCTGCTTGACCATTTGTGATGTATATGAACTCAGGGTCAGTCTTGTCAAATCATCCTGCAGTCCTGTCAAATAGCAGTTGATTCAGTTTGGTCAATCCTGTTTATAGCCAGTTATAGAGTATATGTGTGTTTGGCCCACAGGCCAGCTGTTTGAAAAAAAAGTCAGCCCTTGTATGGCCACATTTAGAATAAATGTTTTTTTTTTTAATATTTCAGATTTTCAGTGCACATGGAAGTTGTTGAGATGTTTTCAAAAGACTCCTGCAACTCCTGGTTATATGCTAGGCAATGGCTACCACAAACATGCCACTAAATATCCTTTTTGATGTGTAGTGGGGCACAATTCATTATTGTGGTATTATTGGCATGACTAGAATAAATGCAGTACTGAATATATTTCCGTTGCCGTGGTTGTATATAGTATGTAACTCAAAATAATTTAATAAATAATACGTCAGCTCCTGATTATGAATACATCTTCTTTTCCCATAACATAACAATCAAGTAGCCTAAATTTTAGTGTCTACGCGTCTTGAAGGTTCCTTAGGCTATGTAGTGGGGTTATCTTTGTATGGGTGATTGCCTTGGCTCAGTAGAAAGGCCCAGCTGCATAGGGAACCATTTATTATTCTCACTTCCACACCTTGAAATTTGCCATCACCAGACTGATAGTTTGATTGTAAGGAAGATGTGTGTGATAAGGTTGCTGGAGGTCACATTACTATTATAACTGCCACAAATAAAGCTTACAGTACTGGAGAATAAATAAATAATAAAGATTTGATTAGAGGCCATGTATGAAAGAGGAGGCCAGGTATAGCGAAATATCACAAGTATCTCTAACTTCCTTCTAACACCAAATCCCGCAGTCCTCTACAATCTGCTTGTGTGCCAAGAAGAATATTGAGAATTAATATAACCTATGAGACACTGAGGAGAATGAGCTGTGGGGATAGAGAAGTTGCAGATGGACTAGGAATAAGTCTGCCTCAATATATATCGAGGTATCCAGTTTACACATGCAAACTAATTGTAAGAATGGAAACTTTGTTACATAGTTACATAGGGTTGAAAAAAGACCAAAGTCCATTAACCAACCCTTCCAAGTGAACCCAGCACACACATAAACCTATACTGACCTATCTATACACTCACATACATAAACTATAAATACCAACATCAATGCTAACTGTAGATTTTAGTATTACAATAGCCTTGGATGCAATTCTTGTTTAAGAATCTGCCATCACTCAAAAGGGCATTCTACAAACTCACTGCCCTCGTCATGAAAAACCAACCATGCTGTTGTGAGATGCTGTATGGTTGTTCAAAAAGGTTATTAAAAAAAAAACCTATTGACATTGTAAAATGTATTGGGCTGTCAACAAAAGTGTTTCTTTTTCAAAGACTTTAATATGCATTCCTTCTTTTGCTTATGGCCAAAAAAAAAAAAAAAAAAACATTTCTCGGAAAGGTTCTTTTACTATAGCTTCCACCACAAATACATTAATATAGCTCACAAACTGTAAATGTTTCACACTTCATATTATAGCATTCACAGCAGTTGTTCTAAATACCCTTCAATGTATCTGTTGTCAAATGTGTTTGATGTTGGCATATTCATATGGAATATATTTTGGTGGCTCTCATTCTGCAACCACAACAAGGATGTTTGAATCACATCAAAGAGGAATGACTTGTCAAATGTATTCAAATGTATTTACCACATAAAATGCTAAATATATTTGTAGTGCACATTGCATTTTTATTTTTATTGGAGAAAACACAATAATTAGCATTTTAATGTTTTTAAAAATCCATGATTCTTTCAAGACTTAAGCACACTAATGAGCCTGTTAATCCAGAATTTTAGAAAAATTACCCCCAACACACACAAACAAATGGTATGCGGCTGTCCACAATCACAAGATAAATTCAGAATACTGGTTTAAATGGTTCTAAATCTAGCAGCCTTTATTTTTTTTTGGAAATGAATGCACGACTACCACCAATGTTTTCACCAGTGCTTCAATGTGCTACCCAAGTATCTAGTACCTGTGCCTGACAAGCTTCTTTTTGAATACAGGAATGATGGGGAATAAAGGGGATTTCAGATCAAAACCAGCTTCATCACTCCCAACTCTCATCCACTGTACAGACTAAAGACCACATATCTCTAGGTGACTGAGCCACCAAGTTTTGCATGTATGACCATAACCTGTCAATTAACTGGCCCACCAGGATACCAGGAAAACTCCCGGTGGGCCCTCCTGCTCACCCAGCCATTTTCCTTGTATGCTTTTAACATGGTCATTCCTCATTTCTATATGAGAACAAAGAAAATAAATAGAAGGAAGAATAAAAAATAACATGTATTGGGAAGTGATTAAGAGAATAAATAATGCAAGTGAAGAATGAAGGAAAAAGTGTTTGGAGACTGGACCCGCAGTCCAAGGTTTTCTTGTGGGCCCCTGGCACCCCAGTCCATCACTGGTTGCTCAAACAAGAATATAACATGTTTTAAATTATTACTAAATTAACGCTTTAGTCTGATCACTTCTTCTTCTTTTTGTGTCTATCATTACATGGAAGATCTGGTTTCCTTTCAAACAAAGCAGATGGAATATCCTGAGGTTAACTGAGCAAATGCTGGGAGGTCCTAGTAAGACAACTGAACTGGCAACACATCAGCAAAAAGTAGAACAAGGGATAAAACAATAATTAAACCACTCTGACTATGAAGAACAATAATTAAAACATACTAAATACTATTTAACGTAACAAATTTTTAATATCTGGCAAACAAAATTCCTGGGTGTTTCATAAGCCGAACACATCACTGAGCAGTACTATTTCAGCTGTGGTTGACACAATAATAATAATAATTTCAAATCTTCAGTTTACAAATAAGTATGGGGCATTAAACCTAGAAGAAACAGTTTATGCTTTGCCAAATTTCTGTAGGAAAAATTGCTCACTTTTGCTGTATTTTTAACTCACTCTGACCTTGAAACTAAACCTTTAGAGATGCATAAATGTGGATAAAACCAGTCATTTAAATACAGGCCAGTTGACAAGACATGGCAAATGGCCATTTTTCCATTTTTACTCATGCATATTCAGTTTAGTTTTATCCAACCTTAGGCTCTGCTTTCATGGAAGATGCTAATGATTCCCAGCTTTGCAAAACATTGGATGTGCATTACTAAATGAGAAGATCTTTGTCTGATTTGGCCATTAACATGGTGGGCCAAAATGGGATGAACACATCATTTGGTCTCTGACCCATCACCATAGACCTGTTGAGAGAGGACCATATCATTGGTTTATGTTAGTCCTTATCCTAAGGAAATTAATAACATATCCTAAGCATATCCTTATTCTTATTAAAGCCTGCTCCAGCAATATTGGGGATGGGTCTATATCAAAAATGCTTTTTAGGAAAATTAAGTTGTGTAAAATCACTTTTACTTATTATTTCTATTCTATTACAATAAATGCCAACAGTATAATAAACTACAAACCAATCCAGAGAATGACAAGTAACTACATTTTCAAAGTAATGGAGGAAGTTCTTTCAAGTTCAGTATAAAGGATGGTATACCGTTGCAGATTTTTGTTGACAGGCAACCTCTGAAGTTCCCTGTTTATTAATCCTGCTAACCAATACCACAACTTAACAAGCTGCTTTAAAAGTAGCTGCATGATGAGTCTAGCCTTCCAACATTGGCACAAAAAATAGAGTTGTAGTAGTTTAATTTAAAAAGTTGTTGTTTCACAGTTAAGTCAAGGTCCCACAGAATGTTATGCACCTATGTATTTATGAACAAACCAAAGATGTAATGCACTGGGCTTCATTGTAACAGTTTTGATGCCAGAACTGTGGCTGCAGTGTTAGAGATATTTAAGCTCTTGGGGTGGTGAAGGATGCAACTCAATTAGCATGTGTGGCTGGGACCCAAGAAATATTTTCTCCCTGGGGCAAAACATTTGTCCATATTTGTGTAAAACACTCACAGATAATTTACAGTATCTTGAGAGAACTTCTAAGAACCAATTAGAAGAAACAACTCACCATTGTATATCAGTTTATGTTTTATTTTCTTTGTTCTTTGTTCAATACTGTTTCTCTTCTATATCATTTACCACCAGTCCTACAGTTCAGTAGTACCATCTTGAGAATGACTTAACCCTTTTTTACCCCTCAACATACTGAATTAAGAGACCACCACAGTAATACATATACATATACAGTAATAAAAGGCTGACCAACAGTTTTTAAATTCAAAAGAAATCCGTTTAAATCAGTTTTTAAATTCAAAGAGAAAATCTATCCCAAAACTGTGGCATGAAGGAGTCCTTGTCCCACAGAGTTTCCTCTTTTCCTGATGGATAGATGCATGCGATATCTAAGAGGTTATCATTCCAGGGCCTTGAAAGTGCCAATAGACTAGCAACCATGTCAAGACTTAACAAGTTGGTAGCAAAATGTGTTCTAGAATGTAGGAACTTTCTATAAAATGTTCATTGTGAGCAGTTTGTTTAGGCTGAAATCCATATATCCTGATATCAAACTCACACCAAAATTACATGGTTGGTTTCACACCAAAATCACACAATTTACTAACAAGCAAATTGCTACAAATCACATGTAAGTTTAGTTCAGGTTGTACTTATTTTGTTCAATACTGTTTCCCCTATATATGGAAGTTTTAAAATTCAAAAGAAATCCAAGAGAAAATCCAGCACAAAACTAGATATGAATAGATGCCTTGTTTTCCCATGTTTGGTGTTACAGGAGCCCTGTGTCTCTATATGAGAGAGCATATACAACTATAACTTGTCATTCCTCCATCAAAGGTAAGGACAGGCTGTGCTGTAATACCCTGGGAACTTCTCTGACCCACAAACACAATTCTGAGGAAAGGCTAAAGGTTTATTTGCAGGACACTTGTACATTTAAGAAAACTTATATAAGAAAATTTAAGAAAACTGTATAGTCTGCCACCCAGGGGTGACTTGGCATAGTAATACAGATTGTTTGATTTGTAAACTGCTGGGGCGCCCCCACTAATGTAGTAGTTTCTGTACTGACCTTTAGAGTCATTTAAAGAAGCTTTTTGGATTGTGGTGGCTTAAAAGTTATGCTTTGTTTTTGAGAGCATTTGCTGCCACTGGAGTTCCCTATTTGCTTTACACATCAAGTGATATCTTTTTTTCTCTAGCTGCTTCTACTTCCAGAACTCTCTCTCCGTAGGGCACAGGCCTTCCTTTCTGCTACTCACGGGGATGGTGACTCCTGCCCCTCCAGACAGGAAGGTAGGCAGAGCACACTTGCTGTAACAGGGAGGATGGGATAAGTATCCTCTGCCTTCCTACACCAGTAAACAAGTAATGTACTCCAAACAGATTTGGAGAGTACCTTTTTGTCTTTGTATCTATTATGTGTGTCTATTTTTCTCAATTGGAAAAATGTACAGTAATATATGGGTCCAAAGTCATTTTTCTTTAGCAATGTACCATGATAGGGGGATATAACAGCACAGTACCAAGACAAGGGCAATTTTCAATGATTACATGTACTTTGTTGCACAAAATCATGCAACAGACATTGATTGGTATAACCTGAGATTGGTCATGGTAACAGCTCCAACATAACAAAACTGTGTCTAAATGCCACAGTCATATAAATGTAAAGGCATAAATCTAGTAATCAGCTTTAACCTCAGATGGAACCATATTGGGCTTAAAGGGACTTCAAGGGACCCCAAAGATTTTAACATATTTCCCTACAGTTAGAGTTGACTATGTGCTCTACCTAGTGGCAGAATGCAGGCTAAAACTTTACAGTTGTTGTTAATTGTAGTGCAGGTCTGGTGCCACCCTAGGCAGAGGACCCCAGTGCACCCCCACCCCCAAATTACAAACTGTGTGAGGTGAATTCCAGTTGCAAGTATGCGGTATGTTTGGTCACACTTTAAAATACACTTTTAAATGCTTACACACACTGGCATTTTATCACATTTGTCTTTAGAAGGTTTGGTGCTGCCTACTTGCTGTAGTTTAGGACAGAATTATGCTTTAAGCAGCTAGCAGTGATCCTCTTAAGGATAGATATAGGATAGTTATATAAACACATGGGGAACCCTTTGTAGAAAATGCTGCTGTCGTGTTAAGGAATAAAGTTGGGACTTATTTATAAACACCAAAATTGCACCCGGGCAGTAATCAATAGCAACCAGTCAGGGGTTAGATTTTCCCAGCCAGGTGCATGTTGAACACTGAAAGCAATTAACTGATTGGTTGAACCCCTGCACTAACCAAAGCTATGAGCTTGACTTGGGCAGGCACAATTAGTGGCAGTTTACAAAAATACAGATTTGGGACCATATTATATAGTTTTTTTTGGGTAATCTATTTGCTCTTTCTCTCTCATACTGTGAAAAGTCTTGTGCTGCCAGCCCTATATAGTGGGCATTGGAGCAGGTCATCTGCTTTATCATGTGTATGCATTTGCAGTATGCATTTTTGCTCCGATATTCAATATCCGCTCAGTGTAGCTCCACACAGGCCAACGCCTATGGAGAAAAAGTAAATGATCCGCTCCATGTGCCCCTACCCTACAGCTGAGTGTGGGCAAAAGATCCAATCATTTGGCAATCTCATCAACCAACCATAGGTTAATATATATGTTAACTCTTTCCTATCTTTCTCACTGCTGGGAATAAATAAAAACACAAGCAGAACCTGGAAAAGTAGTAATGAGCTAATATTCTGAACTCCAGAAAGGGCAAAGAGCCCACCCAGACCAGGGCCCACCAGTACACTAGTAGGCCAGTCCAACACTGTGTGAATGCAGCTGTGGAGTATGAGTAACAGAGGCTATAAATCTCAGGAAAAGAAAGAGAACACAACAGTTTTAAAGCAAGACTTATAGCCCAACGGGGTAGCCAAAGCTGCAGTGCTTGTTTCTAATTTTGCATTTCAATGTATATATCAAATTAAATCATAGAAGCCATAAAACTATAACAAGGCTCTTTAATCCTTCTACACTAAGAAAGCACTGCTGAAAACGTATTCTAATAAGACTCTAATAACAGTTTGTATACAGGGCATACAGTTCTAAAACCTCCCATTCCTGTTTTCTGTCTTGCTTTCTAGACTCCAGTGACCTTTGAGTAGCCATAAGATTCATAAGACAAAATTCATGTGCTTTTCTGAGACCCACATCATGTAATTGGCAAAATGTGTTGCTTTGTTTTTTTGAACTTTAGTTGTGATTGCTTCATCTAAATGTATTCTGCAGTCAGGTTGTCTGACTCTTTGAACAAAGTGCTCTTAGACTTAAGGCAACTGAGAACAAATGTGCATTTAAAGTATTTTTTCAAGTAGTGGATCTGGGAAATTGAAAAAAATTATTTATATATGTACCAGTATAGAGTAAGTTTACAAGTATTCTGCACAACTTTCTACTCATTGATTCCTGATCATACATTGGTGTGTATTTGTTGTAAATTCCAATTTATGGCTAATCTTGCCTCAAACCAATGTCTCTGTATCCCACATACACAAAAGTGTATATTCACTAAATGTTTTTAGTTAGCTTTAATTGTGAGTCATGAGTGGATTGCTCTGATGACTGAACCTATAGGCCTTAAGTTGAACACTCCAAAGTGGAGTTATGATAATTAATTAACATGCTATTATGCTCATGTTTTCTCTTCATGTGTGTTCACTACAGATTGCAGTGCAAATAATATTAAATGTCATTACATATAAATATATATTACTAACACCAGTTGTGACTACACATAGTTGCCAGTAACAACTTTCGTTTCCAAATTGTAGTACATTGTTCAAAACAATTTGCTGAGTTGTTGTTTTATGCAAGTGCAGTTGTGCTATTTAGCACCTATATTTGTAAATCAGTCCTTATATTCAATGTATTCCTCATTGAAGCAGAATGTGCTGAATGTAATGCAAAAGCAGTTTAACCAGGAAATGTCATACCATTGGAAACATGCTATTACAATTATCTATTCAGCCTAAACAATATGTATTTATCAGTTGTCTAATCTTTGTCTTGTGGCCTCTGACAAGACAAGGCCGGATATAAAGAAGCAGCTCATTTGATGTCCCTGGTTCCTGCCCATACAGATGTGAAGTAATACTGCTAAGCTCTTGCAGGCCTGTCCATTTGATCCTACGGCAATATGTGGGTGGTAATGCACAGGATAAAACTTTTAACAAGCTACAGTTCTTTGCTTGCTTTAATTGTATAATTTTTTATCGTACAAAATAGGAACTGGTATTGTGAACTCTATATTGTTTTAATCGGATTATGTAAATTAATAATGACTGTGCATTTCCTGAAAAATTTGGACTCAAGTCAAAAAGAGTTTGTTGGTTGTAAAACTGAAATGACAGCTGGTTTGTCACTGAATGGCAGAGTTATTGTTGGTACAATTTTGAAGCTGGCTTTTGGGGCTTAAAGGCAAATTAGCATGATACCATCTGCACGATTCTGATGCTGAGATAAGGCTTGGTGAGCAGGGAACCAAACACACAGGCTGCTAGTCAGTTCTCTTTCGTTTAAAGCAGCCTTGCCGATCCCAAACATGTGTTTTGCATAAATAAAAGCTCATAACTGTAAGTATTTTGAAATACGTGACTAGGAAGCAAAGTGTCCTCTCTTGCATTTTACGAGACTAACAACAATAAGCTTCTTAAAAAAAAAGTGTGTCATTATCAATTGCTAAAAAGTGAAGCTTATAGTATTATACATATTTGGCAAAATTCACAAGTCAGGACATTTTGATACCCATCATTATCTTGTATTGCAGAAATCTTTCACATGGCACAATCATAAAGATGAAATCATTACATTTAGCATTGATACTGAACTAAATAAATATTGGCTGTTAAATTGTGCTAAAATGTAATTTGACTGAAAAGATCTAGCAGATAAATACATATTGTTATATAAGCAATGCTCGGTACAGTTCACATCTTCCCTATACACTGAGCTCAAAGCAATTTATTGCATCATTATGCTGTTGGGTCCAGTCTCCATATATCATTATTATTGCTGTTGTTGTTATTAATATTATTATTAGTAGTAGTATATTTAGCATATTTAGCAATAATAATACAACCCACACTCTTAGGACTTGTGTATGTATGTATCTGAAAAAAGTTCAATATCTATATATAAGCCCTGAATGTTTGTTTGGCATGGGTTATACTATAATGTGCACTGCACCTGGCCTTGATTGATATCGATGTATGTAAAAGCTTAAATCTTCTCACATTTGACCAATTTCTTATTAAAATATGAAGGTGTTGTGAACAGACTGGATACAATTCACAAAAATGCAGTATAGTATTCAGCAAATATGTCGCTTATACACAGGAATAGCCTGGATATGCATTAGCTAACATCTATGTTTGTGCTAAAGCATCATCTTGCCTCGACTTTCCATATTTTACTGGGCAGTTGGGTGGTTTCAAAGCATATTTCAAAGGTGCTGTGTGGGTACATGTTGTCATATACCAAATAGCATGGGTGACATAAACCTATGGCGGGCTAAGAAATGGGCATTGACTTTTCACCCTCACCACTGGGAAGCCTTTTGTATGAGCTTGGTATGTGTCAGGCCAGTTATCACAGATGATAAAACTTTAGGGGACATTGGCTATGCTAGAGGAAAGTATCAATCTATTAACAATTCATTTAATTTTTTTTAAGGATCAGACTGTAAATTTAGGAGTAGGAATATTTTAGAGTGGAAAACAGCACTCAAGACTTGCGTTGCAGAAACTGGAAAAAAGTAACATCTAAATCACATTGAAAATCATATTTTGCTTTCTCATGCAGCAAATTATTTTTAGCAGGGTTGTTCTAGTTTTAGTAATAAGGGAACAACGTTAGTAGTCATGTGACATGATAAAGGGCAAAGTAATTAGTGAATCGTTGTTAGGGAAATATTATCATCAAAAACAACACCAAGGTGAAAGCTGGGGGATTTCTAGAAGCTCATCACTACTACCCAGCCATTATGTAGATGATTTTCACACACTATACTACTTTTTTTTTTTTTTTTTTTAAAGGTAAATTTTATCACTTTAAAGGGTATATTTATCATGCTGTGTAAAAAGTGGAGTTGCTCATAGCAGCCAATCAGATGCTTTGCTTTGGTTTTCTGACTGTTGAAATCTAATTGCTGATTGGTTGCCCTGGGCAACATCACCAGTAATGCTTCACTCCACTTTTTACACAGCATGATAAATATACCCCACATATAAACAAACAACATAAGGTAAAAAATAATAACTTTAGAGCCAGATTTCAAGCCAACATATGCAAGAGCCTAGATGACTGGGAAGGTTAATAAAACACATTGAAAGAATGGTCACAATACATCACGGTCTGGGAGCATGGATCATACCTGGAGGAGAGCAAGAAAGGCCTGTGGCTGCATTCTCCATAGATGTGGGGATTTTGTAGGTTTGGCCTTGTTAAGGTGGCCATACACATTGCAATTACAATTTTTGGTTTTGAAAGATAATATCGGCGCATGTATGGCCAGCTTTGGAGTGAATTGGGGGAGGGTCTGTGTCACACCATGGGCCCCAAACCTTGTCAGATTTAATGACTGATGCTCTGGTCTCGTATGTGAGTTGTAAAAGGGGGGTACATTGTTGAGCAGTTGTAACCAGACTCTAATTGGTGGACACAGTATGCTTCTAGGTATCTGTAGAGTATTGCTATCATGATTATTTATCACCTGCTATAAACCATGCAACATTTTTTGAATTTCTCATCTTACTTCAACCATTTACATCTATAGCACTTGAGTAGCCCTTAGTGCACTGCTTTTTGTATCTGGACAAAATGGCTTATGTGCATCTAACCTTAAAGGGGATACAGACACTGTTAGCTTAACCAAAGTTTACCTTAATTCTGCAGGACTACAAATTACAGCCTACACTAACATTTTATCATTAGTTTAAGCATGTTGGGAGCTGTTATCCAGCAACACTGAGGTTGCAAGCAGTATTGCACAAACTTTTCCCCAGTTTTCCAAATCCGGAAGCCAAATGAAAATGCATAGGAATTCTCCAGTGAGATTCCCACCTGATCTTAAATCTTGCTCCATGTTCTTTGTTCCTGCAATTGGAGAAAGAAGCATTAAACACAGTTTTTGTATCTCAGAACAACTAAACATCATTATGTCTTTCCTTTTGACAGCATTTTCTCATTGGTGAATGATATTTCATCTATACTTTAGTTTTTGGTCATCTACACTTGAGAACTAAGGGTCACAGTCAAGTTTGGCCCAGCCTGCCAGTGTTCAGATCAGAGTATTTCCCGATGGGCCCTTGCCCTAGTAGCCCCCATCCAAGATAATTCCTATCAGCCCTTTCTGATTTCCACCATATGTCTATATGACACTTTTTACATTTAGCCCTGTGAGAGTGGACCCTTAATGTCAGGTTCCCCGGTGGGTTTTATGGTCGGTTTACAATCACTTTGGGGTGATGGTACTTGAGGTGCTTCCCATTGCGACCCATGGATAAAACATTTGAATCCCATAATCAAGTGAAGTTGCCTTCAATGACAGTTTCACACTATTCATGTGCTTTATCTGTTATTCTCACTAGCCTTAAGGAATAGGTATTTTTGGGCACTTTGTCACCCACAAGAGCGTCAAAGAGTCCTGTGTGCCATAACCCTTAACTGCAAGCTCCTGCCATTTTATTCCTGTCTGATGTTTTAGTCTCTGATCTCAAACTTCATGATATGTGAAATTAACAAACACATCTGAAGTAAAAAGCTTAACAAATGAACATATCAGTAATGAGCGTGCAGTAAGACCGAGCATTTAATCACTAAATCAAATACAAAAAAATATTTCTCTATCTCTTTATCTGACCATATTTAATATATCCTGTTGTTATGGTTTTAGACATCCTAAAAAGGGTTTATTATGTCTGCTCCTGACAATGGGATAAGGTGTTTGTTTCATATACTATAATTGTTTTCTTTTTACCCTTTGAAGTGATAATGTTGTGTGTGTAAGAAATAAAAGAGTGCAATGTTCTTGTAAGGAAAGGTAAACAGCAGGTGTTCCTTGTGCTTAAGAAAGAAAAATCCAATTTTTGTATCCTTTTTGAGGATAAAAGGAGCTGTTGGGCTATTTTACTACTTTTTAAGCATTTTATTTTTCAGAAGATTCATAGATATAACAAGGCAGGCCAAAGCAGGCAAAGGATGCAAATAAGATTAATTATGAATGCTGCTGTTCTTTGTGCAAATAAGCTCCTCTCAAATTATTTTACTGTCAGCCATGCCAACAGAATAGACTACAAAATATCATTGACATATGCAGAATCCCAGAAACATGTACAACAGACTGTAGGCCATTTATATATTATGATATCTAAAGATATATTCAGATATTATGATGCAGGAACCCCATCTGTAATTATTCTCACTTACATTATAAGCAAAGCATTTTCACTAAACTGTACATTGTACATACTGTTCGGAATAAACAGCCAGTTCATCAGTGGTAGCAAGTTAATATTCAACAATCAATTACTGATCATGTCCCACATGGTATAATGTTTGTCGAAATGAATACAGGCAAACTTAAATTTTAAATGCACTTAAGGGCAATTCACCTTTAGGGCTATGACAGACGGGGAGATTAGTCACCGCGCGACAAATCTCCCTTGTCGCGGGTGACTAATCTCCCCGAAATGCCATCCCACCGGCTAGAATGTAAATTGGCCGTGGGATAGCATACGCGGCGCAGCAATTTGCCGAAATCATCAAAGTTGGCTTGAGAGGAAACTTCGCCGATTTCGGTTCCACTCCCCGTCTGTCACAGCCCTTAGTCTAATGGCACACAGGGAAATTTTTCACCCAAAGTTAAATCTGGGCTACTGCAGGCAACAAATGTCCCATTGCTATTAGCCTTAATGGAGAACTATACCCCCCGGGCTATAGAAGCCCCCTTAACTAGCACTGCCTTGACTCAACTCTCCCTTATCACTAGGGATGTAGCGAACATCGCCAAAAATGTTCGCGGACCAGGTCGCAGACTTTCGGCAAAACTCGCGAATATTCGCGAACCCCATAGACTTCAATGGGAAGGCGAACTTTAAAACCTAGAAAAGCCATTTCTGGCCAGAAAACTGATTTTAAAGTTGTTTAAAGGGTGCCACGACCTGGACAGTGGCATGCAGGAGGGGGATCAAGCAAAAATTTCTCTGAAAAATACTTTGTAAAAAAAACGCCCCCCCAAAAAAACGCCCCCCAAAAAAAACGCCAAAAAATAACGCCAAAAAACGCCCCCAAAAAAACCGCCAAAAAATAACGAAAGAAAAAAAAAAACGCCAAAAAATAACGCCAAAAAAAAAGCCAAAAAAAACGCGGAGAACCCAAAATGGCGAACATCGCCAAAAGTTCGCGAATTTGCGAACACCCGATGTTTGCGCGAATTAGTTCGCTACATCTCTACTTATCACATCGTTTCTAACTTTAAAAACTGTCCCTTTCGCTAACCCCAACCTAAAAGAGCAGGGTAGCGCAGCTGCAAACCTGGCCGACATCTTCTCTGCGGTCTTCAGGTCTCACCGCCGACATGTACCCTGCTTGCGCATGCACAGTTTAAGCAGATTTTTTGCTATCTCCAACTGTGCATGCGCAAGCAGGGTTCATATCGGCAGAGAGACCCGAAGAAAGGCTGACTTTACCACTATGAAATAATTGAATTACTGTCACTGCAAAATTATTCAAATCTGTAGTGTGTAACTGACATGTTAGACAGACCTTTGTCTAAACAAGGTATGTACTTTTGTTTTTCCTCTCTAGACTAACTAGGATATTTTTAGCTCATTGGTAGAAGATCCCTACTATCCCAAGGCAGGTGATAATTTATAAGCTGCTTCCCAGATCGGCGTCTTTGAAGGGGGTAATAAAGAAAAATTCACTCTTGAGGCTGTTCCATATGAAGAATAGCCAAAAAAAGGAAGAATGTTGTGATGTATGTCACCAGTTTCTCACTAGGGTAGACAAGGTATTATGGAAGCATGAAGCACATAAGGTTGTTAACCTTACCTATGTGTAAATAAAAAATATTCTTTAACAATATGCCTGACTACATAGGATTGTATAAGTGCCTGCTAATATTTCTTTGTTCCTGGTCCAGATAAAGCTCTACTGCCCTAAAGGGTGAGCACAAACTAGTAAGTTCCTTAGGACAATGCTACACCTAGCCTTGTTGCACACATCACTTTTATGCACACCATACGGCAACTGAGGCAAGTACACGTAGAGTACACTTTCTTCTATTTCTGAGACATACAATAGCACTCAATGAGAAGTGGTTGTTTTCAAACTGTGCAGTAATCTCATAAAAGTATAATCTCATAGAAGCACAAGATATAACTCCTCTGTGTTGGTCAAGCTACAAGCACACAGCAAGCAGTTTAGCAAATGGGTCCCTGGCTTTTCCTTTTCCCCTTGAATTTTTACATTAGTGCATACCTCTCCTTTGGTGAAAATTTGTGATAGTGTGAATATGAAATATGTTAGGGTAATGAAGTCTTAAGTTTGCTCACATCTTGTAACCCATAGCAATTAATATCTTATATTTAACTTCAAACAGCTGAACTGCAAATGCTACCTGCTGATAAGTTTTTGTATGTTATAGCCTTTTACAATGCGGTCCACTTAGCTTTTTGGAGAATCAAGGAAAAATGCCAAACTGCAAATGAAAGTTTTTTGTATCCTTCATTTGCAGTTTTGCACCTTCACACAAATGAAGTTGGCAGCACTTGCACTTCATCTTGTGTTTTTTTTTTAATGTGTGGGCACCTGTGCACTTTAAATATTGTATAGAAATTATTGCACCAGGATTTGGTGTTTGTGTTTCCCCACAGATACTTTTCTTGGTTTGGGACATTCATTGTATTGACTGCTGATTTGGCAGTGCAGAAATAGATGTACCCTTATTGCTTGAACCAATCAGGTAAAAGAGAGAGATTTAAAGAGATACTTAATCATATAACCAGTACACAGATATAATCACAGCATAATCGACTCCTCCCATTTGTAAGCCAGAGGAAGACATATCAAAGGAGGAAGGAAGAGGGATTGTTTATACAGAACTCATCTTAATTTAAACTGTCATCTAATTACAAGGATAAAGTAAAGTTAAATAACAAAATAATGATCATTTTGTACTTTATAATGAACAAAAAAAAGTAAATATGTATTTCTTATTTGAAAGAAGAAACAGAAAACTCAGAATAGGTTCTTTTTCTTCCTTTATATTACATTTGTTTAAATGTATATAGTGCCCCTTTAAGTGTTTTGCACACGGTAAGGCAACTTACAAAATACTATTTTTTTTGTCAGATTTTCTACTTCTTACCATATGAAGCTTCCGTAAATTCTTTGATTCCATTTATTAACATATCCTGACTTTTTGTACATGGAAAGTTAAAGATAAATATACTTAAACCAAAGAAGAAGTTGTGGTTTTAGTGGTTGCAGCATAGGACAACTAGTCAGGCACCAGTCATTCTTTGGGAATTAATAAAAGCTACGTGATTTGATATTTGCTCTTTTTAATATAAATTGTACCTATGGGGCTTTTTAAAGGAACAGTAACACCAAATAATGAAAGTGTATAAAAGTAACTAAAATATAATGTGCTGCTGCCCTGCACTGGTAAAAGTTGTGAGTTTACTTCAGAAAGTCTTCTATAATTTATATAAATAAGCTGCTATGTAGCCATGGAGGCAGCCATTCAAAGGGGAAAAGGCACAGGCACATAGCAGATAACAGATAAAACACTATTGTATTCTACAGAACTTATCTGTTATCTGCTATGTAACCTGTGCCTTTTCTCCTTTTTTCCAGCTTGAATGGGTGCCCCCGTGGCTACACAGCAGCTTATTATATAAATTATAGTAGTGTTACTGTAGCAAACACACCAGTTTTACCAGTGCAGGGCAACAGTGCATTATATATTTATTACTTTAAAGCTCTTTCATTTTTTAGTGTTACTGTTCCTTTAAGAAAGCATATTTAAAACTGGGCGTTTACTACAAGATTTGCCAAGCTCGTTAAACAAGGGAACCTTGATTTGACCACCAGAAATCTGGGCCAACTTGGGATAACTCGATCATTTGGCTTAGGAAGACCTAATAGATATTTGACAATTTATGCTTGATACATGTATCATAGCCTTATCAGAGGCTTCCTAAATAGAGAATAGACAGCTCAGCCAACAGCAATGCCCTCACTGTAGTTTTTTTTAAAAGAGTCCCCTGTTCCTCTGTGTTTAACTAAGCAAGATGTTGCCTTTGTTTCTGGCAGAGAAGCCAGCCATGGAAAGAATTACAGTAGATTTTACGTTTTTCAGGGGGCCAAGAAAAAGTAGTATAAAATCCTAGAAAATGTAAAATCAGGGAAATATGTTAAAACAACTGACAAGGAGTCAGTTTTATTTGAAATACAAGATTTACTGGGTTAATAATGAGGGTTAAGCAGTGCAGCATTAATATATGGGGGGCCTTGTGCAAGACCTCTCTGACAGTCAAAAACACAGTCTAAAGCAATAAGTGATTTCTGCATGACTGTATGAGGTGCAGACTAATTGGAATTGATTATTTACAAACAGGAACATTGCAAAACATGCATCTGGTTAGTATTTTAAACAGTAATTTTTGGGAACATTACAAAATAATTGTCATGCAAAATGTAATGTAAAATCAGGGAAAAGCACACACTGAAATGCATTATAAATTGGAGGAACCTCAAAAGTTAGCTGTCTTTGTTTTACCAAACTGGTAAGGCATACGTGTGTGGTAATGTATATGCATGTCTCTGTGGTATGCTTTAATATGCATTTTTTGTATTTTTCATTTTAATGTTAATGAACATTGCATGCTCATATGCATGCTCAGACCTTATGACTGGCCTCTCTAGGGTAAGAGTTAAATATAATATTGATATCAAATGTGTCATCATTTTAGTCTTTGTAGGATTTTACCATAAATAGAAGCCAAATAAATAGAAGCCATGGCAGCAAGTGTAAATGGATCTCATTCTGCCTAAGGGCTTAATATAAAGGCTTAATATAAGCTGCTAACTAAACCCCTCCAGACCAAGCCAGTAGCTAATTGGCCCATGTATGGGGAGTTCCTTATGTTCTGTATTATGGATATCTGGCTAAACATTGGAGAGATATGTATCACGCAAGTTAGAAAATATTTTCAGGTAAGGACCCCATTAACAAAGTTTGTGTGTGCCCCCTTCTGATTGCTCACTATAGGCTGGCATTACGCCATTGGCCTTTAGCCAAATAATTACATTAGCCTGATTTGGCCCAGCATGTAGGAGGCCAAACCAAGCAAAGATCTGGATAATTGCCAAACTAATAAAATGCATGAATCTTTTCAGCTATACCCTGCTATACACTCTGTTGAATGAATTCCTTCTTATCTGTATGCCTGTGGCACATGCATATAGGTATGTTATCCTGAATTCTATGGGAGATGGCCTTCCTGTAATTAGGAACCCTCTGGATAATGGGTTTCTGGATAATGAATTCCATACCCATAATCAAGGAAAATTAACTTATTTATACTGCTCATACCAGGAGTGAGTGAACATATTGATTAAATCATAATCATTTAACAGAAAATTAAAGACAATTTTTAAAACTATAGAAACAGTAAAGCACGTTCTAAATCCAAGCCCTTTTTATCTGGCGCTTGGTGAGCATTGATGTATATTGCCTCTTGAAAGAGTCATCTAGCTTTTGCATGTGCAAAACTGGAAACCTAATTTTTATTACTGCACTAAATACCATATTTATTTACATTGGTATGTACTTTCCGTCGTGTTTTGTACAATAAATGTCCTGATGGGCAGTATTGGTAGTGTTCCCATGAGACAGATTGCTGTACCAGACTGTGAGGTTTATGCCAACCCAGATATTGGGGAAGTTGTTTAGGTTCTCAAATGACTAAAATACAGAAAAATTCCAAAAAGTGCAATCTTGTACACTTTTGTCTGCAGTTTTCCATATAATGTGTTTTCATTTTCCCCAGAGCTGACCTTATCTGACCATATAGAATCCCATAAGGTGGAATTCCCTTATCTTTCTAGGAAGAGGACTTCCATCTTGATTTCCAAACAGCAAGCTCTCCACACTTTCCCCAGAAGGCTAAGATCTCCTATAATTTCATAAAAAAAAACTCCTTACAATTTGGCCTTCTGCACAGTGCATATTTCCTTACAGACAGACAATAAGGTTGTGGTCTAGTGAGTAAGGGGCATTACCTTGTATTTATTCAATATAAAAATGTGCCATTCTGCCCATTAGCCTTTTTTGGTACATGAAGCTTAATGAGAGTAATGCTGTAATGCAAGGGTCTGTACTGAATACTTACCTTGATCAGGTGGTTAGCACAGTGATCCCTTTGGGAGCTGCACCTATATAAGATGAATCACAAACAAGTGTGCAAGTGCAAGTTCATGAGCTGCCTGTGTACCACTTCTAACGCCACTGGTACAATTTTTTAATAGGAAACATAAGGGCCACATTATGCATTAGATTCATCATTTTGTGATATATGACAATAATACATATGCTTTTATATACACTATGTTATTGTAGCCTTTTTTATTATTAGCACTTTATTAGTATTTATGTACACAATGCTTAACCAACAATAGTTGGTTAACAGTAAGATGTATCTTTTTCTGGTGCCCATAGTGAACATTGTTTATTTCCTCATGTTTCAGGGTCAGATCCTATTTAATTTCTAATGTCTAAATATGTGGAGCATTCTGGTAAGCTGGAGTTTTAAACATCCCCATATGGTCCCTAAGCCACCAGATGGATACCCCTTATTTAATATTAGCCCAATCAATATTAAATCCACAGTTTTAGTAATGTAAAGCAGCCTGATTATACACTAAAGAGCTTATTCTGCTTGGGTTCTAGAGAGGAGGGGGGTGATCTGAATAGGTTTTATTTGTAATCATAAGCCTGCAGTAAGAGACAGGGATATTATTTCTTGCCTTGTTGCCCAGTTTGGCTCCACCAAGCACAGAAAATGATACACATGCATCTAACCAAAAAATTACTATAAATATGATATCAAATATAATCACATGTAGTCTGGTCTGGTCTCACCCTGTCTCCCAAATCATTTGATTTTTGCTGCTAGTTCCTAAAGGGTCTAGTATGAAATCCACCCACATTTTAGATAAATTAAAAAAATATATATCGGTACAAATATAAATGGATGATTGAGAGGTACAACCTTTGTTGGTAACTGGGGCCTAAAGACTTTGCAAAGAATGCAACTTTAAAATTAAATATATTAATAAACAATCTTCAGCTTATATTTCCATCAAAACATGTTGGCATTATATATGCTGTCTTGGTTATTTATCTAAAAATGCTTGTTTTAGGAGACTCCATACTGTCAGTTACATAGTTAGTTACATAGTTACATAGGGTTGAAAAAAGACCAGTGTCCATCAAGTTCAACCCATCCAAGTAAACCCAGCACACACAACCCACACCTACCAATCTATACACTCACATACATAAACTATATATACAACCACTAGTACTAACTGTAGATATTAGTATCACAATAGCCTTGGATATTCTGATTGTTCAAGAACTCATCCAGGCCCCTCTCATTAACATTAGCATTAACAGAATCTGCCATTACCACATCACTAGGAAGGGCATTCCCCAACCTCACTGCCCTCACCGTGAAAAACCACCTACGCTGCTTCAAATGGAAGCTCCGTTCCTCTAATCTAAAGGGGTGACCTCTGGTGCGTTGATTGTTTTTATGGGAAAAAAGAACATCCCCCAACTGCCTATAATCCCCTCTAATGTACTTGTACAGAGTAATCATGTCCCCTCGCAAGCGCCTCTTTTCCAGAGAAAACAACCTCAACCTCGACAGTCTAACCTCATCGTTTAAATCTTCCATCCCCTTAACCAGTCAAGTTCATCCCTGGACTTGACTCCAGTTACTTCCTGCTGCAAAATTGTAATTATTATAGTACATTCAGCAGCATTCAGGGCATCTATAAACGTTAGGCTGCAAGTTCCTTTTGAATTACACCTGACTATCACTTTGAGCCGAGTAATGTTGTTTATATCAAAGGGGCTATGTAATACAAGGCACTAAGTTTGCCCAGGAGCAGTAGCCCAGAGCAACCAATCAGCAGGTAGGAAATACTGGTCACCTGCAAACTTCTCATTGGTTGCTATGGGTTACTGCTCCTGGGCAAACTTAGTGCCTTTTGTTACATATGGGGGCTGGAATCTTAAAATTGCGAAAGCTGTTGTATGCCTTCCACTTTACTCTGAGGTTAGGTTTCAGGTTTTCCAGTAATGTTTCTCAGATGAAAGTTACAGTCACTTGACTTGGGAAATACTTGCTTTGCTCAAGTCCTAATCACTTCTGTTTTTTTGGATAAGCTAAAAAATCAGCATATGTTCTCTTAGGTCACATCTTCCCAAATGTCCTGAAATTATCTGTGCACTACTTTTTATTTATTATTATTGAAATTATGTACAGAGATCTGTATACAAGACGTTCTGCTTTATTAAGTTGGCCTAACAAGAGAGAGAGGGAGACAGATTATAAACTTTAATAACAACTATTAGAATTACACTAATAGTCTATGTGCCCTGTCTAACACACTTGTGTATGGGGGTACTTAAGAACGTCTTCTTTGGTGTCGGGTATAACTTAATAAATCTTCTATGAACACTTTAGAGATGCTTTGTAGACCTTTATGCTCTGTCTCAATGTATGCTTTGCCATGGACAACTCACCAGTTAAAAGAAATTACAAAGGATACACACACACTGTGCAGTGCTCAGCACCTCTTCACATTGACAGATCATGAGTAGAATCTGAGGACCAAGAGGGCAGAGATTTTTTTAACAAAAAGACACAGATTTGCAAACAGTTGTTTTCCCAGAGTTGTAAGACATCTTGCCCCAGGGCTGATCGCCTGATACAACTAAAGAACTACTGTAAGTAAAACGAGTAAGTTGGAGGATCTCACTATATGAACTGATACTAATATCTATTAATGCATATGTTCTATAAAATAAGTACCTAGTAACTCATGTTCCACCATATGGCAAAAATGTTCACTGTTCACAAGTGTGGAAACTATATGCAGCAACACATTGGTATATGCTTTTATTTCTCCAGTAATTTCATGTTATGTATGTTTACTTATAAAAAATGGCTTTTTACTGCATCCTGATACTGTATTCTGTGCTATACTTTGCACCTGTCCTCTCCACAAACTAGTTTCTAAGTACTAAGTACCAAGGCAATAAACCTGAACTTGAAGTTTACCTCGAGCTCTAAAAGTCATGCAGCGATGTACAAAAAAAAAGGTGCAAAATGTTGTTCCTGAGATCAGTAGGTGACAATTCAGACAGATGGGACAGAGGTATTGTGAGTACAAAAAACAGCGTTTGATATCATGTACTCTTAACTAGTGATAAGCAAATCTGTGCCATTTTGCTTTGCCAAAAAATGTGCAAAACTGCTGAAAAATTCACAAAATGCGAGTACTGTACAACTTTTTTTTATACGCCCTACTTTTTTGACACAAGATATTTTTTTATGTGACCATGATTTACTTCTCACTCCAAACACATTAAAGTGAATAGGTATTTTTTCTTGGTGAATTTTTTGTTGCGGCAAATTTTCACCGCAGTTTTATGAAAACATTCACCAATGACAAAATGCGGAATTTCACAGAAAATCCATGCCTGCTGAAAAAAATCACTCAGTACTCCTTATTAAATAGATTTTTGGTCTATGCTTTGTGTTTATTTACATGGCAACACATTGCATAGATCAAAGAGCTGACTATCATGGCAGCGGCACCTTTCCTAAAAATTAGGCATACATGAAATGTTTTCCATCTCTTAGACCCCTGTCAAAGTTATATGTATTCCTCTAGCAACCCATTTAGAAAAAGTAAAGGTAACTCATAAAAACAAAAGGGCCGATAAAGGTAACTTACCCCAAGGAAAAAAACTATTAGAATATATATTATATAATTTATATTATAGTATATGAAACCAAACTCACTTTTATTCCTAAAGCAATATTAAGGTTACGTAAATGCACATTTTTATGACAGAGGAACATTAACACTCCTTTCTGCCACTAAACTCACTAGTACACATTGCTTCACATAAATTAAAAAATTCCCATGTGCTGTGTGAGTTATTAACTGCCTTTCATTAACAGGCTCTTTGTGTCTTTTCAGAACAAACTGACCTAGAAGGAGACTGTGTTAGAAGATTATTTACATATCTAGGAGCTCTATGTATTTTGCTTTTACTCTGTACTATAATTACATAGCTGTCTGTGCCCTTTGGTGACAAAGAACTTTTCACCCATTGCCAGAATATGAATAACATATTTAAAGTGTTTCTTTTTCTCTACTATTATGTATCTATATGGCTCTTAAAATAGGAGATGAGTATATTAATGCTAATAATGTATATATCCAGGTCAAATGCACAAATGTTAGGCTTTGCCATAGACCAGGGACTTTAGCTAAACTTCAGTTCCAGCACTCCAAAACAGTCAAATGCTATAAAATTATAATTTAACAATAGCTGCAGAGTCTTATGGACACATCCTTACTGCTAACCATTTGCTTCTGAGAATAATACACCTTGATAGAAAGCAATGACTTTAATTTTACAGATTCCAATAAGGAATAAATCACTAACTCCCTGTTAGGTAACAACATCCTTTTGAACATACAGATATTAATACGGATATTACCTATTTTCCCTCTGCAGTATGACAAATGACGACCAATGACAAATATTCAAGTTTATACTTTATGAGAATTTAGGGCCAGAAGTAGGGCTAAAGGCCCCCATACACGGGCCGATAGAATCGGCCCGTGTATGGACAGAAACGAGCGGCCTGGCCGACCGATATCTGGCCTGAAATTGGCCAGATATCGATTGGCCAGGTTAGAAAATCCAGTCGGATCAGGGACCACATCTGCTCGTTGATGCGGTCCCCGAACCAACTGCCCATGGCCGCAAATGTAATCCGATCGTTTGGCCCCAGGGCAACTTGCTACCCGATATCGTCCACCCATAGGTGGGGATATCGGGTAAAGATCCGCTCGCTTGGCGACATCGCCAAGCGAGCGGATCTTATAGTGTATGGGAACCTTAAGTCCCCTGGCACAAGCATTTTGATAAAACCAAGTCCAGTTAACTATCAATAACAGCTCCTGGTCTCTTCTCTTTGATCCAGAATAAGCTGGCCTGTTTCTGCTACTAACTTTGCAAGGCAGGTAATAGTAAGGTAGTAGAACGAGGTGCACTGATTGCCACCCTTGCCTTGCCTCATGTACCAAAACCCTTGCCCAGCTCTATGTGAATGTGTGGTTTATCTTTTAAATCCTTTGTTGGCGAACATGTACAGTATATGTACATATTATCTCTTTCCAGCAGATACAGGTTGGATTCTTAGCAGAGACTTGCCAGCTCTCCAAGGTGTATTGTTTTTGTTTAACACCCACACAGCGCTGGGTTCAGTAATTACAGTGAAGCTTAAGCTAATACTTTCTAATTTCTTAGACCAAAAACCCTTAGGTAGTAGCTTTTATTGCATACATTATATAATATGTTGTTTAAAATGAGTGAGGGTAATGCACCGATTCTTTCGAATACTAACACCCTGTCTTTCACAGCCATGCACCACCCCTCAGGCCAATTTTTAGGAGGAAGGCTTAGGCCACCACTTGCACTTGGTAATGCAACACAGTCATGCACCCAGGGTCGGACTGGGGGGTGAAGGGCCCACCGGGGCTTCCGCCCCAGGGGCCCTGCAGGTTTGGTATTACAGGTATGGGACCTGTTATCCAGAATGCGCGGGACCTGGGGTTTTCCGGATAAGGGATCTTTCCTTAATTTGGATCTCCATACCTTATGTCTGCTAAAAATCATTTAAATATTGTATAAACCCAATAGGATTGTTTTGCCTCCAATAAGGATTAATTATATCTTAGTTGGGATCAAGTACAAGGGTGTGTTTTATTATTACAGAGAAAAAGGAAATCATTTTCAGAAATTAGAATTATTTATTTATAATGGAGTCTATGGGAGACGGCCTTTCCGTAATACAGAACTTTCTGGATAACGGTTTCTGGATAATGAATCCCATACTTGTACAATCAAATTTACTTTCTTGATATATTTTATTTTTTCAGTACCAAACACTTTGTTTAAGGTGCAACTAGGAAATCCTAAACAGTTACTCCAGCAAATTATACAACGTATTCCAGTAGTATTCTAACAAACAAGGGCTTACAATTTAATGAGAGCTATCCAAATGGAGGCCTGCAGACCGGATTTGGCCCTCCTATGGCTATTTATGACCCCCTGCTTAAAGGCTCCATAGACTTCACCAGGGCCGGAACTAGGGGTAGGCAGAAGAGGCAGCTGCCTAGGGCGTAACGATTGAGGGGCGCCAGGCAGGAGCCTCTCCTGCCTACCCCTAGGGCTACTATGTCATTGCCTCCGCCGCTTGTTATTAGCGGTGGAGGCAATGACCGATCTGATTGCACCGCCCCCCCTGCACCGCCTCCTGTGCTTTGGCGCGCATGCGCCCTTCGGAGGGGGTGGGCGGAGTTGGCCGACCGGGTTGCCTAGGGTGCCCGGTCAGCTTGGCCCGCCTCTGGACTTCACTGTAGGACTTCACTGTAGGACATCATTTTTTTAAAAAAAAATCAGTTGTGCTATTTGAGAAATAATTGGCCCACTACATTTAATAAGTTGGACACCACAGCATTAAATTGCAGTATAGCATCCCCAGTCCTTATTATGTTATCATGTTATGCAGCCCTGCATCAATGGGCCTTAGAAGCAAATGAATGCATATGCACCATTTGTACACAAAAGAGTGTTCCCTTGTTTATATCTGTCTTGTAATATCTATTTGTGCTTCCATTCATATGATTTGTGCTGTCCCCTTTATATGCCTACCCATAATTTTGTACCTATGTTATAGGCATTTACATTGCTCATACTTCTAATTACACACAGATTTACAATGTACCCTATGATCCTGGTACAGATGATTTCTATACAGATTACACACTGTGTACCCTTTATTACATAACAACAATTAAAATGCGGGCAAAACTGAAATTATCCATGCACCCTGTCTGTTCATGTTCATTCACTAATTTCTCCTGAACATTAAACAAAGAATTACATTGCCAGGACTCAGTGCCCGAGATGGGAACTAACACAGTCTTCAGCAGTTTTCAGAGTTGCAAGATTTTTTATTCCTACTTTAATCACTGTGAAATTAACTTTTACTTCAACACCAGATTTTTATGATTACAGGTGAACTCACTAATGATGAGCGAATCTGTCCCTTTATCGGTTCAACAAAAATTTCACGAAACTACGCAATTTTTTACGCCGCTGAACTTTTTTGGTGCAACTGCAACTTTTTTTTGATGGAACCGAGACTTTTTTTTGCCACGGCCATGACTTTTTCCTCACTCTGTGAATTTCTGCGTCAGTTTGTCAAAAATGGCAAAATTCAGAATTTCACTGTGAATCCATACCTGGCTAAAAATTTCACACATCACTAGAACTCACCTATAGAAATATAAAAAAAAAACAATAAATTTCAAGTTGGCAAAAGCCATAACTTTGCACTCTGTGGTGGTTCTGCACCTATCAAAAACACATTGACCTGCTAGCACCTAGCTTCCCCTAAACTCCAATATTGTAAAGAATAATAGGTAAAATGTTATGCACAGAGGAGAAGGTATGTAGCAGTGCTTTATAACTATAAGAAACAGAAAATCCCTATGGGTAGAAAAAAGTATTGATGTAATACTGCCAGAACATACTTTTTGCCTGTCATATGGAGGGGTATATCTATATAGGTGAGTAAAATACTTTAAGTTAAGAAAAGTTCAAATTAAATTTACTTATATAAAGTTGCATTGTTTTCATAACATTACAGTGGTGGAAATCATCCATCAAAAAAGCTGATCCAAGTAAAAATCCATATTTTCTGCCAAACAAACAAATGATTTTATGTGGGGAACTGTGGCATTAAAGTGCCGATGTCTCTCATCAGTTCTCAGCCTTCCCCCTTCACCGCTCAGTCAAAAAATGTTTCAGTGCTTTACAGTAAGTTGAACAAGTGACCATCAGTCATTTGATACAGTAAGATTCATTTTACATGTGCACAAAGAAATTCATTTTATAGCTCAGCAAAGAAAGGTTGCTGTGTGATTGCTGAAGACTTAGAGAGTGAAAGTACAATTTTAGGGAAGTTTCAGTAAGAAGAAAACTAAAACAAAACACATTTCAGCATGAAAACTTTTGTTTGGCAGTTTTTGAGAAGATGACTGTGTTTTCCTTTTATTCTCAGAAGAAAAAGCTCATTGTAAAATTTAAGAGTACTGTATGTTTAATCTGACTAATTTGTGTCAGTAAAGCATTTTAATGTTGCTTATTTACTAATGTCTGACAGAACCGTTACACACACTAAGGGGTGCAAAATAGCATCTGACGGCCCAGAGTACACAGGGCAATTACCAGTGCTGCATATACAGAAAGACACAACTCTTTGCACTGTATAGCACCTTGTTCCCCCACCCCCGAGTTTAAATGAGCCCTATGGATTCGAAGGGTGAAGACACACTGAGCTACTAGTAGCAGCTACTTGTCACAGCTACTAAAATAGTCAATGCTGATCATTTAGTGATAATTGTCTCTACGTGTGTTTTAGCAGAGGCAATTCTCAGTATTGTCTATGGTAGGGGATTTTCTGGTGTTTGGTAGCTGTGACAAGTAGTTGCTACTAAGTAGCTCTGTGTGTCCAGTTTTGTGTACCACTGGGTTAAATGTCTTTCCTTGGGTTTTTCACAACATGAAGTTACAGTTAAATGCCTTGAAGAGTCATAAAATGAATAAGGGTGATTTGACCATTCATATTTGTTGTCATATAGTATAAAATATAAAAATGGGATATAATGGCCTGGGGTTACCAAGTATTAAGCCCTTAATCAAGCCTATAATTTTATTGTTAGTATTGTATATTTATAAGATTCACTGACTCAGTATATGTTACTTCACTTTCTTTTTCTATTGTGACATAGGGAACTTTGCACTGAATATAAAATATAATTATATGTATTATTACCAGTACAGACACAAAGGTATTCATGCTAGGTTCATATTTGGATTGGTTAGGGCTGTATAAGGCTCTGGTTCTGTGCGTCATCCCTGGCTTTATAATTACAACCTTGTTACCTAGTCTATACTCTGCCTCTGCAAACCAAACAAAAATGGGTAATGTGCTTGAGAACTCTTTTATCTTTGAATGAATTTAATATAGCTTTTGCAATCCCAATAAGTATTTAGCAACACCATGTGCCATTAGGAAAAAACCCACAAATTATGCAATCTGCACCCGTGAGCAGAATTTGTAATAAAACTTTAACAGAATAAGTTTTTGTGACTTAAAATTTAGTATATATAAATAATAGAGTTGAAAAATGCAGCTTTGCTATGTTTTTTTTTACTTTAACACCAATAAAAATCAGTTGGCTGTTGTTTATCAAGTGGCATAAACACCTAGGGGCTGATTTACTAATCCACGAATTCGAATCCGAATGGGAAAAATTCGGATTGGAAACGAACATTTTGCGACTTTTTCATATTTTTTGCGATTTTTTCGTCGCTGTTATGTCTTTATCGTAAATTGTTGCGACTTTTTCGTAGCCATTACTACTTGCGACTTTTTCGTATTGAGCGCTCGTAAACGGTGGGCAAAACTTTCAGACTTTGCATGATTTTGGAAGCCTCCCATAGGTCTCAATGGCACTCTGCAGCTCCAACCTGGCCCAAGAAAAGTCACGATACTGCAGCTTGAATGAATCCGAAACTTTCGTACTCGGCGCGAAGGCTACGAAAAAGTCGCGACAATTTGCGAAACAGTCGTAACGGCTACGAAAAAGTTGCGACAATTTACGAAAAAAAAAACGCAAAATACTGATTATTATGAAAAAAACGCATTCGGACGCCTTAAGACCGTTCGTGGATTAATAAATCAGCCCCCTAGGGTCATGCAAGCACATTTTCTGCACACAAAAGTTTTCAGGCAAAAGACACATACAATTTCACTGACTAGAAACTTTTACAGTGCAACCATAAATCTTTTTCTTTTCCTTGCCTTCTACAAAATATGTACAGTACCATAATTTCCCTCTAGGCTTTAGGAGAAGTTTTGCTCTCTTGCAATCACTGGTTCTTAAAAGGGATGGCTTAGAAATGCTTTGAAAAGGGAAAAATACCTTGTTTAAAAATAGACTTTGTCTTCAGTTTGCCATTAAGGATGGTTATTTTGTTCTAGCTCTGACAATACTGCCATATTAACTGCTTTACTTTTCCTCCAAATCTGCTGTTAAGAAAGCCAGAATATGCTTCTGCCCTTGCCAGCATGCATATGGGAGCCACCACAACTCCTATCAAGCAAGTGCTATTAACCCCCTCAATTGTGTCTTTGGATGCCAAAACATTTTTTGTGCTTGATCATATGCTTTTAACCATTTACGAATTTCCACAACTATAAGGAGATTAGGGATTTAGGAACATGACAATGCTAGGAGTAACCTATACCTACAGTCTTAAAAGACCCTGTAGAGGTAGTAAAGGGTAAAGAGTGTCCATGCAACATCCAGAGAAAAATACTTTCACTGCACACAGGTAAATTTGAACCACTTTCTGCACTGATGGCGCAGGCCTTTTGTCAGACTGGCAGAATCCTTCTAACAGTAGGCAGATTGTAACAGAGCCACACACACTCAATATATGCAGTTGCGGAGCTTACCCCATTTATTGTGACCACCTTAGATCATAGGTGGTTCTTAGATCTAAGATGGTCACAATAAATGGGGTAAGCTCCGCAACTGCATAAACTGAGTGCATGCAACAACCAGCAGACTAGAGGGCAACAGTAAGTCTGCCCTAATTGGTGGAACCATTGCTGGGTGTCTATATTCTCATAATACCATAATCAGGGTGGATTAAAATAAAACTGTGGTTAACGTTGGCATTTCCAGGTAATAATTCTGATGCTACATTTTAATAACCCCCTTCCAAAACAGCTTTTGTAGTGCTGATTCAATACTAGGCAAAATCATATAGGTACCCAAAACCTATTGCTTACTCCTTCTGTATACATTAGTACACAAATGTTGGGACAGCACAGCAACAAGCCATAAAGTCATTAGCATTACTTTACCAGTTAATCAGTAAGAACAGTTCCGACTGTAAAATAGATTGAATTAGGCAATGACAACACAATGAGCAACCAATCCTTTCTTTTGAATTTTTAAACTTTACCACTATGCTAACATTATTTTTGGCGCAAGGTTTCACAGTGTTTCATCAGTACTCTCATAATAATAGGAACATGTGTCTTCTGATTTTCAGTGCCTTGCCAAGGGTGTAGCCTACAAATAAAGCCCTTGTTCCCACCGCTCATTTTGCTGTAGGTTGGGATTGTGGGTTTTTGATTAAGTAGCAGTTGTCCTTGTTCAATGGTTATACAGTCTTCCATTAGGGTGTTGTTACTTTCTTCTAAGTTAAAAGATTGCGCATCCAATTCAAATATGGGGAAAGAAAGAATCTAGCACACATCAAAAGGCAGTCGGTTCTAACACTTAATAACAAATCTCTATTGCACCGGGAGTTTTATTTCGCAAGAGCATTTAAAAAAAAAAAATTGGAAATGCTTTTTAATACAAAAAGTAGGTGTGAATCTGTATACTAGACAGCATGAAAATTTCCCTAACTGTAAAATGCTTTAGTGGATTCCCATTGCCACTTGCAACTGTGGGAAAACATTGCTGTGACTAGTTCTGATTACCAGTAACTGTTGTTATCCCATCACTATTGTTAACAGTCCCATATGTTTTCAGTAAGAACTATTTCTTGTATTTAGTCAGTGTGCTTCTGTGAACTTCCCCATTGATGTAGTTGGGCAATAAGTATACATCTGATTACATCCTTGGATAGTTAATGCATCAAAAGCAAAAACTATAAAACATCTTAGCATGGTACTTACAATGTAATGTGGAATTCAGGTTTGAATATTATAATTCTAAAAGTATGGAACAGCACAATATAAAATAAATAATGTACCCAAAGTAAACTAGAGCTTTAGAACTCCAGGGTGGGTCTTAAACACAATTTCTTAAGACTCAAGTCTTGTACCTCATTATTTTCAATTAGAGTTAGTAGCTTTAGTAGATTTTGGGGGGCCCATTTACAAAACCAAAAATGAGAACATTTCTGAATGTCCATGATAATTTCGTGAAAATTCCACAACTTTTTCGTGGTTCCACAAAAAAGTCGTATTTTTCGCAAAGACTGCGAACATTTCGGAATGGAATGGAAGGCTTCCAAAATCATACATTGAAGGTTTCAAAGCCAGAAAGGCTCTTGTGCCGTTTACGAACGTTCAGATCCGAAAATTTTGTGACTTTCGGAAGGCAATTACGATTTTTTCGTTCGAACGATACAAGCATTTTCATGACAGAAATTATTGTGGTTACTCCGAATTTTTTCCATATCGTCCAAAAAATACGGACTTTAGTGAATGGGCTCCTAGGTGTACATTCTTTCCATACCAGCTTCCATAAAGTGATTAAAGAAGATCTAGCTCTCCTAAATAGGTTGCCCAAACTAAAAAGGGCAATATAGTCCTTTTTTCAACATGATATAAATAGAACTGATACTGGCAATACATCCTACATTTTAATTAAAAAAAAAGTATTTATTTAAATTAAAAAAAAAATATTTTTAAAGTGTTGTTTCCTATTTACCCTCTAATTAGCTGAGTAATGAGCTTTTTATAAACAACATCCCCCCTCATCCATTTGTTGTGACTGCCTTGATTCAAGAAGTCCATAATGCAAGAGGATTATCTGTGTACTGGTACTCTAATTATCTACCTACCAAGAACTAGGACGTTAGAAATATAGATTTGTTTCAGTTTATTCTGTTTAACTCTAGAAATAACAGACAATAACAATAATAGGCAAAAGGCAGGTTCGGGGGTATACTGCTATACTATACTACTATACTACTACTAGTATACTACTGTAAATGCTAATTATTGAGTAATTTTTATTATTTTTGGTTAATCTTACATACACTAGTAAAATGTTTGGTGCTACAAAAATGCTTTAAAGCTGCATTTGCAGGAATAAAGATTTGTAAGACTGATGTACACAGATCAAAAGGATTATCATATGATGACTGATGGTGCTAAATTACATCTGTTTAAAGGGGATGTAACAACTGTTGATTATGAATACTTTGCCCAAATGTTGCTGGATTACAATGCCCATCAGAGCTCAACATATTATTAACATAATGGCTCAATGTTCTTTGTTCATGCAACTGGAAACTTTAACAGGGAAACTTAAAAGCAGTTTGTTCTCCCTTCTGATGTTTCATTGCAGTGATATATTGGGAAGCCAAAATTACGCATTAATCTATGTATGTTAGATGACTAAAGGTGGCCATACAGGGGCAAATTTAAGAGGCTGATTTTGCCTTTTCAGCCAGATGTCAATTGGGCAGGTTTTCTTTTTATTTGCATTGGATTGAGGACAGCATTGGCTCACCTCGTTGGTTTGAATCCCTCTCGTTGTGATCCGATCATTTGGCCCATATACATATTGGGCATACTGGCAAAAGATCTAAAAGTATATTGCAGATCTAAAAGTATATTGCCAGCTTTAAGGTGGCCATATGTGGGCAGATTTAAGCTGCTGATTTGAGTACTTCAGACCAATTAGGCATCTTATCTGCCTATATATATGGTGACCCCCCCCCATAGACCTACTCAACCAATATCTGGCCAAAAATTGACCAGGTGGTGGTCGGGCAGTATTCATTTTCCAGTTGGATTAGGGACCGCATTGGGTGATTGATGTGATTTTTGCTCCAACGGCTCCTATACCAGTTATAATTTGATTGAATTAGCCCAATATTGCCCACCTTAGGTGTCATATCATGAGAAAGATCTGCTTGTATGCCAATTTAAAAATTCGCTAATTTTTATAGGGTAATGATATGTGTAAATCCCATAACAGCAACATTTGCAACAGCAGCCATCAGAAGTCAGGTTTTTTATACCTTAAGATCTGTTTGTAGTTGTTGTTATGTGTTTACTGTGAGGTAAAAATCTTACATCCCCTCTTGTTGTTCTCTGATTTCTGGCATTAAAGGACATGTAAACCCTAAATGGTCCCACCATGTATATAAATTGGGCACATCTCCCCCACCCAAATGGTATCATCTATACTGCATGTATCCCCTCCATTTGGGGATACACTTTATCAGTGATGTTTACTGCATTAAGCACATGTGCGCAAAGACCCTTATTTAGTTTAAAGTATATGCAACCAAGAATGCAGGCTTACACGGGCAGAACTAAATTGTTCCTGCTCTGACTGAGCACTGTAGAGGTTAAGCTGAGCTCAGGACAGGAGGTTAGGAGAAAAAATAGGAGCAGATAGCTAGAGCAGAGTTTCTATGGGAACCAGCAGTGTCATCTCTTCATTGGCTGGTAGGCTGGAGGGGGCATGTTAAATAATCTGAGCTTAGAAGTTAGCATGCTCAGAAGCCAACAGCCAAAATATATTCCCAAGGAAGGAGGCTGAGTGGTTTAGAGGTGGAGAAGGAATCCAAAGTGATTAAGGGGATGCTGCAGCCTTACTATTAACTTTTGAACAACCAGAGTGGCAGGCGTTTATAAATTTCAAAGAAGCTGTTCACAGATTCCATTTTTTGTAGGGGGTAAGTTACATGTCCTTTAAACAGTGCCCAAAATAAATAGCTACGGTGGACAGGTGATGGCTCACAGTATTTTCACTTACTCCTCCATTTTTATCCCACTGTATTGTCGGATATTCAGTTTAGCATCACCTCAAAACAGCTTTAAGATCTGATAAGAACCTTGCAGTAAATACACATGTGGCATGCCAATCTACTGGAACTTGTTTGGCAGCTCAGACTTCATGCAGAGATGGAAAGGCTGATCATGCTGCTGTTTGTTTTAGAGTGTTTATTAGATGATCATTCACTCTATATTCTAGTAAGTTAGGGAGTGTTCATTATAGTCTAAAATGTTATAGCAAGCTCTGTCATGTACAGGTCCAACTTGTCTCTCTTTATTAAACCTCAGTTTCTGACCATAAACAATCATAAATGAAGTTACATTTCCGTTTGCAATTTTTATATTTACTTGGACTTTATGTGGTTTGCATTTGTTAATCTAAAGGAATGCCTATAAATAGTTCTAGGTGCACGCAAAAAGGAATAATTGCTGGTAATCGCTCTTCTGTATTTATTGCAGGTGCTTGAACTTCCAAGGTGTTTAGTCATTGATAATTACATGTACTCACTAGAGATCTAGAAAAGGCTATGTTGCAAGCACTTGGTGATGGCGGCAATGGTAGATTTTGCTTCCTATAATGAAAGCTTCAGTGACATCAAAAGAGTGTTTACATATAGAATGCAGGTACATATGTCCAGTCAAAACAACTCAGCAGCATATTTCTCTTTGACGGATAGACCTTTTACTTAAATATATACTTGTTTTCCTATCCACCTTTTTCTACTTTTTTGTATTTAAGGTCACTGATGTAACCATATGCTATAGACCAGAGGTCCCAACTTTTTTTTACCCATGAGCCACATTAAAATGTAAAAAAAAGTTGGGAGCAACACAAGCATGAAAAAAAACTTCCTGGAGGTGCCAAAAAAGGGCTGTAATTGGTTATCTGGTAGCCCCTATGTGGACTGGCAGCATACAGGAGGCTCTGCTTGGCAGAACTCATGGTTTTAAGTCAATGAAAGCTTGCCTTAAAGCCAGGAATTCAAAAATAAGCACCTGCTTTGAGGCCACTGGGAGCAACATCCAAGCAACATGTTTCTCATGAGCCACTGGTTGGGAATCACTGCTATAGACAATTTGAGGCCACATTGTTCTTACTAATATGCATAAGAAAAACCCAATGAAAAAATATTATTAAAAGAAAACAAATCTTTAAACTGTGGGTTAAGTTCTCCTAAGGTAGTGGGGTATGATGGCTATTGCCAAGAGGAATCAAATATCCTGGCTACCTAGCAATATGAGTAAAAAGGAGCAGATTTGTATGTGTGTTGCTTAAACTAACAGTAGAAAAAACATCCACAAGTGCAGTGATATTTTCATAGTCTGTCTAGTGTTATTTCTGGTGTTCAGAATGCAATATGTGTGCCCTATTTTTGGTGCAACTAAACTGTTGTGATTGATGCTGGGTTCCTGGAGCTACCGCCTGGTCCAAAGGTGGAGATATCTCCACTGTTCAAAAAGAACGCAGGAAGGACTGAATGTCACTATGTGAATTATACAGAAGTGCAAGGAGTGCATTTAGGCATTTAGCTAAAATCACCTTTAATGAAATTGGCTGACTGCAGGGAAAGTGGCAACTGCACTTGTGGAAGTACATGAGCCCTCAGGTGTGCCACTGGCATAGAAAAGAGTATATGCATACTGAACAAATATTGTAGTTTGTAGATTGATTATCTCAGTCTTCAGAGCTGGGTCCTTTTTTAATTTGCTTATTAATGGACTAGACTAGAAGAAAAAAGAGAAAGCAAAATATTTGCAAATGCCCTATATTTATGTAATGCAAACAGTCATTCAAAATGCCAATTTCAGTATCCTGGAAATATAAAGAAATCAGAAAAACTTTGAAGATGGTCAAGCCAAATTCCAAGAATATCAAGTACAAACAAGCATGTGAGTGTGTCTAACAAAGGCATTGCCTGTAATTAATCTCACCCAACACACAGAAATTAGTTGTTTTTTCAAGAGGCCCCAGTACTGAGTAAGGAACGGTCGAGGGGAGGGGCCATGACAATGCCAGGAAAAAGCCCATGAAAAGAGTGGATGGTGAAGTCAGGGGAAAGGTAATAGTAACCTGATTGGCCGAGGGGAGTGGGGGTTAGCCTTTAGGATTAAAGGGGGTGGTGAACCTCAGGGACCTGAATGTGGCTAGGGGCAGGAATAGCTCGCACTAAATTGCAGCCTTCAGTGGCTTCATGTTGTTAGTTGTGAAGTTATTCAATGATGTTAACATGTTATGGTTAAATGATGTTATTTAATGATGTCATGATTATCATGGTTGGTGAATAAACTGGCTGCGGCCTTTTCAATTCAACTAAAGTGTGGAGTGGTAATTTGAAGGGTAGCTGTGGGTGGTATGGAGAGGGCATAACATTGACGTTGCCCTTGTCAAGGCTTTTAAAAAATTCGAATTCATAAAAATTAATGGAACATTGTGTTTTAGATTGTTACTGAGCTTCGTCTGCTAAAGGGATCATGTTGCAGCAAGGTTTTTTGTAAATATGGTTTATATACCTGGTCTATAATTTACAATGCAAATCCATTATCCAGAAACCCTTTATCCAGAAAGTTCCATCTCCCATAGACTCCATTAAAAGCAAATACTTCTAATTTAATTTAATTTGAATTTCCTTTCTTTGTAATAATAAAAGAATACCTTGAACTTGATTCCAGCTAAGGTATAATTTATTCTTATTGGAGGCAAACCAATCCTATTGTGTTTAATTACTTTTTAAATGATTTTTAAGTAGACTTAAGGTATGGGGATACAAATTAACTGTGAGACCCCTTATATGAAAAACCCCAGGTACCGAGCATCCTGGATCCCATACCTGTATGGGAAGTCATCATCAGTGTTGCTCTGCTGCTCGAGTAAAGGCCCACTTCTCTCTGACCACTAGACTCTTCACCAGCTGCCAGAGTCATTACAGGGGGTGATGGCATTTAATGCAAAGGGGATATGACTAACACGCACACAAAATCCATTTCATTACACAGATGGCCGTTAATTAAAGACACTAACACCCACAGACTCTCACAAAGACATTTTACAATCCCTGATTCATACAGACAGAAACAGGAACTTATTAATATAAGGAATATGCACACAATTCTTTGTTATAGATCTCGGAAAGATGAGAGTATTGTGCATTGCAGCATATTGAGCATATGCTTTCATGTAGTAGTGGGAAACAGTCCTGAAATGGTGAGTGGGTAGAATAGTTTATACGCGGGGCATCGGTTTTTGCTGCTGAACTAGATCTTTGAATTCCCATCAACAAGCTATGTTGTTAGGGGAATGTAGTAAAAATGGGACTTTCTAAGAACTTAATGTCAACACAGAAAAATGCAGCTAACTGGAAAACAGAACCAAAAATGACAACTATTGTGGTGAAATAAACACCTTGCCTATCCTGCTGCTTCAGTGTGCAGATTCAATTATTTGTTGTAAACAACATAATATCTACAGGCAATTTTTTATTTTTTTTTGGCAAATATGAAGATGGCCATGTACTACAGGTATGGGATCCCTTATCTGCAAACCCCTTATCTAGAAAGCTCCAAATTACAGGAAGGCCATTTCCTATAGACTCAAATTCCAATTTTCAAAAATTATTTCCTTTTTCTCTGTGATAATTAAACAGTACCTTGAACTTGATCCCAGTATGATATAATAAATCCTCATTGAAGGCAAAACAATCCTATTGGGTTTATTTAATGTTTAAATTATTTTCAGTAGACTTAGGGGGACATTTACTAATCCATGAATGCTCTCGAATGCTCCGAGCATATTTTCGGCAACTTTTTCGTACCTTGTGCGACTTTTTCGTATTCCTTGTGATTTTTTCGTACTTTGTGACAAAATGTGTGCAACAAAATTTTATTGTCGCGCCAAGTACAAAAGTTTCGGATTCATTCAAGCTTCGGTATCGTGACTTTCCTTGGGCCAGGTTTGAGCTGCAGAGTGCCATTGAGCCCTATGGGAGACTTTCCTTGGGCCGGGTTGAAGCTGCAGAGTGCCATTGAGCCCTATAGGAGACTTTCCTTGGGCCAGGTTGGAGCTGCAGAGTGCCATTGAGCCCTATGGGAGACTTTCCTTGGGCCAGGTTGGAGCTGCAGAGTGCCATTGAGCCCTATGGGAGACTTTCCTTGGGCCGGGTTGGAGCTGCAGAGTGCCATTGAGCCCTATGGGAGGCTTCCCTTGGGCCGGGTTGGGGCTGCAGAGTGCCATTGAGCCCTATGGGAGACTTTCCTTGGGCCAGGTTGGAGCTGCAGAGTGCCATTGAGCCCTATGGGAGACTTTCCTTGGGCCGGGTTGGAGCTGCAGAGTGCCATTGAGCCTTATGGGAGACTTTCCTTGGGCCGGGTTGGAGCTGCAGAGTGCCATTGAGCCCTATGGGAGACTTTCCTTGGGCCGGGTTGGAGCTGCAGAGTGCCATTGAGCCCTATGGGAGACTTTCCTTGGGCCGGGTTGGAGCTGCAGAGTGTCATTGAGCCCTATGGGAGACTTTCCTTGGGCCGGGTTAGAGCTGCAGAGTGCCATTGAGCACTATGGGAGACTTTCCTTGGGCTGGGTTGGAGCTGCAGAGTGCCATTGAGCCCTATGGTAGACTTACCTTGGGCCAGGTTAGAGCTGCAGAGTGCCATTGATTCCTATGGGAGGCTTCCAAAATCATGCACAGAAGGATCAAAGTTGGAAAGGTTTTCCTGCATTTTACGATTGTTCGGTACGAAAATTTAGTGACTTTCGGATCGCCAATACGATATTATCGTGACTAATTACACAAAGTACTGGTGATTGAGACTTGGAAGCCTATTTATCAAAATTCATATTTTGTAATTTTCTTATTTTTCTACTTGGAATGACGTAACCTTTTTAAAAATGCAAATATTACTTTATTAAAAAATTCAAATAAGAAAAAATGTGAATACTTTAATTCTTAATTTACTCCGAAAAAAAGCTAAAACTTTTTTTTAAAAAAAACCTCAAATTAAATAGTTTACATTTTGCCTAGGACAGCTCCCACTGACTTCTACATGAATCCAAGGAAAAACATGAAATATAAATGTTGATAAATAACCCCCCCCCCTTTACTTTTCAAGCTGGTATAATGGTGTAAATGCAGTGTATGTTTCAGCAAGCAGCTGAGGAAATCACTTGTATTCCCCCTTGTTCAGCTTGAGTACAATGAATAGGTCTTGTGCTGAATATGCTTTTTGTATACTATTGTTTTATTCATAAAAACTCTTTATTTTTTTGTCATGTTTAATTTTTGTAGCTAAACAGGACAAATAGAAAAATTCAGGTTTTCCCTGTTTGGTCCCTTGCGAGGTTGATAATTAGATTACCAGTACACAGATATACCCTCTGCATAATGCCAGTGCACTGAGCCAGATGTACTGCAGTTATATAGGCAGACACATTATGTATAGTCTAGCAGCATATTTTAGGCTAAACTTTAGTTACAGCTACTGGGCCTCAACACATCTGAAACTTGTACTTTGCTTCAAAGTGTCCCGCACTGCTGTGCCACACAAAGTTTAACATATATGAGGCCAAATTACTCTTTACCTAATAATTACTCATACAGCAACTGGTGACTGAGCTCAGAAAGAAGTTCCATGTGTAGTGAGCATCTCCTTTAGACTTATCTGTCATTTGGAATCATGGATTCCATATAATTTCGTAAGCGACATGTTTTATCATGCTCTGTTTTCTTTCCCATTTTAAATAGCATGATTGTGCAAAGTGACAATTATATCCTAGGCCTGTCAAAACAGTACAGTGTCTCTTAATCTGAAACTGATAGGGTGCAGATTTGCAGAATCTTGTGTTTCTACAGTCAAATAAAACAGTATAGTAGCAATTTAGCCCATTTTACTATATCATTTCTACCTTAATATTTCTCAGACCAGGCTATTTCTCAGCCTGTGGATGAACAGGCAATGCTGTGTTTGCAGGTGTAGAACCATTACAAAGCTGAGAATCAACCTGCTCTGACCATAGCTCAAGTCTCTTTTTACATATGGATAGAATAATCCCTAGCCAACCATGCACTATCTAATTCAGGATCAAAACTAGGGTTGCAGGTGCAATTGAAGTCACCTACTTTTATGTGATAATTTATTTTGTGATATCAGGTCCTAAAAGTATCTATATGGGGCCTTTATTGCTTCCACTGGTTTTATATCATCTTATCTTAACAACGTTGTATATTATGACATTCCCTGATATGTGGGTAAATGTTTCGAATGTTGACTCCATCTATTGCCATTGCCCCCAAGTTTAGGTGCAGGTACGGAAGGAAAAAAAAAACAAAAGTAAAGGTGACATTGTCGTATAACCCTACATATTGTATTATATAGATTTATTCTTTTTAGAAATCCTTTGCTTTTAGTTTAGCTATTTGGCATTGGCAGTTGGAAATTTGGCTTCGTTGCTGGCAGATGGAAATTGTGGCTGCAGTGATACTGAGTACTTGAAATTGACCGTGATATCAGGGTTTTCTATTGTAAACCACTGATTCTACGAAAAAGAACTGGAAATTAGATGTAAAAGAAATAAACACATGCATCACCTTCTGAGAAGAGTTTTGTTTTTATTTGTTCCTTTTAAAAATGCTTTTAGTGTAACCAAATAGTGAGCAAATCATAAACACAGTGTCTGAAGGGAAATTACAAATTTCTACACATATTACTATATATGTACTAAATATGATTAGTCTCTTCTGAGAGCAAGACGTATTTTTATACATCTATTTATTGAAACAACTGAATTGTCTTGTTCACTATAATGTTCCTTTTCCACTTGGGTAAAAAAAAACAAAAGAAATATCACTGCTAACAGACAAGATCTGTAACTAGTTACATCTGTAAGGCTTCATAATTTACAGACTAATTCCTATAGCTGCTTCATCTACTATGACTAGGCTTTCGCATGAGAACCAAAAGCTATTGATCACACCGCCTGAGTCACAGTCACAGACCGGTTATGCGTTTTTTCTAGACTTCCTTATTTCATAGGGATTTTTTGGAAAAAAAAAAAAAAAGAAGAAGAAGAAAAGCATAATAATTGTTAGTTTAGGAAAACTAGCATAGAAAAGGAAACATTTTGAATAATCATCTGAGGAGAATATTTTTTCAGTTTTTATGTTTTATAATTACAGTATATAGGGAATAATGTAACCCCTACTGTAAAATGTAAAGATATTATAAGTCACCATGGAGTTCCACAATCAGGCCTGGATTTGTGGCAAGACCAAGGTCAGCACTAATTTAGGATCTGAATATGAATTGGATCTGAAAGCACTTGAGAGGAGCACTGGAGGAGATTGGATATCTCTTTAAATCTCCAGTGCATGCGCACAATTGCTCGAGAAGGGGAGTGATGAGTGGTGCCAGCCTAGGGGCGTCCGCTAATTAAATTCGGGCATGTCCACGACCATATAAAACCATAGGTCCAAAGACCATATAGAGGTCATGGAAGTCCCAGATAAGTTCAAATTTCCTCATATTTTAAAACAGGGGGTCCATGATTTGATATAATTCACAGGTTTCAGAAAGTCATGTGATTACATCACTGAGCACTGATTGTAACTGATGACATCACTACTATTAAATATTATAATTTAAAAAAAACACTTAACACACAATGAAATACACTGAACCTTAAGCACCTTTATCTCTACATGCATGGCCAATGTTCTAAGCACACTGGATAAGTGGCTAATTGAGATTACCGGAGACCACCTGAGCAGTGGGTTGGGAATGCAAGGATCTCAGAAACAGTGACCCAAATTGCCATACCAGGAGCTCTATGACCAGTAGCAACCAGAAGTTTGCTTTTGTTATTCTATCTGCAGTAGATTTGGTTAAAGCTAATTGCTTGGGATGTTGGTGGGAGGCTGGTAGTTGCACAACAACATAAGGAAAGTCACTCGTTACCCAAATCATATGTAGAATTGTCTATTGTGGATCTGTGGATGAATTTAAAGTGATATAACCAAATGCATAGAGATGCTCATGGAAAATGTAGCATTCAACAACAATTATTCTCAATTACATTCTTCAAATCACTTATGATGCAGCATTTCAAAGTTGGTTGGTAAACAAACATATTTGGAAAATACACTGGTGTGGCAAAAAGATGTATATGCCATTGTAACTGTAGTGATGGCACATCTTTTTGCATCTTTAAAGGAGAGCTCCACCCCAAATTCTTTATTTCTTAATGAAAGAAAATGTCATTTTAAGCAGTTTTCTGGTTTTAAGCATTGAAATGCTTAAGTATGTATTTCAACACCAAAATTCTCTCCATGTGCCTGAACTGAACCCAGGCCAATACAGTGGCTCCATGCACAGACAGTTGACAAGGTTGATACCAGCAGAGGGGTGGAAAAATGCAAGTTGAGATTTAGCCCAAATGACATTAGCCTTAAAGGCTCTAAAAGGTGTGTCATCAACATTTTTTGTGAATATTGCTAAGTAACATGGTATGAACACCCATGATTTCAGATAGGATGAGCAATGTTCAGAATATAGTACATAATTCCACTATAATGGGCACTATAAAGAAATTCCACCTCCAATAAAGATGTCCCATAGTGTAACTTGATGGCTGACCAATAAATCATGGGACCGACTCCATCAACACATAATAACTATTCCATACTTAAAGCAAAATGATGCAGCTTTTTAAGACTTTAGCTCTGTCTCACCGTGGTATGTCTGACAGTTAAATTGAAAACTTGCTAAAATAATGATCTCACAAATAAGGGACATGGTGCTTCAAAGAGAAAAAACAACATGATCAAAACAACCCAAAAACCAGTTAAGCTGTTGCATGTTCTTTCTGAGCTTATTAAAAGAGTTCAGGCTGCATTTATTGCAAACGTTTCCCCAACAGCATAGTAGGAACGTAAGCTTTCAATTTGTGCTCTCCATGAAAGAAAATGATACAATGGTTTCCAACCGAAAATCTGTTGTAATCATGGCTAGTGAGTATCTTGAGGCATATTCTTTTGAAAGCCACAACAGGCCATGATATGTTGTAAGGAACATTTTCTTTGTATTAGGCAATTTCCAGGCGAACTATTCATTTGCACTCCAGAACCATACAAATATAATAAGTGCTCAGTGCCTAACATAAAAGAGCCACTATACATTCTTTCTTGTATTTATTTTATTTCATCCCAACTTGTGTTAGGGCAATGGCACATGGGATGATTCAGGCCAATTTCTCTTCAATGGGATTTCTAGCTCAGTGGGCAGGTAACATAAAACCCAGTGAACTCCACTGACCCAGGCCCTCTCTCCCACGTGGACCGTCCCCTCTCCCCTGGCTGCACCCAATCAAAGTCCCAAATTAAGAAGTAGGAAAGTACGAGCCACTGTTATTGCATGTGCACTCCCTGTGGGCCCAGGACACCCCAACCTCACCCTGCATAAAGCTCTAAATGGCTTCCCATTTCTGTCAATGGAATCTCCCTGATTGACTGATGCACTCACATGCAATTCTCACCTGAAAAGGCAGTAGTCAACATTTGCTGGACCCATGAGTGCCATGTGATTTAAATTACTGTGGGCTAGAGACCCAGGTTCAGGTTTGGCTGGCTCTCTGAATTATCTATGCCTGCCTGACCAAAACCTACTTTATCACATCTCATAGCCCTCTTTTTTGCTAGGGGCAAACTCCATGGGAGTTTTTCTAGGACAGTTTCGGATCTAAAGAACTCATCCTATGTGTTGGGTGTAGGGCATTGGTTTAAATATAATAGAACTTGTACAAAAATCTGATGTGTAAACTACATAAAAGGATTTCTAACAGGCACATCACGCCTTTCGGAAGGGAACACTGCATGCTGTGTCTTCATCCGACGAGATAAAATCTGATGGTATTTGACAGACTATTTTTTGGATCAGATAAAGTCTGACCCACAAAATCTCCTGTGGAGTTTGGCCCTTATACTCTTCTACATAAAAGAAAGACATGGGTGTTATTTAGCTGTCCAAAAGGGGAATTATAATATGAATGGAGTGGCCAGTTAAATAAAGCTGTATATCAGTAGTCCCCAACCAGTGGCTCGTGAGCGACATGTTGTTCACCAACCCCTTGGATGTTGCTCCCAGTGGCCTCAAAGCAGTTGCTTATTTTTTAATTTCTGGTAAGGAGGCAAGTTTTGGTTGCATAAAAGGCAAGTATAATGCCAAATAGAGCCTTCTGTAGGCTGCCAGTCCACATAGCCCCCCACATAGGGACAATAAAGTAGCCAATTATAGCTCTTATTGGCACCCCCAGGAACCTTTTCATGCTTGTGTTGCTCCCCAACTCTTTTTCCATTTAAATGTGGCTCACGGGTATAAAAGGTTGGGGATCCCTGCTGTTTATGATAGTACTGAGAGACGGTAGATTATCCTAGGTTTACTCATAGCATGTACAAAGAAATATTCTAAACTATGCCAGTTTGGTAACACCTCAGTTCTAAGAAAAACTCAGCAGGAAAATCTAAGAGTGATGGGTCCTCAAAAAATAAACAGTTCATTGGTTCTAAATGCGCAGTCCTTTCAGTCAGAGGCAAACCAATGCTAGAGACTTCCCAAGTGCATTGAATTTGCCCATTATTCTAAATGCAGATATGGGGTGCGTTATCCAGAAATTCATTATGCAGAAAGTTTAGAATTACGGGAAAGCCATCTCCCATAGACTCCATTATAATCATATTATTCATGTTTTTTAAATTATTTTCTTTTTCTTCAATAATAAAACAGTGCCCTGTACTTGATCCCAACTAAGATATAATTAATCCTTTAATCACTATTGAAGGCAGAAGAATCCTTCTGGGTTTTAATTTATTTTTAAATTATTTTTCAGTAGACTTTCACATAAGACTCCTTATCCGGAATACCCCAGACCCAAGCATTTTGGATAACAGGTCCCATAACGATACTCATATTTTGCTTTCTTGGGACAGGCATTTTCAGTTCTTTGATTTGTTGCCCCTACTATGTGTTGCTAGCAACATTGAATTGTGCATTCTGTAGGTAAAAAGAAACATAACACGGAGGCAGGAATAAGAGCTATATGCCCTGACACATCATTTATTGTCATTTATATATCTTAGTATCACTCTTTATAATATCATAATAAATGCAAACCACTTTCATGGCATATTTTATAGGCAACTTCTGAAATGGTGTTTTTCTTTCTGTTTTATAACATTTGTATAACAGTTATCTTTTTGTACTCTTTTATTTTTTCAGACAATCTTTCTAGGTTCCGAGTCATAGAGCCGGCAGAGACCAATAAAGGTTTTGATGTGTTGCATTTTTGTTTGTAGTGCATGGTGGGAGGTCTGTATGCTCGCAGCAGATACAACTGTTTAATTTGAGGAATTACAGACCACCCACAAGAAAGATAGATGAGAGCTTTCTCTTTCCAACTTCACAACCACTCTCCAAAAAACAAAGTCATATTAACAGTCTCAAAATGGAAACTGGGGATTTTTATTTTCTTGCGAAGAAAGCTCCCAAACAGAAATACCCAGACAGCAACTGTACTTCCCATTTATGAAACTGTATTACAGTTTTTCATCTCTATTTTTGCAGGATTCAAATCCATAATGCTTAGCAAAACCAAATCTGCATCCTACAAGTCATTGTGACTTTAATGTCCTGGCAAATGAAGATAACATTGATCGATAATAATACAGTCTTTTTTGGGTTTCCCTTAGATTTTAATATACAAAATATGGTCTGGATTCTGTTTGGTATTTGGTCTAGACTTCAGTACCGTTCAAAAATGATGCAAACATGACCCAATCCTTAGGCTATATACACAAAAATTAAATTGAACTAATCCAACAAAGTGGATCACCACATGACTGTATCTGCAACAAATTTGTGGTGTCAGTTTTCTGGGATCATTGTATTGGCTAACTTATTTTCAGCAAAAAAAATGATCAATGGTCATATATATATACATGAAACACAGCCAGCACCTTTTGGAACCTTTTTCAAAAGGACCGAAACGTTGGTTAGACATGCAATACACTTGAGATTGTTTTGAATTATAAGACCCTTGGTGCTGGCTGTGTTTTATTTTGTATTTTGTATTCCGTACACACGGGTGGCTATTTATTAGCATTTTGGAGTGAGGTGCTGTTGTGAGGACTCTCATTAGGATTATTTTGCATCCAGTAAGGATTAATTATATCTTAGTTGGGATCAAATATTTCATTAAAATGAATTCTATGGGAGACAGGCTTTGTGTAATTTGGAGCTTTCTGGATATTGAGTTTCTGGATAATGGATCCCATACCTGTATATATACATATATATATATATATATATATATATATATATATATATATATTTGGATAAAAGTGAATTAATGGTTCATGAATGGGTATGAAACCTTATTAGTTGTGTGTGTAAGATATTATTAAGTCTTAAGAGTATTGACCAGCACATTTAGCAAATTTTAATAGAATTGCAGTTCATCCTCACGAAAAAAGCTGAAAGTTGACCTGCTGGAAGAATGAAACAACATGCAACTTACAACAATTAAAAGGGGTTATTCACCTTTTAATTAACTTTTAGTATGCAATTGGTCTTTATTTTTTATTATTTGCAGTGTTTGAATTATTTAGCTTTTTATTCAGCAGTTCTCCAGTTTTGAATTTTTGCTACCTGGTTGCTAGGGTCCAACTTAACCTGGCAACCAGGCAGTTCAATATAGAGGCTGACCTAAATAAAAAGATATGTAATGAAATAATAACAAAACAATAATAATAAATAATATTTACATTGTAGCCTCACAGAACAATAGTTTTTTTGGCTGCTTGGATAAGTGACCCCCATTTGAAGGCTGGAAAGAATTAGAATAGGAGGGCAAATAATTGAGAAAAAACTTTAAAAAAGAAAAAAGTGAAGACTAGTTGGAAATTTGCTAAGAATAGGCCAGTCTGTAACATACTAAAAGTTCATCTAAAATTGTAATTCAACAACAAAATAATAAACAATTTTTTGGATCCATTATTATTATTATATACAACAATTATATAATGTATTTATGAAAGCTGCTGCAGTGTTAATCAAAAGCAGGAACCTGTAAAATATTGTGATTTTCACATAGAGCTGGCAAGTTATAAAAAAAACTATCAGGATTTCTCAAGAACGGCAAGTCCCTTCACCACTGAGCTTACAGTGTATATTCGGTGACCAAAATCAAGTGATGTGCTGTTGGTACAGTAATAATAGTAGTAAAATATGTACCTGGGAATTTTTGGAGACGCTAAGCTTCAATTTACCATCTGTTTACCATAAAATCACATGCCTGTCCACTGACCAGTCAGATTTCTTCATTCCATAGTATCATGGAACTGCTTAGCAGGACATTGTGGCAAATGAAATAACATGCTTTTTTTTAAAAGGGTGAAGATTTTTAATCTGCCATTCAATTACCTTCAAATCACTTATGACCAATAAGACTGCACCATTCCATAGTATCAAAAAAATCTAATTGGTCTGCATGCTTTAAAAAGTGATTTTAAATTTCCCAGGCAGGCCCGGTACATCAGCTAGTATATATACATAATATATACAGTATATACTGTATATACTCGAGTATAAGCCTAGTTTTTCAGCACCCAAAATGTGCTGAAAAAAGTCACCCTCGGCTTATACTCGAGTCAGGTGACATGGGTCCCTCCAGACTAGCACCCTCTCTCCTTTGTGTGCAAATTAGGCCACCCGCAACCAGACCCTCCAGTGCCCTGGCCTGCTCCCAAATTCATCTTCATCTACCATCCTCGCCTGTCCCATTCTGCACTAGACATTGCACTTTATATTCGATATAAACTATATATAGTTTTGAAGGATTTTAACGCTTTGTGTTTTAGCTTGGTTACTGATTGAGCTAAGGGGGTAGTACTCTTAAGGTATCATCATTGATACCATATTGTTTTTGTTGACCCTCTTCTCCACTAGAGCTAGTTTACTGTTTAAATAAATATTTAAAAACACATACCCCACTCATTTAACTTAGCAGTAGCTGCTGCATTTCCTACCCTAGGCTTAAACTCGAGTCAATACGTTTTTCCAGTTTTCTTAGATAAAATTAGGTACCTCGGCTTATATTCGGATCGGCTTATACTCGAGTATATACGGTAAATATATATAAACAGCTATAGAATGACTATGCTTTACTTCATTTGGTAAGTGCTGTGCTGATACCATACATTTAATCAGTGCACTGCACAGCATTACATTCATGTGTATCAAAGATCAAACCAATTTTCTTCATACATCTGCAGTTACCTGTGTTATTACAGCTATGTGTTGTGTTTAAGATGTGGAAAGACTAGATATTGTGTGTTAGGGATCTGTAAGTTTTTATTGGCACTTTTTGTTTCTTCTGTATAACTCCGCCTGTCATATAGAACATCGGAAAACTAGAAATACTGTTTGAAGATTATTGCTTTGTGGTCTTTGTAACCACTGGCAGCGTTCCAAACCTTTAATCTTGTTTTTTTTTTTTTTTTCAAAGGCTTATAATTGACATGATGACATTGAATGCAGATTTGGGAAGACATTCATAAATCTCAGTGTAGAGTCCAATACGTCTGTACATCAAGTGTCAAAGCAGTGCCTCTTACTATGTGTGATTACCTTGCATGGAATGCTGCCCTGTCAGAGAAAGACTGGTTACGCCTTATAAAAATCAGTTAATGGGATTTCAGTTTAGAAATGTATTATGTAGCAGGATGTGGTGATATGCAAATATTTCCTGCTTCTTCTAATTGCTATCCCATTCAGCATCCACCTAGTTTTTACACCTTCTAAAAAAGGTTTATGTTGTCAAAGTTTGGTCCAAAACCCTAGCAACCAATCTACAGGTACCATTTGTGTGTTTGCTGTTGAATGCACTTGACAATGCACTATAAAGTAATAAATATAAATCTCCATATACACATTTAAATGTAAACAAAATCCCAAATAATTGCATCTGAATTATCCATTGCTTTAAGGAGAATGGAATCCCAAAGCAGAGCCAACCCAGTGATTAAAATCACTATTTTTGCCCACTTTGAATCAGCAAGGATACCCAAGAGCAGGAAATAAATAGCAGCCTTGGTAGTCATTGGTAGGCCCAATTGGCCCAATAATCAATTGGTCGCCCACAGTGTTTTAGGCTTTGGTTTGCCTTTACTTGATGTGACTGAAAGAGTTCAGGGTTGAATCTCAGATTTGATGCAACCAAAGTATATCAGATTGAATGTGGTGAGTTGTTTCTAAATTATGGTGGCAGGAGGGGTCTGTGATGGTGGTAGGGGGGCACCTAGGCGGTGGTAAAGGGGTCCTGAGATGGTAGCACATCCCAGTCCAACACCAGGTATTTTACTTTTACTTTTCCTCCCAACAACTTTGCCTAAGGCAGCCAAGTTGATGCCATCCCCCTTGCAGAAATTCACTACGAATCCATGCCTGGCGAAAAAATTTGCTCATCACTACACTACACACCAATATCACCACGCCAAAATGACAAATCTGTTGTTTGACTACTGTATGAAGCCTAAACAGCCACCACTCATGAAACTGGTACATAATGTGCGATTATGTAAAACATTCATTAAGTGCATAGAGCATGACAAATATGCTTTGCATTTAAAATGAATTTTGAACTCTCTGTTAATCATTATTTTAGTAATATTGGCCTAGGCAGTTTGCTCACACTTTTCAGTGTACTGGCTCTCTATAACAAGTTTAAAGGGGGTATATTGGCAATATTAAAATATGGTTATATGAAAGACATATTTAATTTGCTGGTGCTACAATATATTGTTTTTTTATACTAGGAAACTGAGGTAGGTTGTACACAAGAAAGGGCTGAAAACTAAACAAAGTGTGGAGAACCCTAAAGGAAAATCCCAGCATTTTCCCTGCCACACAACACATCTGGTTACATTTCCATATCTTCCACCACCTGACAACACTATTGTTACTTGATTTCACTCTGTTCTGTTGGTCTGTAGCCACAAGGGCACCAAAATCTCCACCAAATGCATCCATAGATCCAGACACACAGGGCAGACTAAAATCAAGTACAGGTATGGGAATGCTTGGGACCTGGAGTTTTTTTCAGATAAGGTATCTTTAGGTAATTTGGATCTCCATGGACATCCAAAGGCAATTGTTTTGCCTTAAATAAGGATTAATTATTATTATCAAGTATATAATTATCAAGTACAAGGTACTGTTTTATTATTACAGAGAAAAGGGAGTTTATAGGAGATGACATTCCTGTAATTTGGAGCTTTCTGGACAACAGGTTTCCAGATAACAGATCCCATAGCTGTACTGATTCTGGTGTGCTGGAAAGCATCAAAACCTTAATAAAATACAAAATGGGGCACAACTGAGTAAGTATGGTGGTGTTTTATTTTAACAAAATCATTAGGTAAAAATTTGTAACCAAATTTCTAAACATTGCACCAATCATTTTTGCAAAGAACCATAAAACTAATGGGTGCTGTAAAAATAGAGGAAGAGTTTGAAGACTTTTCAGGAGACGCTCATACCTTTAACAAGATTGTGTTGTTTTATACAGTTGATATTATACCAATACATCATGACAGTGCAGCGTCAATTACGCAGGCTCCCTTACCTTAAGCTCTTTTCCCCCACCCCCGGTACCTCAGAGACAATAATGACGTCCAGGATGGGATATAACAGGCCACAGCTTTATTAACAGAAAATATGTAAATATATAAATACAAAATAATTTATAAAATGATCAACATTTTAACAATAACCCATTGGAATGCTTGCCCACTCCAAACCACCAACCATGGCTGCCTGCCATGCCGGCCACCTTCTGCAGCAGCTTCAGGTGGGCAAGTGAGAGCAGGCAACCAGAATCCACTACTCTCCTGGGACCCTTGTCCGAGGAGGTTACCCTCCACCTTTTGACACCCATGTGCCAAAACTGGGGCTTAGCCCCTAACTTCCAGCAAGCATTCCTACCGCAAGCTGTGACGGCATAAACGAACCCCCCCCCCCAACACAGTCCACCTTGCTTGTATTCAAGGGCGGGTGGGTGGGACAATGCTCCTTGACTCTCCACGAGGTAATGGTACCGCCTCTTCCGCTGCTGTTAGTTTCCTTATCCTGGTCCCTCCTCTTACTTACAAGCCCTCCTTCCCCCCAGTCTTAGCCTCTATAATAAACCTCTTCCACTTCCCCTGCTGTTCCTAGCACCGTCAAGGCTCCTGCTACCTTATAGGTACGGAGCACCCTTCTGTTTATTTACTTTGACATATTTCCATTGCCCTGTAGCACTTACCCCAATTATTCGCTCCATCTTCCTGTATGTTTTCAATAATTATGCTCCACCCACTTGAATAACATAGTTTTTTTGTATTGTGTCACATGGCATGACTAAACCAGTAATAGCAAAACAAATCTCAGTTTAAGGAGAGCCTTATATAACTTACTTGTTGGTCTACGGACTCAAAAAAAAGCCACATAGGAAATTTGTGTTGCAGTACAGTCATTATAGTCAGCTAAAAATTATCTAAAACTAGAAGTGGGGATTGGGGCAGTAAAGGAACACCAGGAAATTGAAAGCAATATTGTCTACTTTGTGCAGTCTCCATCCCTATTATTCTTTACTATGTATACAGGATGTTTTATCAGCACCTGTTCATACTTTTGACTGCTACCAAATCCTATTTAGTAGGTGGTAATCTGACCATGCAGTACTTCTATGCTTTCTGCTCTGGCAGTTCTCCCCTAGACTATGGGGGGGATCGCTGACGACTGTGTGGAGATTTTGGCAAACGTGGATTAAAAGCACATATGCTTATTGCGTGCTATCTGATTTTTTGGTTTTATATGGTATATGGATTTTTAACAGCAGAGAATTAAGATCGAGCACCACAAAAATATATGAAGAAATTGGGATTGTAAAACACCTTTATCTCATTACAATGACATTCAGATTTCACTGAAATAAATAACACTATGGGGCTGATTTACTAATCCACGAATCCGAATCCCGAATGGGAAAAAATCGGATTGGAAACTAACATTTTGCGACTTTTTCGTAAATTGTCGTGACTTTTTCGTAGCCATTACAACTTGCTTGTAAATTGTCGCGACTTTTTCGTAGCCATTACGACTTGCTCGTAAATTGTCGCGACTTTTTTGTAGCCTTTACGACTTGCTCGTAAATTGTTGCGCCTTTTTCATAGCCATTACGACTTGCTCGCATCTTGTCGCGACTTTTTCGTATTGAGCGCTCGTAAACGGCGGGCAAACCTTTGCGACTTTGCATGATTTTGGAAGCCTCCCATAGGACTCAATGGCACTCTGCAGCTCCAACCTGGCCCAAGGAAAGTCACGATACTGAAGCTTGAATGAATCAGAAACTTTCGTACTCGGCACGGCGGCTACGAAAAAGTCGCTACAATTTACGAGCAAGTAGTAATGGCTACGAAAAAGTTGCGTCAATTTACGAAAAAATCGCAAAATACCGATCATTATGAAAAAAACGCGTTCGGACGCTTTTCGGACATTCGTGGATTAGTAAATGTGCCCCTATATCTATTTTTTGCTGAATTGGTTCTTAAAATATGTGGCATATCCTGCAGCAGGTCAGTTTAAGAAAGAGTTGGATACTGTTGTCAGTAGCCAAAACTTGCAGGGCTACTGGTATTAAGAAACCAAGAAAAGATATATCTCACGATCTCATGAACTCAGGCCTTGATTTGATTTTAATTTATTAATAAAAGTTAAGTCTTAGGCCGTAAGCACAAAAATCTTGGTTTCTATATAGATATTGGTGTTAGGCTATGTAGCATGAAGTGTTAGTATAATAAACTTTTTGATTTTATTTCAATTTTTGGAGCCTACTGTCTGATACTTTTCTTCAAGTCCTGGAGTGCCTGCTATGTTCTATTTTTGGACTTCCTTAGGCACCATCTGCTTGGCACAAATGTTTTGCAGCTAATACACACTAATTTTGTGATTGTATCCACTGGTATTAACACTGACTGATTTTTTTTCTTAGAATTTGTCTACAGGTTTAAAAATAAATTCTTCAATATGCTATTTTGTATACCAAGTACTGTGTAACCCTGCATTCTCCAATTAACATGTTTTTTGTAAAAACAATAACATGCACAAAGGACAATATAATGTTGTTGTGCCACATTTCTATGGCCTTTGTCACTGTCAATGACTAAGTGCTTACACAAAGCTGCAGTATTGCTTTATGCTGTATTTCTTCATGTCTCCAAGAATTCCTTTAGTTTGGAGTTCACTAACACCCAATCTTCTATAGCTGACCTTTGATTTTTTTCTATTGTTTCCTCTTGGTTAATTGATATCATCTTGCAATATCATCTTCAGTATGTGCAGATCTTCCTTGGGATATTACCAACACCTAATGGATACTCACATAGGCAAAGTGGCCCAGTGAGAATACATCTGCAAAATGTAATTTAAGTATAATTGTAGTCACTATAAGAATACAGTCAAAAAAACAGTCAACATAAAATATTATTGGTTCCATTTGTCATGTATAAACTGACAAGCCTGCTCCTTGATATAAGGGAGCCTAGAGTAGCAAATAGGTTCCCCCCAAGTCTTATCTAAGTAATTTTAAGTAGGGTCTTTCTAGAATGGGGTGACATTTTGAAGCCAAATATACAGATATTAAGATGTGCTTAATATCTGTATACACAATAAGAGACTGTAGAATTAGTTTCTTGTTCTGTCTATTGTAAAGCTACATGTAGATAAAGATATGAAGTTGATATATATTTGGTAGGAGTAAGATGAAATTCTACTCTGTAAGCAACAAAGAGAGATAGTGATATTTATATTGTCCTTTTAGAGTACCATCATTTTTCTGCTACTGTACCTTTAATTTACTGTGTAAATAATTGTCATTCTTCCATCTCTACATGGAGTGTGAAGCTAAAGTATCTTATATTTATAGGTACAATCCTGTGTTTGCAGAATATAAAAGGGAACATATGAACACATGCTTAGATGACCCAGAATTAGTCATGTAACATTACATTTATTTCCCTTTTTTGTTTCTGTTTTCTTTTTTCAATAATTTCCAACTAACTAGATTGGGTGATTAATATATACCTAATTATTAAAATGTTCCTATGTTTTCCTACTTAAACCTTTAAGCAGTCTGCCAACAAAAAACAGCTTTATTATCTTTAAAAATGATATTTTTTTTACAAAGATGGAGACTGAAAAGTCTTGCCATTGTCAAGGGTGAAGTGTCAGACACTGGAGGTCATGCAGTTTACCTGTGCACTTGTAATAGCAATGAGGCTCATTCATTCATTATTTTGCTTTTCATTTCTAAGATACTTAGGATTTGAGATATAAAACTTTACTCTTATTATATGACAGTGATGGGGTTTCTTCTGCAATGGACAAATGTTTAAGGTGATTGACTCCTTACCTGTGTTGCAGTCAATGACCCTGGCTACATGTCATGTAACTCATTATTAAATGGGGCAAACAGACATTAGCTTCTACCAAACTACATTGTGCTTTTTACTATGAACAAGGGGGGGGGGGGGGGTCATTTAAAGACAACTCAGACACATGTGAAATAGGATAAAAACATACTCCTTAGTGCTCAAATTAACAGCACTTGCATTCAGGGTCTGTCTGCTCTCTGATTCAAGGTGCATAATCCTGCATCTTGCTCCCTGCCCTGCATGTAGAAGAAGTTTGTAAAGATGTGTTTGCTCAGTGAATACAGTGTTGCCTGCTTTTGTCAGTGCTGTATCCAAGCAGGGCAGGTGGGGCGTGGCATGTAGGCAAACCCCCCATCCCACTGTATCACCTAGCTTGTGCCTCATTCAGTATCGCTAAGCTATTAACATGGGCACTAGTGATATAGGTACTGTTAATCCTAATGCTGGTGTCTATGAGTTAACTGAACACCACAGAGACACAATGAAATCTCTACCTATTGTAAGCATTCAGTTGCATATGGCATGCTGGCAGCAATAAAGACACTACTGCCAGCTCAATAATGCCACACATTTACTAGAATGGTCAAAAAGACCAACACATATGTCATAACCCTTAACTGTAACTTGATCTTAAGATACTCCAGATGTGAGCAGCCACTTATACAAATGAGCTGTTTCATTAGAAAGTGATATTTGCACTTTTTTATGGGACGCTGTCCGTTTCCTTTATATATTAAAATGGGGGTTTGCACTTATACAAGTTGCACTATACTGTATATAAGGCTGTCAAAATATGAGCAAGTGCTTTTGGCACGGCCTATGTCACATTAACAAACAGCTTTTATTAGAAGCTGTTTAGAAGATGTGGGGTTGTAAATGACATTATTTGGGTTCCGATTTTTATTGCAAGGCTGGTGTTGGCACTTCATATATAATATGGTAATGTATTTTCCTTGTTTTATTAATTGGAGCAGCTACTACATACATTTTTGTTTTTAATATTACTAAAAGCCCTTTTACTGCAGAAATCAACATAAAAGTGTCATATAACATTTATTTTTTCATAGATATGTGGAGCAAATGGAAAATAGTTTACATGGCGTAACTAGCCACAGAGCAGCCTGGGTGCAGGATGTCCTCCCAGCCTCCCGACTCATGCCCTGCCACTCTTCAGACTAGCACCCTGCTGCCCTCCAGTCATGCGCACTGTAAAAAATTCCCCTGCCCTGCTGCCTACATATGCTTTATTGAGGCTCCGACAGGTCCCGAGTGGGTTTGCATCTTGCATTGCATTTTTTTTCAAGCGCGATCCACTTTTAATAAATAAATCCACTTTTTTGCATTTATTCAATTTGCATTGTTTCTTAAATAGGATTTAGGAAGTTAGGATACCAAGTACAGTGCATCTCTGCAAGATACTATGTATATTCAAATAGGAACATGGAGAAGTCACTTTTTACAGTTATTTGTGTAAATCATACACATGTTGCACAACAAGAATTCTTATTATGTAATAAATATGAGTGTTATAGGAGGACCTGAGGACATTTCCTTAGCATGAATTATGGACAGCCGGTATCCTTTAAAACTGGGCAGAAGGCTTCCACTTTAACAGCAAGAACTTATCTAGCTATTGCTTCTTCCGGAAACTCAAGTGAAATATATGAGCTGAAACTATTTTGGAAGTTCAAGAGAATGCACACTTGTTCCACAGCTGAAACTGAGTTTCATCCATACATTGCATATATGAATCCTTTCTGATGAATTATTTCTTTTTACCCCACTAATATATTGGATTATATTCCATCTGTGGATGATGTGCATCAGTGGAAGCACTGTTTGCCTGCTGTCCTGCCACTCTCCTTACAACTCTTCAACAAAAATGTAGCCACCTACAAATCTAATCCTACAGGGTCTGTAACCAAGTCTCATCTGATCAAGTAGACTCTGTTTTATATGAGCATAAAGCTGCAATACATTGCCATTTAATATTATTGCCTTTATGCCTGCAAGTGAAAATTTTTAAAATCTTTATACTGCTGTCATTTTTAAAGGCACTTAATTATATTTTTCACAACAGAAATAAGTACATTCCTTGTAGGTTTTTCACTTCATTGTATTTGTTAAATAGTACTTTGTACTATAAAAAGTCTGTTATATTAAAATAGTTATAATAAAGTCTGATCCAACATAAACATAAAAAGCTTCCTCTATTTCAGTAGTTGCACAGAATTGTTCCTCCATGCAAATGTGTTCCTCCATGCAAACAGCCACAGGGTTAATGAGGTCTCTTGTAGACATGTAAGATATACAAATATCAACTTGTACACATAGTGCAATATGAGCATAGAAATATTATCACACAAGAGTAGGGATGTAGCAAACCTAAAAAAAAAAGTTTGCGAACATGCTATAGCTTTTTTGCTATGTCGCGCTTAAACACCATGAAAACGGGATTTGCGGAAAAACGCCATGTGTGACTTGTGCGGTGTATTGTACAATACTTTTGCGACGATAAAAAACCTTAATCAGGTCACAGATTGAATGCTGCAACTCTGTTCAGTGACAATCCAAAATCAAGCCCATAATAAATGGAGACACATACACATACATGTAATCAACGGCAACTCTGATAATCCCTATACATGTACTCTATAGGATAAAATTTAAACAATTCAATCTATTAGACTCAAAGCAGTTTACAACTCTGTCCCGCCCAATATTTCATTGTGCCGGGGCACCGGGAAAACACCCGGTGGGCCCCAGTGGCCCGAACCCCCCAGGGTGCTCCCGCAATCTGCTGGTCTCCCTCTCCCGGCGCACCGCAGGTAAGTATTTTATTTAGGCGCTTGGGGGAGAGGGTCGGAGGGCCCTGGTGGGACCCTGCCCTTTTTCTTCCAGATTATAAACGCTAATGAACAGGGTACATGATTTTTATATGTTTGTTTATACACCTTTCTTCAATACAGTGTTTCTTAATATGTTGGTACCTTATAAATATGTACTGATAATGAATAACAACAAAATTACAAGACAATTTTAGTTTATGTAAAGTGTCAGTCAGTAGCTTTAAATGACTGACACTTTACATATATTAGTAGATCTTGCACATAACACGCAACTTCAAACGAATGATGAGAAAGCTTAACCACCTTGCAGATTGTGACACTAACCCAAACCTCACTCCTTTGCAATACAAGCAGACATAGACACTTTCACCTTCCACTTTCCTAATACTGCTGACTGCACAAAGTTTCATTTCGCTTAAAGTGGCACTTTCCTTGCTGAGGAAAAGCCAAGTAAAGAAATAGAAATATGACTCTGGGTTCCACATCTGTTACTAAGCAGTAATTGATTGCATAAATAACAAAAGTAAAGTCAAAACTTCCTTAAAATATCAATTTCCTAATGAGTAAAGGGGTCAAAAACTAAAGAAGGTAATTTTATATGAGTAAAGGGGTCAAAAACTAAACAAGGTAATTTTATATGAGATGTGTGCTTTATAATAAACACTGTTATAACAACTTAATTTCTTTACTAACAGATATATAGAGAGACATATTTAGCAGTAGAAATATTTCATTGTTGGCATGGGAGTACATGAATGAACTCCCAAGTGCTCAACTGGTCTGAGGTGGCAAATAAACCTTTTAATGCTTTTTTAGTGAACTCCTCCATTTTTTTCCCAAACAAAGTATACTAGGAGGCTCACCCACACTCTAGTCATTCCTATGGTATTTTCAGAAGCGTATTTATCAAATGGTGAGTTCTAACGTTAACCCATTGATAAATACACTTCTAAAAAACCCATAGGAATGAACAGAGTGTGGGTACGTTTTTTTGTATTGAGCTCTAAACTCACATTTTGATAAATCTGCCCTTAGGTGTCAGTTAGGCACTGCAATTCATAGCTTTTGCCATTTATTCTGTCATCTAACTGCATCCCCAATAGCATTAGACTATTCCCCCGAATGCCAGGTTACTAAACAAAGCTAACCTTACACAATGGGAGCTAAGGCAAGATTAAAATTGCAAGTCAGCGAATAACTTTATTGAAGTTAAGTGGGGTAGGAAAATCATTTTACATTCACATCCAAATATTCCTATAAATATAAATACAAAATCAATGCATAGTGAGTGACCTTTTAAATTCCACATTACTTACCATCCCATGGAAATCCCATTATCCTATCAATTTATTATAACTTTATTAAGCACACTCTTTTTATGGAAATGAAGGAGAGAATAACTTAATACACAAGTGTGCTGGAGGTGGGGGTTGCTGTTGTTAAAAGAAATAGAAATTTCTGCTGCTTAATATTGGTGATATTCAGTTGAATATTGGCCAAAAATTAGCTTTCCAGTGATTTGACTGGGGAAAAGATTCACAGCACCTAGCAAGCACTTTGCTCTGAAAAACAACATTCCATGGGATTACCCTAACTTTCCTAATAAGGTACTATATAATGACTATAAATATATTCCATTATAGCAAACTTTTCAGGCAGTGAATTTGCAGCAGGTCTGTTGCTTAAGGTGGCCACAAACGTGGCGGTTTTTGATCTTTCGTGCGACCATCGGTAGCACGAAAGAACGTCCCACCCTCCACAGACGTTTAGGGCTGAATCATCAGATATGGAGGTAGAAACCATAGGATTTCTACCTCCTTCTGCCGATTCAGCCCTGAAGGTAAATTTTGCTCAGGCATCTTCAATGGCGCCTGATCAAAATCTTTTAACCCGCCCGTTTGGCAAGTCGACCGATATCCGCAGCCTTTTGTGATATCGCCTCACCGAGTTGCCATACAAGCAACGAATATCATATGACATATGAAACGAGGTGTGTGTACGGCGTGTGTATGGCCAGCTTAAGACTAGTTAAAATAATGGGATCATAAATTTCACCCCCCCCCCCCCAAGCATCTTCAATTTTCACACTCTATATGAGAAATGTAAAAATCTAAAAGATGCATAAAAGTTGTTTTAAGGTCATCAGGACACAAAATCTTCCCATCATGTGAATACACTGGTTCCTCCCTATGGGGAGTTATGAAATATTGGAAATTTTGGATAACCTACATAGAAACTAACTGGTTCTTGTTTTAGAATCTTATTACGAATCTGTATTTAATACAAACAATAGCGATGAAGTTCTGAGATAATACCAGCCAAAATTTCTGCATCGATTTCAACACCAAATACATGAAATTATGCATCCACCTCCTCACTATACACACAGCCAATTAACGCTTGACCTGTTGAATGCTGGGTATCATTGCAGCAATTAAGTTGCCTGTTTCCAGAAGGACATGGGTGCAATTTCAAGAGTAATCGCAGCGATTTCCAGTGTTGCTCCTGATGTGTAAATATTAATACAATTACACTCACACTACGCAATCATTGTCCTATTAATGTCATACACAATGTTAATGTGCGCCTGATTCTTTAAATGTGAGTGTGCTGTGCCTATTGACCACGGCACTGGGAACCCTGAATTTACTGCCTAGACCAAAAGTCAAAAGGTTCAACTGCACTCCATTCAAAATAGGAGGTAGGAAGGACTGAGCAGCGCCAAGCGCAACTATATGGAAATGCAAAAAGCACAATTTAATGCAATTGACTGCGGGGAAATTTGCACAAACGCAACTGCGCTTGTAGATGTAAATGAGTCCTCTGGCCTATTCCTTTTTGTAAATGTTAGTATTAAACTTAAGGGGCCTATTTATTATGCTGTGTAAAAAATTGCAACAAAATTCGCCACACATCACCCAGGCTTTCCCGCATACAAAAACAACATTTTTTACACGTTTTTTCTTACGCCAGAAATTACATAAAATGTTGTAAAATCTGGCATTTGGATGGCGATATTTACCATTTATTTTACAAAGTTTTTTCGTCGAATTTAGTTGTATTCAGCATAAATAAATAAGCCTCAAAGTGTGTTACATCTGTAGGAAGAGTACAGTGGCTACATTAAGGGGCCCATTTATGATTTTGAGCTTTCATACGCAGGCAATCATAAAGGAAACCCAATGTGAGTTTAATAATGACACAGGGTTTCCTGTCAAAAAAGCTCAACCATCTTCATAAGCTGCTGAAGATTTTTTTCATTTTCTTTGGGCAAACTTACTAAGATTGCCAAGCTTTTTCAGCACGAAACCCAACGTGATTAGTAAACTAACACTTGGTTTCCTTTATGATTGCCTGAGACTGAAAGCTTGGCCCCCAAGACTAGTCTATTCAAAGTACTACAAAATGAGTATGCCTCATAAAATACCTTGCCTAAATAACTAGGGAACCATCAATGAGCAGTGATAATATAGCCCCTTAGTCCTAAATAAAACCCCAGTCAAATATTAGACCTATAGAACACATATAACTAATACAGTATACAACTTATAAATACATTATTTCAAATGCTAGTGATTTATCATTAAGAAAAGTCATGCAATAGAGATTATTATCACCTATTTCCTCAGTCATGTCTGCCCTGACCTACATCTGTAGATCTTGCTTCACAGAAAGTGAGTGGAAATTCACTTTTTTTTTTAAAGGACTGTGCTTCAAGTGCAACTAATATGATAATGGCCTTAGGCAGATAAGAGTAATTTGTATATACCTAGATTAGCAGCACTTGTGAACCTAGTGTTTATCTGCCTTTGCAGAGCTCAGCAGATAGGAAAGCATTGGGACCTAAGGTGGTTTTGTGGAAAAAATGCTTATTTTGTATTATTGAGTCACTGCTATCTTGTTCGTGCATTGTGAAAGAAATGCTCCATATAACTATAACTACAAAAGTAGCATTTTACTTCAGCTTTTTCTTAAAGTTATTCCAAACATCAGATGCTTTTATACATAAGCTGAAGAAAAAGAAATAGGATAATGCAACCACTTGTGGTTGTTTTGGTCTTTCAAAGACCTCGATACAATAATATAAGTATACCATCAAAACCACTTAAAAAATTTTTTTACAAAAACTGAAAAGCTCTATTTTATTTCTATTCTTAAGGGGTCTGCACTGTGTTGTTTTATAATATTGTGATCAGTGACACAACTCTTTATTTGAGACCCATGCATTTGAACAAAATAAACTTGCAATATTATTCTTAACTGGGGGCTCCAGGGATGACAAAACTTATTATTACTATTGTATTATTAATAATTATTAATAAATATTTATAATGCACCAACAGCAGAGCAGTACAGTTGAGTTAGAGCTCAGGTTTCATCAAGACCCCACTTACACTCATGATGGGCCTTCTAGATGTGGGTGGACTATGGTTAAGGTTTGTGTTGCAGTAGCGCCCATATATCTGTATATACAGATATATGGGAGTCAGGGTTTCTTAAACAGATAATAACTACCGTAATAAAAACAAGCAACAGCAACAACACATTACAGACAATTAACACAACTGCAAAATGTGCATAATCAGTAGCTGCACAAAGCAATATACAGAGTGCCTGTCACTACAGTTAGTCTTGGGGCATCCATAATCTTTGCTCACTGAATCAGAAGACCTGGGATACATAATCCAATGGTTCTAGAGCTCTTGCAAGGTCCTAGTTATGCAATACATATTTACAGGACTTCCAACCTAAACTGGCTTGTATTTTGTGACATGTGTCCACTCTAAATGGGGCTTACAAATAGGTATTCTAGACGCCCACCTTACATACTATAGGTGGGAAGCACCCATCCTGCATGCCAGTTCCTATTTACTAGTATGGTATACACAAATGCATCCCTAGGATATCATTGCTAAAATTGCAGCAGGATAAAATCATATTTACAGTAGCATGAGTAGCTTATCAAACTTAGGGAGAGGGTTGGCTAATAAGAGCCCTACAGTTATGGCATACTGAGTGATCTGGGCCTCACCAGCATCAAGTAAGTACAATCAATTGGATCCAGGCTGCCTGGCAGTTATAAGTCAGCTGACCGTAAAGAAAATGGCACTTGCAATATTGGCCTTATAGAACACATAAAGAACCTGCAGGTGCACATATCATAAGTATTTCAGCAAGAATTCAAACTGAGATAAATTCTTATTTTAGTTGTGACAAAATCAGAGTATAGGGCTTTAAAAATGATTTTCAGCATGGTAGCTCTGAGTAACATTCTGTATTCATGCCACATTAAAAAATAATAGCAATCATTTACTGTTGCTTTTAATGTACCTTTTATTGTTCCTTAATAGCTAAATCAAAGTTTCATGCTAAACATTTACATTACTACAAACTGTCACATTGAAGTTATGCTTAAACAGTTATAAAAAATTACGCTTTCAAAATTACTTGCAAATGGTATGGGCCCTTTGTAATATATTTAAAAAATGGCAATTCAAAGAAAAAAAAAAAAACCTACGGGCAAAACATAATTATGTACTTTATAAAAATCTGTCATTGTTTAATGTGAACTTTGTAATATGCACTCATGCGATGGAGCTCTTGCCAAAACGCAGAGGAGGCTGCTCTCCAGATGCCATAAAACTGACTGCCAGATGATTTATGAATCATAGGTTATCCTAGGAAAGCTGAAAACACATTGTGAATTTTCATGAATGAGATAGTCAACACCTGTGTAATTATTATTTCGGACGGTTTGATGTAATCTCGCAGCAAAGAGATGATATTGCTCAGCACTCATCACATTCTCTGTCACATTCCATATTCTCCACTCTCCTCTTAACATATCCAATATCATTCTATTATCAACAATTCAAGCTTTTTTTTTCTATTTTAAGTTTAAAAAGTGTCAACATACTAGTACAGGTATGGGACCTGTTATCCAGAATGCTCGGGACCTGGGGTTTTCCGAATAAGGGATCTTTCTGTAATTTGGATCTCCATAACTTGTCTGCTAAAAATCATTTAAATATTGAATAAACCCCATAGGCTTATTTTGCCTCCAATAAGGATTAATTATATCTTAGTTGGGATCAAGTACAAGGTACTGTTTTTTTAATCACAGAGAAAAAGGAAATAATTTTTAAAAATTAGAATTATTTGCTTATAATGGAATCTATGGGAGATGGCCTATCCGTAATTCAGAACTTTCTGGATAATGGGTTTCCGCATAAGGGATCCCATACCTGTAGTATAAAATAGTATTTTCGCAAGCTATTTTATTATTCTGACCTCTTGCACTAAAAGTGACAATACAGTATCTGATCCTATATGGTATCTTATAAATCAGTCTACTTATATGGTATGGTCACCTTTGAATTGCTTTGTAAATTCAGGCCAATAGCCCAAAAGGTCAGAACAACAGGAAGCAAAGCTGAGATGTGGGTCCTCTGTCTTCAATTCCTTATTTGCCAAAGGACCAAGTGCTGGCCAATACAGTGAATTGGCAGATGAAATTTTAAAACCTGGATGATAAAGGAATGCATGGTACATAGATATTGAGCGGGATCATCAGGCCACCATACAATACCTAAGATTGTATGAAACAATATTATCAGAATAAGTATGGCCACCCTTAATATGCAAGGTCTGCTGATCCTATCCCATTTTGCTATGTTCCATCCTGCTAACTTCATCTGCGATCTTTAGACTAGTGGTGCACAGGCTTTGGTAAACAAAGCATAATCTAGAGAACTGGCTTTAAATTTCTGTAAGGTTGTTTTATTTCTTAATTTTCCTTTCATTTGTATTCAAATTTGTGACAAATGTCAACACCTATTGCAGCATGTTCTCATTCTCTGTACCTTGCAGAAGAAAAAAAGGGAAAGATTGCCTGCTCCTATCCTAGACATGCTCCAGTAGAGCTCACTGCCAAGATTGGGTTAAAATGATTTTGGTCAATTTTGTCCAACTATGGACTAATGTGAATCTCCAAAGGACTTTTTTGGAGCCCAGGAATGTTCAGGGTTCTTTTTATAACATCAACATAATTGCCAAACATTTGATCTACTCAATATTTGTTGCACTATGGTGAATAATTTGTACAGCAATTAAAAGGAAAAAAGCTAATATGATATCAGAGGATTGGATTCTTTAATAATGTACAGCTTACAAAATGACTGTCAATCCTAATATGTATATTTTTTATATTTTGTTTTTTCTTTATAACCAGCTATATATATATAATTAAGCTATGATGTGGTACTCTGCATATGTGTGGAATATAATGCAGATTTCCATATTTTTACTACATGCATGACCACAAGGGAAGTGTATATATATATATATATATATATATATATATATATATAGATAGATAGATAGATAGATAGATAGATATATCCATCCTCCATTGACAGCATTCACCATTTCCACAACTTGTGCTGGGTGCTCATAATAAAATATTTATCCATAGAGCTGAAAGCACTCACAGCCAGGAATTAATTCAAAAGGTCAAAAAATGATTTATTGTTCCCCACTCATGCCGTCGTGTTTCGATCCACCAGGGACCGTCATCAGGATAAAAAAATTCTGCGTATATATATATATATATATATATATTTGAATTATGCTGAGACCTCCTTGGTCTCCTATAAAACTTTCTCAACAGTATTTTGATTTTTCCAGCTAGAAATTTCCACTTGCATTTGTTTTGTTAGAAAAGAATGGTATCTTAAATGGTCATGGTCATAATAAAATTGCTATAAAATGCCTTTATTAATCCAGCCATAAACTCAAAGTTTCACTCATTTGGAGACTTCACCAAACTCTTTGCCCAAGTAAGCCACTCAAATGATAGGCCATTGGATGTGGATATTTGTCTACCAGGTCAACGGTCACCCCACAATAGAGGTCTTTGCTTTATTGGGGCCTCTATTAGCCTTTATCTATTGAGGAAGGTCTACATCCATGGGCCATTAAAGGAACAGTAACACCAAAAAATTCAAGTGTATAAAAGAAATTCCAATATAATGTACTGCTGCTCTGCACTGGTACAACTGGGTTGTTTGCCTCAGAAACACTTAGCAGATAACAGATAAAACACTATTGTATTCTACAGAGCTTATTAGTTATCTGCTATGTAACCTGTGCCTTTTCTCTATTTTTCCAGCTTAAATGGCTGCCCCCATGGCTACACAGCAGCTTATTTATATAAACTATAGTAGAGTTACTGTAGCAAACACACAACTTTTACCAGTGCAGGGCAACAGTACATTATATTTCTTTTACTTTAAAACTCTTTAATTTTTTGGTGTTACTGTTCCTTTAAGGTCCTTGTGCGTCAGAATCTTCAAAGCTTCCAGATAGTTATCTTTCCCCTAGATATCTATCAGAGAGGCCATCATACTTTAGCCAATAAGCTTCTGACTTCTTGGCAAACAACACTGACTTGTGCATTGCCTGCTTATATTTTGTCCTCTTATAGAAACTAAATATTAGATAGAAACTAAATATGATCTCAAAGTTTTGCAAAATGGGTCTTACATTTACCCTTCAAGCTTCTGTTCCTGTGTCAGGCTCTTCTGACACCTATGGTTTATGGCTTACTTCTCAATGTTTGCAAATAAGTGTAAGCACTTATTGCAGACACAAGAATATATGTAGCTGTGCAAGTGAATGCACTCCAAGAGAATAGTAACAAGTTCATGCAATGTCCATATGCAATGTTAGATTGCTACAATAATGCTTTAAGTGGAAGAATAAGATTTCTAGATATTGCTTTTTGTTTATCTTATTCCCTGTTTCTGTCTTTTTTTTTTTTCCCTCTGGCCAATGGATCTTTCTCTGCTCTTTTCGCTGCTCTTTACTGGCAGATATGAGACCGTTATTTTGATAAATAAAAAATCATACAAATTAGATCGATTTTATTTATGCCAAAAAGAAGCCCTCTGATTTCTGGTTAGTGCATACTGTTTTTGAAACGAGAATAAATTAAAAGCACCTAATTGTGCATAATCTCTGGAAAATTCTTCTTAATACCATTAAATCCCAGTTAAGTGACTGATTCATCTGTTTCTAATTTGTTTTTCACAGACTGCAAGTTTTAGCCTCTTTCAGTGAACAGTTTGTTGGTCTCTCGGTTCATAGTCCTCTTGTGCAAAATGGGGCCATGCACAAATGGGGCAACTATATGATTTTTTATCACCAATACTGACTAGCAGAGGCCAACATGGGTTGGTTACCTCTGGCAGTGTTGTAAAGTACCATAAGTGCAAAATTTTAAGTCACCGTCAGAGCTATATGGGATTTTTTGGGGGGGTGTTTGCTGTGCAATTGAGACACAGATTTGGAAAAACCTAAATGGTTGAATTCATTGATTATTGTTATTATTATCACATATAAAAAAGCACATACAAAAATCTTTTTACAAGAGGTAAAAAGGGTCTAATTACAGTAGAATCAAATTGTACCCACAAGAATCCAAATCTGCATTTTAGCACACCGTGTTACATTGTTTTATGTGTTACATTACAACATACTGATTTTCAGTTGTGTGTTTATAATACAATGAAAGAGAGTTATGCATGTTGATAAAAGGCCCTTGTGTAAGAGTCCTGCATGTGCTTCTAAATGCACATGCAAATTAAGGGTGTTAAGATTGGTGAACCTATAACAACAAATTAGTAGGTAGCATTTACTTGTCACCTGCATAAAAGCAAATATCTTATTGGTTAGTATGGGTTACTGCTTCTAGGCAAACCATGTACTGTTTAATACATGTAGAGGTAAGTCTCCAAGCTTGAATCAGCTATGAGGTGGCAGCTTGAAGAGCTTTGGTTTAAATAGTGAGGGAAAGCATTTTCTTGGACTTCATTAATCACTAAGTAGTTAATAATGATAATTGCAGTAAAGAGGCATATTAGTATAATTCCTTTGAATTCGCTTAATTAACATCAGATTAGAAGGGTTAATCAATTTACCATATTGCTAACATAAAGAAACGGCATCAATCAAAATTCACAAAGGTGTGCGCTTTGCCTTCATACAACAGCCAATAGCAGACCGTGCATAGTTAGTAACAAATAAGAACATTTACACTTAAGATAGCAAAAAATAAAAAACCTAAACATTTACTGATGGAAAAAAAAATCTTGCATGGCATTTTCCCAAAAATCTGTAATAGCTTATTCAGGAGGCTTAACCTCCAAAGCCAGTCTAGCTAACTAGAGCCTTAAGGTTTAATCCAGGCAAACCCCATCTGGAGAACGTCCTAAATAATTCCCCTGCATGCTGTCTGGCGGTAGACAGATATACATGTTTTCTCTGTCTGTTTATCGTCCTTATTTGATCTCTTTAGACTTTCTAATGTGTGCGCAGCTTTGTCTCAAAGCAGTTGGTGGGCAGAAGCAAACATGGCACCCAGTGGGTTAATTTGCTTATTCCAACACAACATGTTTGCATATTAGTTTACTACCATTTCATTGCACTATTTGTGGGATTTGATTTTGTGGGAAATCAAATCAAGGCATGGTAAACACAATGTAAAGTAAAGTTTTCATTTTAAACCCCATAACAGTTGGACACTTACTATATACTGAGGTAAAGTGCATGATTGCAATTTAGCTAAATGTAATCAGTGCAACCCTGGGTTTTTGTACTAGATATGTAAAGTGAATTTCTAAAGTAATGTAAGATAGTCAGATATCATATTTTACATTGGTATTTCAATAAAGTTATATTTTGCTCACTTTTTAAGTTCTGTGAGTGCATTGTCTTGTTTTCTAATATATATATCTTAGTAAAGTTCTATAGCACATTATACCAGCTTACCAGCTAAGAATACACAGTAGACTTTCTAACAAACACTGAATTATACTGCATTATTAGGAGGTTATTGAAGAAAATTGTTCTTGGTACATTATAGTATATAGACTTCAGAGAATACTGCATGTTTCAGATAGGGACCCTTAAACAGGTGGGTCTTTGGGAAGTATTTAAAGGGTGTTAGGTAGGGTATGAGAGGTAATTCCAGAGACAGGCAGAAGATTATGACAAACCTCACAGCCAAGGGTAGAATGTACTTAGAAAGGGGCTTAGCAAGGGTAGATAAGTGAAGATCAGAGTATAAGAACAGAGATATATAAAGAGTTTGCATTGATAATGGCCTTGAATTTTACTGTTACCATTATGTATATAATTTGAGAGAAAACAAGGAACATGTGAATTGTTAATAAAGCAGAACAGCAGATATGGAACAGTCTTGTTGTAACAAACATTAAGGTCTCGAAACCTGAGTACATTATAACTTTTCTACCACTTGTTATCTCAAAACTACTGCTGTCTCAATAAAACTGATTATTTACACTGACACTTATAACATTTGTCACACCTCTTCTTTTGAGACCACTAGTGACTCCAAAGAGATATGGATAAAACCCTATCAAAATAGGGAACCTTTAGATATTCTTTTATAGTCTTAACTACAGAATTATATTAATTGTACCACCCTCTGTATCTGACTGCTAAAGGGGCAATGGGATATTTGTGGGCTTATTTATCATTTTGTGAGCTTGTGAATTCAAATTTGTTTTTCTAAATCGAAAAAATACTTGCATATCGAATACTTGCTTATTTATTAAGAACTTGATCAAATAAAAAACTCAAATACTTTAAATTTTTTTGACTTTACAAACTCAAAAAATTAAAGTTTGAAAGTATGGCTTGACAGTACAGTTGCATTGACTTCTATAGAAACTTGCAAGTTTTTAGATGGAGAAGTTTTACATTTGAGTTTTTGGGGTTTTCGCACTTAAAGGTAATCTATACCCCCAGAATGAACCAACAGATAGTTTATATTATGTTAAGTGACCCAATAGCACATACTATGAAGTTTCTGAACCATAACTTAAATTGTGCGATTTTTAATGCTAAAAATTTGAATTGTACAAAAAAAAAAAAAATCAAACTTTAACATTGATAAATCACCCCACAGTATTACATGGGTTGTTACTAAAAAGTAACACAACTGCAAAAAAGCCATGATCATCCTGAGAGCTATTTACTGAACACTGACCATAAGCCAGACTGGATGCAGGTTACTCACCACCATCTTGTATTTCCCATGCCAAGCTCGTAACCGACATACAAACATGCATACACTGAGCCATCATGTCCTAGTTTTCAACACATGTTTGGATCAACTCTAACTATGTCAGTGGTAGAGTCTAAAGTGCAACAACTACATTAAAACCATCACTGTTTCCCAAACACAAACATGCAAAATAGGGGCAACAGCATCATGCAGCTGAATAATGGTCTGGCTACCCTGATTTATATAGAAAGATGAGAGATCCCATCCTCCCTGCATCTATTATTACAGACTTGAATAAGCTGTAAGTAAAGTGAACAATGCATCCATCAAACAGAACATTTTTATCATTTCATGCAAGACAGATGTGCAGTCTTGCCAGTCATTCAGTATTTCTAGCATGGTTCATGTGACATAGTTTGTATTACAAGTTGTCTTTGAGGAAATGATAACAAAAATGCCATTGCACTTGATATCTTTAAGGGGAACTCTCACTAGCATTCACTATTGATTTCATAGCAATCTCACAGTTGCTTAGAAATGTGGAAGAGCATTTTAACATTGCTCTTTTTTAGAAGTCATCAAAGAGGACCTTACCATTGCAATCACCTTTCAAGGAAAGTCACTTAAACCAATAAGCTATCTGTGGCATAAGGCACACAAGAGATTTACAGTAACTTACTATAAACATAGCTGTCTGGATCTTCCAAACAACCTTTTTCCGCCACTGCTAAGTCCACAGTAAATTAGTTGTAGGCTATAGTTTTAGGCTATAATCATACTATATCTCATAGGGATATTTATTGATGGTCATGAGTCTGGTAGATATTAATACTGAGGCCTGGAGGGCTAACCTTTAACCCAGTGATCCCCAACCAGTGGTTCGTGAGCAACAAAGTTGCTCACCAACCCCTTGGTTGTTGCTCCCAGTGGCCTCAAAGCAGGTGCTTATTTTTGAATTCCTGGCTTCAAAGTTTTCCAAAGTTTTGGTTGCATAAAAACCAGGTATACTCACAAACAGGCTGCTAGTCCACATAGGAGCTACCAACCAGTCAATCACATCCCTTATTTAGCACTCTCAGGAACAATTTTCACGCTTGTGTTGCTCCCCAACTCTTTTTACATTTGAGTGTGGCTAACAGGTATGAAAGGTTGGGGATCCCCTGTCTCAATGTGATTTTTGAAAAATGATCTACCATAGGTATGAAAAAGATTTTTTGAAAGTTTATAAAAATGTTTTTAATGTAGATTTAAGCTGCAGATTTGAGACCTCCGACAGGCCTCCCCAACCGATATCTAATGGAAAATCAGCCAGGTGTCAATCGGGCAGGCTTGACTTTCCCAACTGTTCGGGGGCCGCATCAGCTCATTGATGCGATCCATGGTCTGATGGCTCCTCTACCCATCATTGTAATTTAATCATTTGGCCCTAAGGGCAAACAATCGAATTAGCCCGATGTCACCCACCTTGGGTGGGCATATCGGGAGAAGATCCTGATCTTAACGCGTATAACCACCTTAAGACAAATACACATAAAAGTAAAGAAATTGTACAATAAATATTAAAAACTCAGCTTGGTCAGGAATAGCCTGCATAAGTGAAGATGTACACAAATAACAGCAGGTATAATTTACTGGAAAAAATCAAGACCAGAATATAGTCTACTTCCTGAAAAACATACATTTTTAGTGTGGCTAGAATGTATAATTAAAGTCTTTTGTTCTCTAAATTTTACTGCTGAATTATGCTTTCTACTTGGACATATATTTGCCTATTTGTGTCTGTAAGTTACCCTCCCTTATAGATTGTAAGCTCTACGGGGCAGGGACCTCCTTCCTCTTGTGTCCTCGACTCTTAACTTATTGCAGCTGTATTTATCTGTATTTATTGTTATACTTTGTATTTATCTATTATTATCTTATTAACACCCTGTTTGTATTAATGTACTCTACTGTACAGCGCTGCGTACATAAGTAGCGCTTTATAAATAAAGATATACATACATATCTGTGCTGACATAATGTTATGGTATGTCTCTGCACAGGCTATGATGAAGCTTACCCAGTTCCTCTTGATGCTTCAATGCTTGAAGTTTTTTTTATCACCATTCATTATCGGGAGGGATATGGGAAGAGACAATAAAGATTTGACTGGACAGTCAGAAAACAATAGAGCGTAAGTCCAAGGAAATATATTACACTTTAGGTCTTAATATTTCTATTGAACAAAATCAAATAATCAAAATCGAATAATAGATAAGTGTCCCATTACAATGGGGTGATGAATTTAAACTTTATAGTACTCTACATATCAGAAGAAAAATCATTGTAACATAACACTCACTTGGTCTCAACAGGAAATGTGTTGCCATGTTTAAAGCAAAGTGCAGACTTCATTTGGGGGGGCGATTTGTAAACATTTTTTATGAAACTGTCACTGCACATGCTAGCCTTGTAGTGCAGGCCTCCAGAATTGAGTCCAATCTTAAAGTTCACCAGTTACAGTTCTACCCTGGTGCTTATGGACCAATTGTGCAGTACACGCTTCAACTTTAAAGTTCTGGGGATGTGATTCAACAGTCTGCTGTTGTTTTATCATGATTCTAGTGTACAAAAAAGCTGTTCAGCTCAGGAATGCAAAGGAGGAGTGAAAATATGTGAAAATGATTCTTAGATCTTTATCAGCATGAATCAATAGGGGTATTAATTACATGCTGCTAGCCGTACGATGAGATGCTTTGGTGGCAATTTTGCTATTAGTCAAAACAAAATGATTTTGGTCACTTCTTCTCAATGTAGCATGTACAGCTGGTTCACCACCTAAATGGAGGGGCACCATTGACTCCATTCATGACTCAGGCTAACGTAGAAGGCAATACAGAAAACTACAATTCCCAACATCCTTAGCCAGTCAGAACATTCTCTTATTCTTATGTCACACTGGAATACAAGGAACTTCACAGAATAAAGCAGCTTCTTATTTACCTGAGTGATGTTTGCTTGAAATGTGTCATGGAAATCAACCAACATGAATATTCAAAGACATTGTAAAGAAAGACACCCTGTTACATACATAGTCAAAGGTGTTTTGAGGTTTTTCTGTTTTTCATTTGAATAAAAAAAAAAACAAAAGAGAATAAAATAAAAAGAGAGCCATAAAACTCTACAGGGGACTTGGCCATTCAGAGTGAGCTGTGATATGAAACATAAATATGCCAAAATCAGATGCAGATGTTATAACTGGGGTTGAACATTTAAGATCATCATATTCACTGCTACAATTTTTCATATTGCTTTTATCTTAATATGAATTACAGAGCTGGGTTACAAAGCCATGGATACAAATTAATATCTATTTTGTGTCTGATATTTTTATTTGCCAGGTATCATGGGTCTCTCAGCTAATCAAAATTCCAGTGCACGTGAAGCATGCAAACATGGAGGAGAGCTTTTTGGTGCACAGTTAATTATACCGTTGCTGTGTAGAGCTCATGCTTAGATGTGGTACCAGTGGCAAAGAACAACAGAAGCCAACAGGAAAAACAATAAATTCTCTCCTTCCTCTGTAACAGATTTAACATGTGAGACCTCCTTTGAAGCTATAGTGAAGCCATACTTTCAGCTTTCTGCTTCATGACAGACTGTAAAGGAATGGCAGACTTCTGTATTGAATATATTCATAGGCCCTTTATACTGGATATCACCTTATATTACTCACCAGTTATTCTTCCGCATTATGTCATAAACAAGATCTAAGCAGTGATAAAGTGAATGGTGGATATAGAAGTATAAGTCACAGGTATTGGATTTATATCTGAAATGCTTGAGACCTCTGGATCATTATTTCTTAAGGCTGTGGTTCCCAAACTGTGTGCTGGCCTCCCTAGCAGTGCCAGAACTGTGGGTAGTCCAGGCTGGGAGTTAGTTGGGGTTAGTTAGGTGGAGAATGCCTTATTGCATTCTTGGAAGCTCAAAGTGAGATCTGGGTAACACTGCTGCGTAAGTTGTTGTTTAAACAAAAAAGCACATTTTTCAAATATTTTAAGGTGGTCCTTGTGTGCATGTTGAACCTTAAATAAAGATGTCTGAAAAACTGCCTTAATGGTGTATATATGCAGGCCAATTAGGTATGACCAAACATAGGAGGGGCCACATGCAGTATAGACATCTTTCTCCATTTTCAATTGTAAGAACACAAACAGCCAAAAAAAAAACAGGATGTAAAGTGGATTCACACTTCCGTTTCACTTCCTGTGCCAATGCATTGGCCAACATGGTACATCTGCAATTCAGCAAATTCCTAAATCAACCAATATCCATAACATACATACAAGCTCCTGTTATATGGTGCTTAACCTCTCTGCATATACTGTTATTTAGTATATAAATTCATTTTAAGATATATTTATTTTTAGGCTTTAGTGCAACTTTATGGATGATTACATTCCTGTATTTCAGAGTTTTCCCGCATATTTGGTTTCTGGATAACACATCCCATACTTATAATAAGCATTGCTCTCCAGGAACATAGATGGGGATATTTAACCACCCACTAAGGACAGTTTGGGGCTGATTTACTAAGACACGAATTCCGACCGAATTGGAAAAATTCCGATTGGAAAACGAACATTTTGCGACTTTTTCGTATTTTTTGCGATTTTTTCGGCGCCTTTACGACTTTTCGGAAATTATCGCAACTTTTTCGTTACCAATACGATTTGCGCAAAAAAACGTGAGTTTTTCGTAGCCATTCCGAAAGTTGCGATTTTTTCGTAGCGTTAAAACTTGCGCGAAAAGTTGCGCTTTTTTCATAGCGTTAAAACTTAAAAGGCGCGATGTTTTGCGCAAGTTTTAACACTACGAAAAAATCACAACTTTTTGTGCAAGTTTTAACGCTACGGAAAAATCGGAACTTCGGAATGGCTACGAAAAACTCGCGTTTTTCCGCAAAAATCATATTGGTAACGAAAAAGTCGCGATAATTTTCCGAAAAAATCGCAAAATACCGATCATTACGAAAAAAACGCAATCGGACGCATTCGGCCCGTTCGTGAGTAAGTAAATGGGCCCCTTTGTGTACTGTAGTGTCAACTGCCTGGAAGTTAAAATGATGTTGGTACCATGGAGAGCTATATGTGATTCAGAACCAGCAGTGAATATTATGTGAATTCAAATCATCAGACAAAATGTTATTATCCTAATGGTCGGGGACCATGGCCCAATTAGTTACCATTTTGTACATCGGTGTTTATAGAGAAAGCATCAGTGCAGGCAAGCAATTTGGCAGCTCCCACATAGCCATATAAATAAAAATCTTGCTTTCTAAAAAAAAATATTAACAAATATATATTTATTTTATAGTAGTCACAGTCTATTGAACTAATGGAAATTCACAGCTTGGAACGTTAAATAATTTTATGTTGCACATCTTTAAAGAATTTCACACCATTTATCTGTTTGGTATGTCTTTTCTTTCTCACTAAAACCAAGGTTTTCCTATGTAGTAATGATGCTATACCAAAAAGTGATAGTTGGGTTACATCAAGCAAGCACTCTGCTACTGTATATGGCCTCTGGAGGGCATTGCTGGATGAGAGGGGGGCTACAGATGTCTATGAACTAAAACAAGCAAAACTGCAATAAATAACAAATAAGCAGATAAATAATACTCCATATGTAGAGTAATCTATTTTAATATATTTCATATTCATTGATTAAGAAATGAATTGGATATTTTACATTGTAATTCTGTATATTTCCCCTTTACTTGTGCTTAAAAATCCCGGAACCACAAACACAGCTCAGAAACCTCTTGCCCACCAAGTGTATCTTCGGCTTCACAACACTTGTTATTATCAACAGTGACAAACGTTTTAGTTTATTGACAGCAACAAAGAAAAACAAGTCAAAGAATGATTTTTGCCAAACAAAGTGTTAGGTTTTCCAGCCACTAATGCAGCCACTGGTGCGTTTCCCTCGGACTCAGTATTGTTCACTTTCTGGTGACTAATGTAAAGGTTAAAGATTCATGAAAGATGAATGTTTGCTTTCAGGTGACCTAGGAATACCCTTATTAATTCATCAGCAGGGATAACAATAGGGTAACAGTTTTGAAAATAGCTGGACAATGTCAACAAACAAAAGCTTTGACTGGGCCGAGGCCTTGCATGGCCTAGGGATCAGCTCTAGGACATAAGCAAAAAAAGGCTCTCCTTATCTCCTGACAGTGTGAAAAACTTTACCTGCAAATTGAACTGTGTGTAAAAGGAAGCCATCATTCACGCTAATGGCCTCCATCAGTTGGCTTTCACTGTCCACAGAATACCCTGCAGCAGAAATGGGAGGCGGGTAACCCCCCCTCAACTTCAGACATCAAATCCTGCCTTGCTCCACTCTCTGTAGCTTAGAATTTCATTGTTAGTTCCTGTAGGTAAAGAAAATGTACTCAGAAGCTGGCTGGACCATTTAACTTGACCCTCACGTGTTAATATCTTAACCCAAATAAAATAATGACCAATGGGAAACATTTTTTATGAACTGAGTTGATTATTACAAAATAGGCAAATACCATAGGTAGTCATAAATACTGTGATCAGCTTGTTTGGTGGTCACTGAAATCCTCCCGTTTGTTGAATTTGGAAGACAAAGTAAATCTTTGCTCAATTCTGCCATCCATGCTCTTAGCCTTATTAGGATGATAAGATTATTGGCACCCATAGCCAGGCCTTGTTCCTTGGCCCTTGGGCTCTTTCTGACAGGATTTTCAAACCTGACAGATAGACAATTTTCAGCCAGGTATTGGTTGGGCAGTCCCCGAGGGCACCATATATAGGCCAATAAGCTGCTGACTTTGATGGGGCTCAGTCAGCAACTTATGTAAGTGTATGGCCAACATAACTTTCTCTTGTTGCTGGGACACTTGTTTTTAGCTTCAGAACATGGGTTGAGCTTGTGTCTTTTTAGAATAAATAAAAATGTAATCAAAGTAAATGAAAAATGCAATTTAAAGCAGTATATCAGTCTGGCACTCCAGACTCCAACTTTTGAAACAATGCTGCAATCCAACTAATTAAAGTTCATTATAAGAGCGTGAGAAGAACTGACTCCCGTTGTCCTGTCCTGCATTGTTTTGGGTATCCAACCCTGGGATCGAAAAGGGATAAACAAATACTGCTTTCAACTGCAATCACATTTACACATAAACGGGGCTGATTTTAAGCTTGCAGATACACGCAGGCGAGAGAGCCTATACTGGTATCAGCCTTTCCCTGTACCTGCACCAGAGCTATTGTGTTAGGCCAGGTGCAGGCACAAGGAATAGATATTCAGAATCCACTCTGTGTGCTGGTGCAAAGGATCTGAGTGCAGGCACAGGGACAGGCTAATGCCAGCATAGGCACTGGCTCTTACCTGTGTGTATCCACAGGTCGAGAATCAGTCGAGTTCTCCGCTGGCATTTATACATAAGTGGAGAAAAGCCAATATGGTGCATTCAGGAAGCAGATTGACTTTTAAACACTGAAATTTACAATTTTATTTTATTTTACAACAAAAAAAACACCCTTTAAGGGCTCTTACGGGCTCTTACACACAGGTATTTCTTCTTGCGTCCCCCTGTTGCAAAATATTCATGCGTTCCACCACAGGGGAACACGGGATGAAAAGCAACCCATTCTTCCCGATTGCACTGTGCTTAATGAGGTGCATGCAAGCACCAGGCCCAGACTGGCAATCTGTGGATTCTTTCAAATGCCAGAGGGGCTGCTGTAAGATACAATAGACAGTTACTATTTATTGGGCTGGTGGGGGGGCTGTCTGGGCTTCTGTGTCCTTAAAATGACAGGGTCTATTTTGAAGTCAGTCCAGGCCTGGCAACACAGATACAACTCATCAGGTTATGTTCTACCTGTGTTTGAGGTTTCATCTTCTCTAGTGGCTTAGGAAGATGCAAGTTAAAAATATATCTTTGTCCTGACATTTTGTAGCCATGGCAAGTAGCTGCTACAAGTAGCTCTGTGTGTCATGGCCTTTAGGGTGTGTTTGATAAGGGCAAAGCCAGTAAGTCAGTGATCCCCAACCAGTGGCTCGTGCAGCATTGGACTGGGCCACCGGGGTACCGGTAAAAACCCGGCACAGATCCGATCCCCCCAGGGCGCTTCCGCAATCCATTGGTCTCCCTCCCATGATTCGCCGCTGGTAAGTTTCATCATTTCGGAGCGCTCGGGGGTGGGGGTCGGAGGGTGTTGGGGGCCTCTGAGGGGGGGGGCATTGGGGGATTCACGGGCCCCTGAGGCAGAAGCCCCGGTGGGTCCTGCACCCCCCAATCTGACCCTGGGCTCATGAGCAACATGTTGCTTCCCAAACCCTTGGATGTTGCTCTCAGTGCCCCCAAAACCAGGTAGCTGTTTTTGAATTCCTGACTTGGTGGAAAGTTTTGGTTGAATAAATGCAAGATTTCCTACCAAATAAAGCCCCTGTAAGCTGTACCTAATAGCCACTCTTAGCCCTTATTTGGCACCTCTATGAACTTTTATGGTGCTTGTGTTGCTCTCCAGGTCTTTTTACATTTACAAATGGCTAGAGCTGAATGGGCCTGCTGCCTAGAATGATTGTATATAAAGCAGGAGACAGGCAGGGAGCTATCAATCGCAGTCTTCAGTGTAAATCTAATGTATAAAGGAGGAATGTTCCAGTAAATAACAGATGTTTTGTGTGGTCATTTTTTTTTACAGGGTGGTGTTTTATACTATGCTTAATTTTTATTACTCATTATCTGTATTTATACTACACAGACTGTTGTAACTTTGTGGCCATAGATTTGGATAATAATCATGATCAATACAAAGCACTCCCCAAGGAAATACCCTTCACACAGACAACATCATGTGATTAACATAATAACCTTCAGCAAGAAAGGAGTTCATAAAGCTGAGATAAACTAACTTGGGCCTTTTTTTCTTATAGGAAAGTTCTGTACAAGCCAGGGAAACACTGTGCTAGGTTTGCACAGAAAAACTGGAGTGATGGGCCCAGGAAGTTTATATTAGTATCCCTTTGATTTAAGACTTGTCCTTGTTTTAGTATTTGAGGTCAGGGAGGGGTTTTTCCCCTTCCAGGCAAAACTACTAATGACTTCAATTAGGTTGTACTGGGTTGCCCTCTAAACAGAAAGGTATCTGGCAAAGGTTACACTAGATAGACTTGTTTCTTCTCCTTAAAATAAATATTGCAAATGTAACATTACTGCAATGCTACAAAGTGATCCCTTCCATTTATATAGGATAGTGTCATATAAGAAAGAAAAATTGCAATGATTCTTAATTGTTTTGGTTTTTGTGTTTTTCTTTTTAAATATTTAAATCATATCACTCTGCACCTTTCAGGCCTGCCACTGCCTGGTTGCTAGGGTTAACTACCATAGCAACCATTGAACAGTTCTGAAATCAAAACGTAAGATGAATATTATAGGTTGTGATAATAAAATTTAACAAAACAAGTAAGGATAACTGAAACCATACAGGTCTTAATTATTGGTTGTTGGGCTCAGTGACCGACATTAGACAGCATTCTCTGGTGTAGCCTGAAATAATAAGAATAAGGCTAATTATTAAAAAAAATATACAAAATAAATAATGAAGACCAACTGAAAAGGTTCTTATCAGTCCATCTATCATATATTAAATATTACTGCAAAGGAAAAGATCTCCTTCAAACTGTGACATATATCTTTATCAGCAATGTTTGCTATAGAAACTTATAGGCTTCTAGTCTTTCAGTACTCACTGTTGCTATTACAAAAACTTACTAACTGGACTGAGGTGCAGAAGTATCCAAATCACTTACTGATAAGTATGGGCCTGATTACTGGCAAGATAGTAAAGCTGGATAGGTCGCCAAATGAGCTGATCTTTTCACCAAAATACCCACCTAAGTTTGGCAATATCGGAGTAATCCAATTGTTTGGCCCTCACCTGTTGATAAACTACTGAGTCAGTCTGAAGGACTCAAATTGGCAGCTTAAATCTGCCTGTGTATGGGCACCTTAACCCACATTTCCTAAATATTTTAGCTAGGTTTATGTTTATTATTTAATATCTTTGATGCAGGTACAACGCCTAGAATAAAGCTAGCCATACACTGAAAGATCTGCCTATTTAGTGACGTTGGCAAACAAGCAGATCTTTCCCCATTATTGCCACCTTCAACAGAATGACTGGGATACAGGCCATTGGTGTGAGGACCACCACATCAACAAGCCAATGCGATCATTATTCAGAAACCTGCTATTCAGAAAGCCAGAGTCCATCTCCCATAGACTTAATTTTAATCAAATAATTCAATTTTTTTTTTTAATTATTACATTTTTCTGTGTAATGACAAAACAGTACCTTGTACCTAATTACTATACAATTAATCCTTATTGGTGGCAAAACAATCCTATTAGGTTTATTTTAATGTTAATGTTTATTTAATGTAACTGATTTGTTAAAATACTTAAGGTATTGACATCCAAATTACAGAAAGACCCCTAATCAGGAAAACCCCAAGTCCTGAAAGTTCTGAATAACAGGTCCTATACCTGTAATGCATTTCCTAGCCTGTGCTGGAATCATGAGATAAAGAAACATACAACTGATCACATGGGTCACCTTAATCCCAAATTATATACTTTTCTCCCTTATATTTTATGATTAATCGCCTCATAAATAGCCCTCATTTTAAAAAATGTCACAAGGGGAATTTTTAATCTGATTTAATATCAAAACCTTTTAGCACTTTAGCAGGGAGATATAGCCCATTATATTTATCCCCAATGCAGAACTTTATAGATGAGAGAATTATTTGGCAATAACTAAAACAGACAGACATGTACAACACTAAGATTTTTTGGTTAGCATTTTTGTTCAGTGTTAGTGAGAATTTTTAAGAGTTTAAGTGAAAAGATAGATAAATAGCAAAGAAAAAAGTTTCAAAAGTTGTTGTTCTAGACCAGGAAATGTTTGTGGCCTGGGATACCTGAAGTGATGCTGGTGTAAATACAGATATCAATATCTAAGACTGTGCAGACTTCATGTGCTTCCAGATGGTGCCCAAAAAAACTTGCTGGTAAAGGGACAACAAAACTAATTTATCCTCTGATCTTTACATTTAGCCCACGTTTGGTCTTGATGTGGATGGTCAGTTCCCCAAGGAGCGAGCAATAAATATATTTCATTGTGCATAAAAAATGAACACATTTTTGCCTGTAAAGCAAGCTCAAATAATAACATAGTGATTTGCCAGGTTTTGCTGCGAATAAACGCCCATCAATGACTGTAAAACAAAGTTGTGTGGTAGCCACAAAACGCTTATTGACTTCAATGTGTTTTGCGAATTTTTGCTGTTTTGTGAATTTTTCAGGGACAGATTACACAGATATATGTCACATGTATAGATGACTAAGATAGATAGATGATAGCATTTTAGGTTGTAGAGTGTTTTTGTTTCCTAGTTCTCCCTACCTCTCTATGTATATAGATAGATAGATAGATAGATAGATAGATAGATAGATAGATAGATAGATAGATAGATAGATAGATATAGATGATAGATAGATGATAGATAGATAGATAGATAAATAGATAAATAGATAGATAGATGATAGATAGATGATAGATAGATAGATAGATAGATAGATGATGATAGATGATAGATAGATATAGATAGATAGATAGATAGATAGATAGATAGATAGATAGATAGATGATAGATAGATAGATAGATGATAGATAGATAGATAGATGATAGATGATTGATTGATTGATGATAGATAGATAGATAGATAGATAGATAGATAGATAGATATAGATAGATATAGATAGATAGATAGATAGATGATAGATAGATAGATAGATAGATAGATAGATAATAGATAGATACATAGATAGATGATAAATAATAGAATTTTAGTTTGTAGAGTGTTTTTGCTCTCTAGTTCTCCCTACCTCGCTGTGAAGAGATGGAAAATAAAAACAAGAACATATGGCTGGATGGTAATTCCCTGTTTAAGATTATTATTAACTCTTCACGGTCCGGTTTCAGGGACATCTGGAAGACCCTTAGATTACGTTTATTTGATCCGCGCTCCCAAGCATATCCACTAGGGGCGCATGTTTATAGCAAAACCCCTGGCGATTCCGGATCACTTTGCGCTGTCCCTGTGTGTTGTGCTTATAACTATCATCATCATAAAGACAATGGTAACCAAGAGCCTGGCCGATTTAAGCAGAGCCCAATCACGCTGCCAGTCAGATAAGTGTTACAGAAATACAAGCAGGATCATCAAAATTGAATGTGCTAATGGCTGCTAATCCTAATGAGGGAAATCACACCTTCTGTTTTGCCGCTGCCCATGTCACTTCATCTCTGCCCCACCGCACAATAACTAATTGATTTCTTTGTATCTTCATCTCATCAGGTTACTGGTGCCGCTTACTGGTGCGCCCATATTTCTTCTAATTCCCTATAGATTCTTGTCTTTTGTTACTTTTTAGGTTGTTGTACTTATCAGCTGGAAACACTGTTGTTTCTAGGTGAATCCAATCTTAAATTATTCGCTAGTTTCCTTCACACTGGGGCATTTTTCGGGCAGGCAGAGCAATTCCTTATGGTGCCCAGTTGTGCAGCTACTGTATGGAGTACTAATAGGCTGCACTGAGCAGTATCCCATAGTAATAACCATAGTAATAACATCAGCACAGGTCTAACTCCTTCCAACAAGAAGGCACTGAGTGCCAATCACCCTTTAGCTTGGCTCAGCCTGATAGCGCCATCCATCTCTGTATAACAGGGTGTAGGTTATTCCCTTGAATCCATAATGTTGGACCACATGTGAACTTTACATTCGTTTTTATGTTTAGCAACACTAACCCAGTTTTGTTTGATGAATTGGGCTTTTAGACCTTGCTGTAATGGAGTGCTACATCTGCTGTGGATTAGAATAGATAGCCATGGAGATAGATATAGAGGGATCGAGAGAGAGATAAAATAATAAGAGCAATGAGAGATTAAAATATATATAATATAGTAATTAGACAGAAAATTGATAGGTAGCCCAGATGTCTTTATGTGTGAAACACTGTTTTTTTAAACTGTAAATGTTAAAATATTAATTGTATTTGTATTAAATTGTTTGTGAAACCTGTTTTCCTATTGCTAATATAATGGGGTCTGCGTATGAAATAACGTTTTATCTCTACATAAACGTATCTGGTGCTCATTATATTGTAGGGATCGCCAATATATCTGTAAGTCTTGTGATGTCTTTGGTTTCCATAAATTAATCTTGTACATGTAAAAAAGAGGCATTGTTAATCTGTAACCTGACACTGCACACTAACACTAATGTAATATTGTGCCAACTAGCCAATTTATAAAGCTAACAATTTTGAGTGAAAGTTTGATTTTACACTTGCAGCTTTCCATTATTTCCACTGAGAAACCATGGACAGTCGCAGGATGTTGATATTTATTTTGTAACTATAAAACGACCCGCAGTGACTGTGTAATGATTTAGCGTCTTATACTAAATGATTTCGTTTAAATGAAAACAGTAGATTTGATAATCGCCTAAATATTGCACATTTTCTAAGAGAGATGTGAAAAAGACTGAACTGGAATAGATAGGACATTAAAGTCCATGACCTAATATTTCGCCAATCAATATTTTTAAAAGGTTACGGGCAATTTGTTTATGCTATTCAGAAATAAATTATTAAGGCACAAAATGTACATTAGGAAAGGTAAATATATGCTCAACGTGTGTGTATTGGGGAGGGGGGCTGTAAATCAAACCCATGGAATTGCGTGTTGTTGGGGGGGGTTAAATTCCAAGGCAGCATAATACACACCTTAAGAAAGGGTTAAAATCCTAATCTGAGAGACGATCAGAACTAGCCCAATTGTACAAATTACTCACTCCCCCACTTCCGTTTATAAAGGGAAAAGTTTGTGTTCCACAGGGGGCCGATTTATTAAAATCACATGTACAAGATTGCTGTGCGCCGCCGCTATCTCTGTAAATGCCAAACACATTAGTCACAGAAGTATACTTAGTAAATTCGACTGATCACTGAGGCAGCTTGTAGTCAGGCAGAAAAGCACAAGAGTTTCTGTGATTTTTTTAAGAATATATTTGTCATTAAAATTAAGTTGAGGTTAAGGACCATCTTCACCAAAACTGTGGTGTAAATGATGTCATTCTAAGAAGCGTTCCAATATACATCCATCTGTAATGTCAATGAATGTTAAAGTTATGTGTGAATATAACTGCTATTGAAGCAAATATCTGTTTATACCTTTCTGTTCTCTGCTTCAAACTGTTGAAACGATATAACAGAAGCCATTTCTGCTCAAAGTTTCCTCGGCATTGTTTCAGAAGTCAGAACCAGGAGTGCAGACAACTATAAAACCAAATGAAATAATTCACCAAGGCATCATTGAAAGTGGTTTAAAATTGCATATCTTTCATTAATAAGCAGTTTTTCGATGTAGTTCTTCTTTAACGGAAGAGTGTCCGGTTTCTATGTTGTCTTACTAACTAAAGTTATATCACTGATTATTTATTTGCCTCTCATTTAATAAAAACGCATTATCGCAAAATTCGGCAGGTATGTTATTTTTACATATATACTAGTCATCTTTTTTATTATGGAATTTGGTAGGTTGACATTTCTTCATCTGCTGATTGTACCATTTGCATTTGTTTATTACATTTTTCTTACATTTTCGTTAAAACATAAGGACATAAAGGACCAGTAGCTGCTGCCATGTTGCTTTCTCACGCTATGCCATTGTACACCCTGCTGCCTGTATGCACATCGGGTTGGGGAATATTTGCTCCAGTACAAAACCTTCAAACACCTGGAGTTGCTTAGATGTCTCGCTTCACTGATGCCCTTTAATCATTATATACCTCGATAATTTTGTATATATTTTTGTGATCTATTGAACACTATATTTAACAGAGGTGTAAAGAGATAACACACCACACATTTTATCCGGTCACATCAAAACGATATGGCATAATGAATTTCTTTACCCCTAGACTTAGTCACATTTATGGGGAACACCATTCGCATGATGATATCAAAGCTCATGGGCAGTATATTATGGAATGGCATAAAGGGAGTTTTTCTTTCTTTTGGCACAGTTTGTCCTTTATTATTCCTAAAAGTGAAAGATCCGTTTGTTGCAGGCTCCCAGGTATAACCCTCCTTTCTCTTTCAGCATCTCTACACCACACCCAAGGCTTTGTTCTACCCCACGGCTTTACCCACCCTTATCAGATGAAAGGCTCAGGGACATTCTTGCATGACAATGCCTCTTAGTTTGCCCAAGTGCTTCTGGCCCACTAAACTGTGTGTTGTACTGAGCTGTAGCAGCCACCATTAAATCTACCTGGATCTGCAAACAGTGCCCAGAATTGCTCTTTCAAAGCAAAACAAAACAACAACACTGCATTAAATGGAAAAGTATAGGCCTCCAGCCTTATGCATACAGTGCAAGTGTTAATCTGGTGGCTGGGGGTGGGATAATGAACTAACGCTATGAAACAATTACAGCCCTAGGTAAGGCAGCTTTGCATAGAATGTGACAAGTCAGTGCAATTAATCATCCCACCTAAAGAAAGTGGAGAGCTCAGCAAATAGGTTCATGTGCAATTAGGAGATATTTCTTCCAACTTCCTGTCCATCACTAAAATCTGGCATCTCTCCCCCAATTACTTAAAAAATATTAGGAGGGAGTCATTTCCGATAATTATGCAGGTATAAAGATGTGTTTACCACTTTACACTAAATTCGTTATTTAATACAGCGGTATGGCCCTAATTCAGTATTATCACTGCTGCATCGATTTGTGTTTCGCTTAAACGAATTGTTTTAAATACAGTACCATGTTGCACGAATATTGATATGGGGACATCTCAATCTGTTGTCAGTTAATTCATTCGAATGTATTCCAGGCCAGCTTTATAGGGTGGAATGGTAAAGGATTCCATGCCATTAAACGAAAACCATTCACTCCAGAATATAGAGTTAAGTTATACATAAATGAAGTCCCATATCGTAAATACAGAATACATTTACAAAGTTAAACGAACGAATGTAGCCCAAATACATGAACATATTAAGCATATGAAACGAAATTTGCCTTAAACATTGCAATATATATGTTTCCCACTGGCAAGGGCAGAAAATGAAAGGTCATTTGCCAGTGCTGAAAGCTAGTGATCTGCTGGCCCTTTTCAGCAGCTAATTAGCAGGGCTTAGACTCAGTAAAAGTCCTGTGGGTGCCAGCCCCTGGGTGACCTGTCTGATTAATGGATGAGAAAGGGGGCTGTTGTGAGATGTGGTTATCGGGTAACCTTTGTTACCTGAGGGGCTTGGCCATCATTTCTCAGAATCATTAGTTATCACACACACAAGCACATTGTTCTGCCGGAGAGGCCCAAGAGAGAGGGAGAGAGAGACATTCATATGCAGGCAAGGGGGAACAATGGGGCCCAGCTATGGGGCTGGATTGCTGTAGGTAGAACGACATCGATTATTAGGGAGGGGCTTGTCCGATATGCGATCCTCCTTCTGTTACAGAGTACCTAGGCAGAGTAGGCATGTGGGACTCAGGTACCAGCAGCTGGAGGGCCACCACATTTTTTTTGGTCTTCTGTAAACCAAATAATAGTTGCGCACGATCTCTATTAGGATCCCGTGCCTAAAAGCCTCCAGTTACACTGTAATTGCCCCAGATTGTAACCCCCTGTCTATCACACGCCACAATACTATCTGATTTCATGGCCCCAAGCTCACACCCTGCAAGTCGGGCAACTTCACCCCAGGGCACGTCACGTGATTGCCCTTGCTCACCTGATCCTCTCCCTTATGTTGTACAAGCGGCGGCAGCGGCAGCAGCCAGGGAAACTCAATAGGAAAAGCGATCAGTGGCAGCAGCAGCCTGCGCCTCATGCACTATTCATTCGCGATACAGACACCGATCTGCCAGGCCTAATGAAGAGCAGAGCCCAGGAGATACGTTAACACCTTCCCTGTGTTCCCAGGCTCTGTGCTTGACACCTCACTTGCATTAATATTAATGGACTACTTTGTGGCAGGTGAATGTATAGCCACTGTATCAATTTCTCCTCACCTTCCCGAGAGAGATGAAGAGAGTATCCATTAACCCTTTCACTGCTGGAACTTGCTGGGAAACATGCGGGGAATCAAAGGTTCCCTTTCTTTGTCATAGAAGGTGTCCATTCTAAGTCAGACGAATTCAAGGTCCCCTTTAATTCCACTAACAAATGTAGGTGATTCCAAACAGTATATAAGTACACAAGTTTATACCAACTGGTGCCAGCGATCCTTATATATATATATATATATATAGCAATTAGCTCTACTCTTCTTCATGAGTAAAATAAACACTAAGTAACCAAGAACCAGACTGAACTAAAATACTTAAACAAAGACACATACATAATAATAATTGATAAATAGTGCCAGGTCCTAGTAGCACCAATTGACTTGGTACCATCCCAGGCAGCTTGGCCAATACCATTCCCCCTGGCAGTGTATTTGGGGAGGGTGTGTCCCCCTCACACCTATTGCCTATTTGGCCCTACAATTTCCTAAAGTGCTCTCTTATTTGAGGTAGCAGAATTCCAAGTTCCCACTAACCTGTCTTTATCTGCTACATCAAAGTACTAATGTAGGGCGAGGCCATGGTGTGAGACTCACAGTCATACCGATCATTGCCTTTTTCTTTGGAAACAGGGAATTTTATGTTCTGACCAAATCTATCACTTCCCTTTGATGCCTTTGAAGAGTCAGCCTGAAAATCTACCTGCTTGCAAAACAGTAAAATAGCCAAATAGCACGGGAATTTGTTATTACCTATAGGAATCTAAATGATGTGACCTGCCAACGACCGATCTCAGCGTCCGACCCTTTATTATATTATATTGACCTTGATCGCTTGTATTAGAATAATGATTTAAATAAAATTGCACATAGACACACAAACATGAACCAAATAAC